>NC_068456.1:3152715-3752715 GCF_023373465.1 Oncorhynchus keta
ATTTCTGTTTTCATTTGTAATAGATTTGCAAAAATGTCTAAAAACCTGTTTTCGCTTTGTCATTATTGGGTATTGTGTGTATATTGATGAGAAAAAAACATTTATTTAATCAATTTTAGAATAAGGCTGTAATGTAACAAAATGTGGAAAAAGTCAAGGGTTCTGAATACTCTCTGAATGCATTGTATGTGAGGTGTGTGCATGAGTGCCTGAGTTATGTGTGTGTGTACTCTACCCTGTGTGTTGAGGTGTGTGTTATGTCCATCCTCCTGACTGATCACGTGGAGGACCTCCATGAGAAACTCAAGCAGTTCAGTCTGGATAACCTGTCTCTGCCCCGACACCGCTCCTTCTGGGGAATACGGCAACACACATACACAGCTTGGTGAACATGTGCTCCTAAGGTAGCAGCCAGCCTTGTCTTCTCTCCATCTGTGTTTAACTACAACGTGTGACTCAATTAATACTTAATACTGTCTCATAGCTGGGCCAAGAGCGGCACCTTCTGGAGAAAGCAGGGGAAGACAGTCATTTAGGAAGTTCACCAGTGTGTGTGTGTGTGTGTGTGTGTGTGTGTGTGTGTGTGTGTGTGTGTGTGTGTGTGTGTGTGTGTGTGTGTGTGTGTGTGTGTGTGTGTGTGTGTGTGTGTGTGTGTCCAGTGTGTGTGTGTGTGTTCCTGTGCAGGTGTGTTGTGTGCAGGTGCTCCAGTTTCAACTGTTCTGGATACTATTATTCAACCATGCTGGGTCATTTATGAACATTTGAACATCTTGGCCACGTTCTGTTATAATCTCCACCCGGCACAGCTAAAAGAGGATGGCCACCCCACATATGCTCTCTCTAATTCTCTCTTTCTTTCTCTCTCTCTCGGAGGACCTGAGCCCTAGGACAGTGCCCCAGGACTACCTGACATGATGGCTCCTTGCTGTCCCCATTCCACCTGACTGCTGCTGCTCCAGTTTCAACTGTTCTGCCTTATTATTATTCGACCATGCTGGTCATTTATGAACATTTGAACATCTTGGTCATGTTCTGTTATAAGTCTACCCAGACAGCCAGAAGAGGATAAACCATCATGAAAATTGGCACATTTCCAAAGCCTATAGGTCAAAAGTGTAAATGCATTTGCCTGCACATTGTGGGTCATAGCTTCCCTTGTGCCCGGTTCCTCTCTAGGTTTCTTCCTTGTATTTTGGCTTTCTAGTGGAGTTTTTCCTTAGCACACCGTGCTTTTACACCTGCATTGTTTGCTGTTTGGGGTTTTAGGCTGGGTTTCTGTACAGCACTTTGAGATATCAGCTGATGTACGAAGGGCTATATAAATTTGATTTGATTTGTGTGTGTGTGTGTGTGTGTGTGTGTGTGTGTGTGTGTGTGTGTGTGTGTGTGTGTGTGTGTGTGTGTGTGTGTGTGTGTGTGTGTGTGTGTGTGTGTGTGTGTGTGTGTGTGTGTGTGTACTTCCAGTAGGGTGTGTATTGTTCCTTGGCAGGCATGTTGATGAGCAGGCTGTCCCCAGCAGAGGACGGATTGGAGTCACACACCTGCTTCTAGGGGTGGCATCACACCTGCTGTAAGTCTCTTTGGATAAAAACTAAACTCCCTGACCTGTATGACCTGTTGGATATGCTATTATAGGGGGCGGATTATTTCTTCTTGACTATACAGGTCAAGCAATACTTGCAGTATCCCTCAAGAAGCTGCTCATGAACAACTGGACTCACTCATATCTTTGGACTTGTGGGATGGTGTGCCCAAAGTGAGTTGTGTGACACGTATATATTGTTCTTAATAGTTAGTTGTTAGTTTTGTGGTATGCTGCCTTTGTGTACATGTATAGCTGTACTGTAATATGTGCAGGCAGCATATTCACTTTCATACAGTCCGTCCCTTGTTAATAACCTTGTTGCTCTGTTTGTGCTATCAGTTATAGTATTGCGGGCAGTGTATTCATTACCTCTGTTTCTCTTGTTTCAGAACCACTACCATTCCCACTTTTCATCCCCAGGATCACCTTCGTCGGTGTGTTTCAATAAAGTTCCCTGTGTGTAACTCTTGGGCTGGGTTATTCCCCTCTAACTGGGGGGTGGTGTCAGTGAGTCACAAACCAGTAAAATACTGGGTCGCACTCTTTCAAACCTGTATTAACAAAATGCCTGTATGAGCAAACCTGCCCCATATATGTCACTGTATGTAAAATGCCACATCTCAAGAAGGGAGATAGGTAACCCATTGTAGCCCCTTACACTCAGACCCATATACGGGTTGAAAATAGCAGATTTGGGCACTGATAAACACCTAAATTGGGACACAAGGAGATGTACAGTAACATGCTATACATGACGTCGGAGCTCAGGCTCAGCGCTTCACACTGTATGGGTTTTGACCAACGGCTAATTGGACAACTTTGGAATTTGTTTTGTTGTCTGATAGGGGGAAATGCTGTAAATCGAGAGGACTCAATGTATTTTGAAATATGAGACATTTAGGACTATAATATACACAGAAGTATGTGGACAAAGCCTCTTGGACCTAGACTTGGCGGTCTGGTACCGCTTGCCGTGCAGTAGCAGTGAGAACAGTCTATTACTAGGGTGGCTGGAGTCTTTGACAATTTTTAAGGCCTTCCTCTGACACCGTCTGGTATAGAGGTCCTGGATGGCAGGATGCTTGGTCCCAGTGATGTACTGGGCCTTACTCACTACTCTCTGTAGTGCCTTATGGTGAGAGGCTGAGCAGTTGCCATACCAGGCAGTGATGCAACCAGTCAGGATGCTCTCGATGGTGCAGCTGCATAACCTTTTGAGGATCTGAGGACCCGTGCCAAATCTTTTCAGTCTCCAGAGGGGGAATAGGTTTTGTTGAGCCCTCTTCACGACTGTCTTGGTGTGCTTGGACCATGTTAGTTTGCTGGTGATGTGGACACAAAGGAACTTGAAGCTCTCAACCTACTCCACTATAGCCCCGTCGATGAGAATGGGGGCGTGCTTGGTCCTCATTTTCCTGTAGTCCACAATCAATCGTGCAGTCATGAATGAACAGGGAGTACAGGAGGGAACTGGCCCCTGTGTTGAGGATTGGCGTGGCAGATGTGTTGTTACCTACCCTTGCCACTTGGGGGCGGCATGTCAGGAAGTCCAGGATCCAGTTGCAGAGGGAGGTGTTTAGTCCCATGGTCCATAGCTTATTGATGAGCTTTGAGGGCACTATGGTGTTGAACGCTGAGCTCTAGTCAATTAATAGCATTCTCACATAGGTGTTTCTTTTGTTCAGATGTGAAAGGGCAGTGTGGAGTGCAATAACGATTGCATCATATGTGGATCTGGTGAGGCGGTATGCATATTGGAGTGGGTCTAGGGTTTTTGGGATTATGGTGTTGATGTGAGCCATGACCGATGTGGCCTTTCAAAGCAATTCATTATTACAGATGTGAGTGCTATGAGTCGGTTGTCATTTTGGCAGGTTACCTTGGTGTTCTTGGGCACAGGGACTATGGTGGTCTGCTTGAAACATGTTGGTATTACAGACTCAGACAGAGAGAGGTAGACAATGTCAGTGAAGACACTTGCCAGTTGGTCAGTGTATGCTCGGAGTACACGTCCTGGTAATCTGTCTGGGCCTGGGCCTTTTGAATGTTGACATGTATAAAGATCTTACTCACAGAGGCTACGGAGAGCGTGATCACACAGTCGTCCGGAACAGCTGATACTCTCATGCATGTTTCAACCATAATAGGCCGAACACAAAAACCAACATAGAAAAACAAACATAGACTGCCCACCCCAACTCATGCCCTGACCATACTAAATAAAGACAAAACAAAGGAAATAAAGGTCAGAATGTGACAGTACCCCCCCCCCAAAGGTGCAGACTCCAGCCGCAAAATATGAACCTATAGCGGAGAGTCTGGGTGGGCGTCTGTCCACGGTGGCGGCTCTGGTGCGGGACATGGACCCCACTTCACCACAGTTTTTCTCCACCTCATTGTCCGCCTCCATGGCCTCTTACGAGCGGCGACCCTCGCCGCCGACCTCGGACTGGGGACCCTAGTAATGGGTCCCGAATGGACGGGAGACTCCGGCAGCGCCGGACAGGCGGGAGACTCCGGAAGCTCCGGAGTGAAGGGCGATTCTGGAATCGCCTGGCTGACTGACGGCTCTGGCAGCTCCTGACTGGCTGACGGCTCTGGAAGCTCCTGGCTGGCCGACAGCTCTGGAAGCTCCTGGCTGACCGATGGCTCTGGCAGCTCCTGGCTGGCCGACGGCTCTGGAAGCTCCTGGCTGGCCGACGGCTCTGGAAGCTTCTGGCTGACTGGCGGCTCCTGGCTGACTGGCGGCTCCTGGCTGACTGGAGGCTCTGGCGGCTCCTGGCGGCTCCTGGCGGCTCCTGGCTGACTGGTGGCTCTGGTGGCTCAGGACAGACTGGCGGCTCTGGCGGCTCAGGACAGACCGGAGACTCTGGAGGCTCAGGACAGACGGGAGACTCTGCCGGCTCAGGACAGACGGGAGACTCTGGCGGCTCAGGACAGATGGGAGACTCTGGTAGCGCTGGAGAGGAGGAAGGCTCTAGCAGCGCTGAACACCTGTAGGCAGAAGACGGAGAGACAGCCTGGTGCGGTGGGCTGCCACCGGATGGCTGGTGCGTGGAGGTGGCACTGGGTAGACCGGACCGTGCAGGCGGACCGTGCAGGCACCGAGCCTGCCCAACCTTACCTGGTTGAATGCTCCCCGTAGCCAGGCCAGTGCGGCGAGGTGGAATAGCCTGCAATAGGTTGTGCTGGCGAACCGGGGACACCATGCGTAAGGCTGGTGCCATGTACACCGGCCCGAAGAGACGCACTGGAGACCAGATGCGTAGAGCCGGCTTCATGGCACCTGGCTCGATGCCCACTCTAGCCCGGCCGATACGAGGAGCTGGAATGTACCGCACCGGGCTATGCACACGCACTCGGGAAACTGTACGCTCCACCGCATAACACGCTGCCTGCCCGGTCCCTCTCTCTCTCCGGTAAGCATGGGAAGTTGGTGCAGGTCTCCTACCTTGCTTCGCCACAATCCCCGTGTGCCTCCCCCGAATAAATTTTGGGGGCTGCCTCTCGGGCTTCCAGCCGCGCCGCCCTGCTGCCTCCTCATACCAGCGCCTCTCTGCCTTCGCTGCCTCCAGCTCTGCTTTGGGGCGGCGATATTCCCCTGGCTGTGCCCAGGGTCCTTTGCCATCCAGAATCTCCTCCCATGTCCAGGAGTCCTCTGTTCTTTGCCACTGCTGCTGATGCCCTTTACCATGCTGCTTGGTCCTCTGTTGGTGGGTGTTTCTGTAACGGCATTCCTCCTCCTCTTCTTATCAACGGAATACTGTTGTGAATAGAGTTTGGCCGTTTTAAATGGTGTACATTGTGAAATAAAATAAGCATGTTTTTTTCAATTATCTGCTGATTGATGACCAACCAAGAGAATTGAACATGACTCAACAGAAGAACCATATCTCCACCTTAAAACAATCCTTGCTCCTTTGTTCTGTGCAGTCTGCAGCCTCCTAATTTCACTTGCTTTTGTATTTCCCCAGACCACAGAACATTAGTTCACCTGACTCTCAATTAATGCTTGGATTAATTGCTTAAGAATCTTTCCCGGTAAATATTTAGCTATCCTTCTGATCATGCATGCAGTTGTATTTTTTATTTTTACATACTGTTGTGTAGATGAGTTATTTGAGACGACCATGATAAGCAGTTGTCTAGCTGCACACCTAGTAGTATGGTTTCTGCCACTCTCTCAATTTGTACTTCCCCCATACTTAATTGTATCCCATGCTGTGTTGACCTTTTCCTGGTGGAGCAGACCAACATAACCTTGGTTTTCTTGGTATTCAAAACAAGTTTGTTACGGTAAACACGTTCCCTGATATTTCCCAGATCTACTTGTAGAGCTTGCTGTACCCGTTGAACCGATTGTCTTGCTGTATAAACTGTAGTATCATCTGCAAATATAGTAGTTTAAGTTTCAGATAAGGTTTGTTGGTATGTATTAAGGTTGTTGGTATGTATTAAGTAAAGAAGTGGCCCAAGGCAGCTACCCTGCAGTATTCCACAGTTTAAGGCATGAGTGGAAGAAAACTCCCCCTTTGATATAGGTGGACTGTTTCCTGTCAGTTAGATATGACTGTACCCAATTCATTGCTACCTCCTTAAACCAATAATGTAATAATGTCGTCAAAATTGTTTCATGGTGCACTAAATCAAATTCTGCACTCAAATCTAAAAATAGTACACCCACAAACCTGCCAGTATCCATAGCATTGAACCACTGGTCAGTCATGTCAACCAATGCAGTGGCAGTGGAATGGTTTTTGCGATAAGCATGATCATTGGCTGTAATCAGATCATTATGTTTGATGTACTCCCATATTTGTTTATTTCAGTGGAGCTGCAATCTGGGGAGCAGCATAGCAAAGTAAAAAATTGTCCATAAGATCATAACCTGTACATTTATCATCGGATGATGACTTCAATAGCTTTACCACCTCCTTTGACACCCTTTTTGTAGATTAAAAGAGCTGATTTTTTTTGCTCATAATATGATCATCAATCCATTGGACAATAGCTTGTTTGGAAGAATGGGCGTTGAAATTATCTCTCAGTAAATACATTTTCTTTGTAAAAAAAATAGCAAAATGATTCTTCTCCCATCAACCTTCACACTAGATGGGCATGATGAAATAGACAAACTAAGTAAGCCCTTAACTGTATCCCATACCTTTTCATAATATTTTTTTACAATCAATAAAAGCATTTTTGTCTAATATATATTTTTCTTACTATTTAATTTAACTGCATAATTACGTAGTGTTCTATAATTCTGTTAATCATTTTCTAGTTTAGATGTGGCTGCTAAAACTTTTGCCATATTTATTTGAGAAAATGCCTCACCCAGTTCATTACCAATCCATGGAGATGGACGCACCCCAACTGTACAGTACTCTTTTTTACTGGGGCATGATGGTCCATTACTCCTTTGGTCGTAATGGACCAATTATTCTGTAATTATTCCTCCTTTGGTCGCCTTTCCTTCCAGTTCTCTGCTGCCCATGACTGGAACGAATTGCAAAAATCTCTGAAGCTGGACACTCACATCTCCCTCACTAGCTTTAAGCACCAGCTGTCAGAGCAGCTTACCGATCGCTGCACCTGTACATAGCCCATCTGTAAACAGCCCATCTATCTACCTACCTCATCCCCATACTGGTATTTATGGATTTATTTTGCTCCTTTGCACCCCAGTATCTCTACCTGCACATTCATCTTCTACCGATCTACCATTCCAGTGTTTAATTGCTATACTGTAATTACTTCGCCACCATGGCCTATTTATTTCCTTAATTTACCTCATTTGCTGTATATAGACTTATTGTTTTCTTTTGTTCTACTGTATTATTGACTGTATGTTTTGTTTATTCCATGTGTAACTCCGTGTTGTTGTATGTGTCAAATTGCTACGCTTTATCTTGGCCAGGTCGCAGTTGCAAATGATAACTTGTTCTCAACTAGCCTACCTGGTTAAATGAAGGTGAAATAAAATAATAAGATAAAAACCTCAGTGAGCAAATAAATAAAACATTCTGTAGCGTGATTTAAATAATTTTCTAGTTAAATCAGCTCCCAGGGTACAGCAGCCAAATCATTGTAAAATAGCTCATGATTAAATGTTTAAAAATGTCCTTAGGCCACAAACTTTGGGGTTTCTTTGGAACCTTGATCTTCATGGTTATGGTCACAATATTATGTCTGTCTGTCCAGCCCACTGGCATTGATCTGGCTTTTAAGCATTGCAATGGTATATTAAAGAAGATCAGATCAATGCACATGTCCGAATGATGACCTAACTTAGTTGATGATCATATCTCATTAATTTAGTTATTTCTGACTTATTGTGATCCTTCCAATTGTCGTAGCGTTTGCTGTCATAATGTGAAGCTTGTTATTTAAAAAAAAATCAATTCTCTATCTGTAATTATTCTATTATTATTATATGTGATTAAACAAATCACGGAATAGTAATTAACTAGGAAGTCTGGGCACCACGGGAAAATGTTGTTTATAGATTTGCAATTTTCTGAATATAATGCTTCAGATATTTTATTATCTTATCGATTACAGTCTTCTATTAATGTATTATTACCTCATCAGTCTCATTCCTGAACATCACAAACCCTTGGATATCTGCACAAACCCTAGCATCATAAATCATGAATCAGCGATATACAAATTGGCTTAATTATTTATTTCCTAACTAACTAATCAATCACAGAATTATATAAACAAACAAACAAACAAAACAAAACAAACACACACAGTAGGTCATACATTTGTTACTAACATGACACAAAGAAACGTCCCTAGTGGACGAAACTGATATGACGACTTGGTAGACAAAGGAAAGGGGTGGGGACATCTCAAGAGCGGGAAAATTCAGAGTTGATAACTACACTCATGGAAATGCTAATACTTTGAACATGAATAACTGCTCATTCGAAAATAAATCACAATTTACATATTTATGATTGTATGCCTTTGTCCCTCTCTGCGATCGCCGTTCCGTCTGCTGGGTAGATTGTCGACAGAAAGTTTCTGGTTTGTCCACCAGAGATCAAAGTCTTTCGTAGTTGTAGCTTGTTATAATGGATATGTCAGAGTACCATTCGGTCGTTCGACGAATGGTGCAGGTCTACAATTTTGTTTCTGGTGTCCTTTGACAGCTCTTTGGTCTTGGCCATAGTGGAGTTTGGAGTGTGACTGTTTGAGGTTGTGGACAGGTGTCTTTTATACTGATAACAAGTTCAAACAGGTGCCATTGATACAGGTAACGAGTGGAGGACAGAGGAGCCTCTTAAAGAAGTTACAGGTCTGTGAGAGCCAGAAATCTTGCTTGTTTGTAGGTGACCAAATACTTATTTTCCACCATAATTTGCAAATAAAATCATTTTTTTTTAAATCTCATTTTGTCTGTCATAGTTGAAGTGTACCTATGATGAAAATTTACAGGCCTCTCTCATCTTTTTAAGTGGGAGAACTTGCACAATTGGTGGCTGAGTAAATACTTTTTTGCCCCACTGTATATGACACAATTTATATTAAAATCACCCAAGATAAATACATCTCTGTTACTGTCTGTGGCCAGGTCAAACCCAGTGCATAAGTCATCCAGATCGAACACCTTAGACGTAGGAGGTCTATACACACATTCTACCAATATGGGTGCCTAGTGAGGCAGATATACTTGAACCGATAGTGCCTCTATTTGACATACATTAAGGTCCCTCCTCATCCCTCCTGTGAAAAGGTATGTGATTTTGAATATACAGTACTACACCCCCAACATTCCTATTCCTGTCCCTTCTCAGTAGACTATATCCATGAATGTTAATTTGCCCATAATTTACATATGCATCCAAATGCATTTCGGTCAAAGCTAAAATATGAATATTATTTATGTTGACTAAGTTAAAAACCTCATGTAGTTTGTTAGTGTAAGGGGTGCGAACTGGCGGCAGAGAAGTCAGACACAGCATAACTGTTTTTCCAACAGCGTGTCAGGATTTGGCCAGGGTTGTTCCGGTTTTTGGTCACTAGATGCCCCCATTGTGCCTTTTGACCTTTTGTTTTCCCTTGATCCCCATTATTATTTGCACCTGTGCCTCGTTTCCCCTGATTGTATTTAAACCCTTTGTTTTCCTCTGTTCTTTGCTCTGTGTTTGTATGTTAGCACCCAGCCCTAGTACTCTGTGAGCTCTTGTTGATCCCGGTGGACTCTCTTGTGGAGTTCTGTTGTTTTGTTCTTGTTTGTTTATTTTTGAGTATCTTTTGAGGCTTTTTGTGCTGTGCCTTCCACCTTGTGGATTTGCCTTTTTATCTTGGAGGATTGCCTTTGTTCTTGTGGAATTCCTTTTGAGGTTGTGGAGTTACATGTTTTCCTGAAGAACTTCACTTTTTACTTCATTAAATACACCGTCTCAAGTACTGCTGTGTCTGTCTCATCTTCTGGGTTCTGTTGACTATTCGTGGCTCAGTTGGTTTAGTGACTGTTTCTCACTCCGGAGACCCGGGTTCGTAACCGGGTCCTGACACAGCACAGTTTATTAACAAACAAAACCCTGGAAAACAGACTAATAAAATAAATGGGTCCATAACCCAACACACACCAGGACAGACAAGCACTTACAACAAACAATCACCCACAAGGACATGAGGGGGAACAGAGGGTTAAATACACAACATGTAATTGATGGGATTGGAACCAGGTGCGATGGAAGACAAGACAAAACCAATGGAAAATGAAAAGAGGATCAGCGATGGCTAGATGGTCGGTGACTTCGACCGCCGAACGCTGCCCGAACAAGGAGAGGGACCAACTTCGGTGGAAGTCATGACAGTTAGGAAGGCGACATACATTAACCTTAGCTATATGCAACCCTTTCCTTGTCGAGTAAAGAGCATGTATTCATTATAATTGAAGTTGTCAACATACACTACAACACACAAACTCAGATTTGAACATTGGATTAAAATAGCCAGGAAGTTACTCTAGAGTCCCGATACAGTTGCCCATTGATGTAAAGTTTATCCATCACCAAGGAGACTCGTTGATTCAGACAACGCTTTTCCTTCATGATAGGATACAGTTTTTTTCTCCTTTCACTGATCTCCGTGGGGAAGTGATCATTCATTCCAAAATCAGTGTTTCTGAGTTCTCTGCTCCTGCTCTTCGCCATTTCCTTTTGCTTAAAATGTTCAAAACATCAAATAACAGCCCCGTGTCCTATTCCCAGAGGCCTTACTCATTCTATGGACTCCGGAGTAAGTGACATTACGCGCGACATCTGTGGGCAGTTTCAGCTGAGTTGGGACAGTGTCCTCACAGCTTCTGCTGTTGTCATTCTCTGGTATCCCTGACAAGATTGTGCTGCATTGAAAAGATTGTCCAGCAATGATTGACACTGTACATCAAGCAAGGTTTCTTTAAGTTGTTTGTTCTCCCTTTGCACCACCTCCACCTTGCCATGAATAGAGTCTACAGTACCTTTCAGCGCCGTGTTCTCTTTCCTTCGATCCTTCGATCTGACGTTGGCTGAATTCTAGACTGGCACATGATGCATTGTTGTCCTCTCGTAGTATATCCAAGATATCAAGTTTGGCAAGCTTTCATTTCATGGATTTCAACAAGTCAACATCCCATATCCGTAAACCTCTCCCCCCTCTCCAAGCGCCCCCTCTTGCTTGGGGTTGGTTCGATGCTTTCATTGATACTGCTTGGCCAATTTGGATTTGGTTTGTTTTGTTGATTGGGTTTGTTGTCCTTTAACAGTGCTTGAATCCTCCGAAACCATCGACATGTTTCTTTGAGCTCGTAAGTATCTCTTGTCAATGAATCTTTCAAGCTCTTCAATGGATTCTGAATCATCCAGTGTGTTTGCCGGCAGTGTAAAACAAAAATAACAAAAGAACGCATGTATCTTTCCTGTACAGGCCGTTTGTAGATACACCCAATAATGTTTTTTTTTTTTTACGATTGTGTACTCACTGAGTGTAGAGGGATGGTTCCCTACAGAAAGATCTTCCTATATAAGGAGTAGTACAGAGGACCTGGAGCAGGTATCAGATATCAACCCTGACAAGTTCATGCCTACGGTTATAGGAGCTCTCTGTTCCTCTACACAACAGGAGCTGGGCCTTAAACATGAGTCCCAACAACTGCTGCAGGTTTACACACACACGCGCACGCGCACACGCACACACACACCACATACACACACACACACACATCTCTAATGTATTATGGATTGTTGTCCAACACAATCTGCTAAAGCATGAGGTGAAATGGACTGATCTGCAGATTTCATTTTCACATCTAATTGTAGCAAATTGTAACACATTTAAAGCATAATAAGCCAGTGAATTTGTTATCTTATCCTCCGGGAGCCTTATTGCATTACAGACAAATGCAGATTGATTCGCTAATACAGGTTTAGCTGTTAGCCAGGGTGCTATTCGATTACACCTCCAGCCTTGTTCTGTAGCTCTCTGAAGATTAGGACCTCTTTCACATCAGAGAATGGCTGATAAACCTGATTAGGTCTAAATGAGTTAGCGTCTTACTGTATGTGTCCATTTTTATAGATCAGAGTGAAAGGAGTACTAACTCGCAAACGGTATGTGTGCGCGCGTGTGTGTGTGTGTGTGTGTGTGTGCGTGTGTGTGTGTGTGTGTGTGTGTGTGTGTGTGTGTGTGTGTGTGTGTGTGTGTGTGTGTGTGTGTGTGTGTGTGTGTGTGTGTGTGTGTGTGTGTGTGTGTGTGTGTGTGTGTGTGTGTGTGAGCGCGAGTGTGTTTATGTGTGTTAAACTTGGTTAAAGCGCATGGCAATCCAATTGTGTGACCTGGGTTGGCGTGTGTTGATAGCCGTTGTGATTACTCCAGTTCTTGTTAATCACATTTCTCCCTGCGTTCTGCCACTCCATTACATATCTGATGGATTAGACCACTAAATTAGCAGGAAGCTTATCACATTTAGCTTTGTCCTCAACAATGGCTGCCCCAAATCATTTATGATTTAGTGATTTATTTATGTCTGGACTATTTTTCATCTGTTCATGACCTGCTTGTTTTAATTGACTGAACAGAACCACGAAAGAGATAGGACTTCGATTTAGCTTCTCGAAAGGCAATTGAATGCATTGTACATTATTACTCATAACATATCTAGCCGCTGGTCATCGATGTTTCTGTGACTGCATACTCACATACCTCATACATCTGAATACTGATTGTGAACTGAATAGCTTGGTCCAGGCTTTTCTGTTTGTGCTGTCCTGTAAAGGGTTAATTCTGTATTGGTTCAAGGACCTGGATTTATGCCTGTATTGTTGCCATATTATCTCCTCAGCAAACACGTTAACTGGTATCTCTCTGCCTTATCCATTGAATCTCTATAATGTGACATCCTCTACCTTGTTCGTTAAATAGTCAGAAAGGACTAGAGCACGGATGGAGTCAGAATATAGTATGTGATTCCTCTCTCTCCCCGTCTTTCCAATCAGTTCTGAAGGTCCTGGAGACAACCATTTCCGTGAACGGGGTGGTTCACCTAATAAACTGGCCACTGGGTGTATATTAAGTAGCCTTTACATATTTTTTTGCACAGAAATGGTTGAAAAAGTGTCGGATTGCTCTTTTTTTGTCAATGTTTTCACCCCTTTTTAAATGTTGTTTGACATTTAAACCTTTTAAAATGTTATTTTGTGTTCCCTGAAGTCTACTGGTTACAATGATACAGTACCTTCAGAAAGTATTCTCACCCCTTGACTTTTATCACATTTTGTTGTGTTATAGCATTTAAAAAATGTCACAATGAGGCCAATGGTGACTTTAAAACAGTTACAGAGTTGAATGGCTGTTGTTACGTTATAGACTTATTTTAAAATGGAATAAATATTTTTTTGTTCCACAGCAATCTACACACACAATACCCCATAGTGACAAAGATAAAGGTTTTTGCAAATGTATTATATATAAAAACAGAAATACCTTATTTACATAAGCATTCTAACCTTTTGCTTTGAAAAATTGAGCTCAGGTGCATCCTATTTCTATTGATCGTCCTTGAGATGTTTCTACAACTTGATTGGAGTCCACCTGTGGTAAATTCAATTGATTGGATATGGTTTGGAAAGGCACGATATAAGGTCCCACAGTTGACAGTGCAAGTCAGAGCAAAAACCAAGCCATGAGGTTGAAGGAATTGTCCGTAGAGTCTGAGACAGGATTGTATCGAAGCACAGATCTGGGGAAGGGTACCAAAACATTTCTGCTGCATTGAAGGTCACCAAGAACACAATGGCCTCAATCATTCTTAAATGGAAGAAATTTGGATCTACCAAGAGTCCGCCCGGCCAAACTGAGTAATCGGGGGAGAAGGGCTTTGGTCAGGGAGATGACCAAGAACCTGATGGTCACTCTGACAGAGCAGAGTTCCTCTGTGGAGATGGGAGATCCTTCGCGAAGGACAACCATCTCTACAGCACCCTTTATGAGAGAGTGGCCAGATGGAAGCCACTCCTCAGTAAAAGGCACATGACAGCCCGCTTGGAGTTTGCCAAAAGGCACCTAAAGGCTCTCAGACTATGACAAACAAGATTATCTGGTCTGATGAAACCAAGATTGAACACTTTGGCCTGAATTCCAACCGTCACGTCTGGAGGAAATCTGGCACCATCTCTATGGTGAATCATGGTGATGGCAGCATCATGCTGTGGTGATTTTTATATATGATTTTTTAAATAATTTGTAGACTGCAAATTGACCCCAAGAAGACCGAACAGATTTAAAATTTGACTAAAACATAATAATTTCAAACCTTTCTTACATTTGTATATGATGACTTGTCTCTCTATAATGTGTGAAAATACATTTTACATTTACGTCATTTAGCAGACTCCCGCCGAAGGTGGCTCCTCTTCCTGTTCGGGCGGCGCTCAGCGATCGTCGTCACCAGTCTACTAGCTGCCACCGATCCCCTTTTCCTTTTCTGTTAGTTTTGTTACACCTGTTTCTTGTTTGGGTTTTGGGTAGGGCTATGTAAGCCGGTTATGCCCGCCTGCTTTTGTGCAGGCTTATTCCTCTGTTGGTTTGTGGATGTGCATTTGTATTTTATTTTCTCCAGACTGTTTGGGTCCTGTTTTTGGGCCGGTCAGTTTAATGCACCTAGTGTTTTTGTCGTGACCGTTTTGTACCGGAATAAATACGATTGTCCTAACCCTCTGCTCTCTGCGCCTCCAAACCCACTACTCCTAGAAGACCTGACACAGACGCTCTTATCCAGAGTGACTTACAGGAGCAATTACGATTAAGTGCCTTGCTCAAGGGCCCAGAAAGATTTTCCACCTAGTTGGCTCGGGGATTTGAACCAGCAACCTTTCAGTTACTGGCCCAGCACTCTTAACCCCTAGGCTACATGCCGCTCAGATTTCCCAAATTAAAATCACTTGGAGCTGATTTCCTGATTTCCTGATTTCCTGATTTTTGTATGTTCAACAATGAAAATTCAACAGTTGGACCACCAGTTGGGGAACCCTGGTCTATGACTAGGGTAGCTGGAGACCTTGGCAATTTTTAGGGCACTCCTTTGACACTGTCTTGTATAGAGGTCCTACAGAGGTCCTGGATGGCAGGAAGCTTGACCCCAGTGATGTACTGGGCCATACGCTCTGTAGCGCCTTGCAGTTGGAGACTGAGCAGTTGCCATATCAGGCGGTGATGCAACCAGTCAAGATGCTCTCGATGGTGCAGCTGTAGTTGTAGAGTGTTTTTGAGGATCTGAGGACCCGTGCCAAATCTTTTCAGTCTCCTGAGGGAAAATAGGTGTTGTCAAGCCCTCTTCACGTCTGTCTCGGTGTGTTTGGACCATGATTATTTGTTGGTGATGTGGACACCAAGGAACTTGAAGCTCTCAACATTCTCGACTACAGCCCCGTCGATGAGAATGGGGGCATGCCCCGCCCTCCATTGCTGTAGTCCATGATCATCTCCTTTGTCTTGATCAAGTTGAGGCTTTGCTGAATGGGACAAACTTCTCTCTTCAATGAGAGCCCAAGCACCTCCCCAGTGTTTCCCCCAATCAGGTATTCAGACATTTGCACAATCTAGCACAAACTTTTTCCCCCTGTCACATTTTCTAGATGGCGCTCGTATTACCTTCATTGTTGTTTTCCATACAAATAATAACTTTGGAGATGTATGCGTTCCAGTCAAAGTAAGTGCCTTATGTTCTGTATATCTTGTTGTTTCTTCTGTAGTATACCGTATGTACAGTGCCTTGCGAAAGTATTCGGCCCCCTTGAACTTTGCGACCTTTTGCCACATTTCAGGCTTCAAACATAAAGATATAAAACTGTATTTTTTTGTTGTTGTGAAGAATCAACAACAAGTGGGACACAATCATGAAGTGGAACGACATTTATTGGATATTTCAAACTTTTTGAACAAATCAAAAACAGAAAAATTGGCCGTGCAAAATTATTCAGAGCCTTTTACTTTCAGTGCAGCAAACTCTCTCCAGAAGTTCAGTGAGGATCTCTGAATGATCCAATGTTGACCTAAATGACTAATGATGATAAATACAATCCACCTGTGTGTAATCAAGTCTCCGTATAAATGCACCTGCACTGTGATAGTCTCAGAGGTCCGTTAAAAGCGCAGAGAGCATCATGAAGAACAAGGAACACACCAAACAAACATAGAGGCATGCACAAACTACCCAACATCAGATTATTTAGATCAATGATGAGCTCACCCTTGATGTGATCTCTGCATGTCTGGCAGACATATCAGTGTGGATGACGGATCACCACCTCAAGCTGAACCTCGGCAAGACGGAGCTGCTCTTCCTCCCGGGGAAGGACTGCCCGTTCCATGATCTCGCCATCACGGAGCGCTAAGAACCTTGGCGTGATCCTGGACAACACCCTGTCGTTCTCAACCAACATCAAGGCGGTGGCCCGTTCCTGTAGGTTCATGCTCTACAACATCCGCAGAGTACGACCCTGCCTCACACAGGAAGCGGCGCAGGTCCTAATCCAGGCACTTGTCATCTCCCGTCTGGATTACTGCAACTCGCTGTTGGCTGGGCTCCCTGCCTGTGCCATTAAACCCCTACAACTCATCCAGAACGCCGCAGCCCGTCTGGTGTTCAACCTTCCCAAGTTCTCTCACGTCACCCCGCTCCTCCGCTCTCTCCACTGGCTTCCAGTTGAAGCTCGCATCCGCTACAAGACCATGGTGCTTGCCTACGGAGCTGTGAGGGGAACGGCACCTCAGTACCTCCAGGCTCTGATCAGGCCCCGCTCAGCCCAGTCAAAACTGTTCGCTGCTCTGGCCCCCCAATGGTGGAACAAACTCCCCCACGACGCCAGGACAGCGGAGTCAATCACCACCTTCCGGAGACACCTGAAACCCCACCTCTTTAAGGAATACCTAGGATAGGATAAAGTAATCCTCCCCCCCCCCTTAAAAGATTTAGATGCACTATTGTAAAGTGGCTGTTCCACTGGATGTCATAAGGTGAATGCACCAATTTGTAAGTCGCTCTGGATAAGAGCGTTTGCTAAATGACTTAAGTGTAAATGTTAAATGTATGTGATGAATTGTAAATAGTCATTTATATTAGCTAATTCATATTATGGTTTCTGTCAGTCAAGAGCGCAGGTAAATATGTCAAGGTCTGAACATTGCATCCAAAAATAAACTGGTCACATGCAGGACATAACGTTGTAAGGAATGTGTTCTTGCAAAATATTTCTGTGGAAAAAACAGTGTTGCCAGCTCAAACAGTTACTGTTGCTTCAAACCGGAAGTTCTAAATAAGCGTTCTAATCAAACCGGTTTGAGCGTACGCTGCAGGGAACACTGTAGAATGATCACACACATGTACTGTCAAAAGGGCTAGGGAGTTTTTTAGGATAAAAATAAACAGAATAGAGGTAAGCACAGGCAAAATCCTAGAGGAGAACCTGGTTCTGCTTTCCAACAGACACTGGGAGACAAATTCACCTTTCAGCAGGACAATAACCTAAAACACATATACACTGGCGTTGCTTACTAAGACAACATTGAATGTTCCCGTGTGGCCTAGTTACAGTTTTGACTTAAATTGGCATGGTAACCTATGGCAAGACTTGAACAAATATTGTACAATCTAGGTGTGCAGATCTCTTAGAGACTTACCCAGAAAGACTCACAGCTGAAATCACTGCCAAAAGTGATTCTAACATGTTTTTACATCATCATGGGGGTATTTTGTATAAGATGGGTGAGAGAAAACAAATATTGAGTTCTGGCTGTAAACACAGAAAAATGTGGAATAAGTCAATGGGTATGAATACTTTCTTGGAGGTACTGTATTTATGGACGCGAGTCCACTAGCTACTGCTAACACAGTCCCTACCTCTGCAGACGGAGCGTTTGAACTCTTTTTCTATTTACATCCATTTGGATACGTCCGTGACAATGAGCTAACGTTGCCCGATTTTTCCCTGGCTTAGCTAGAAGAGTTTGCCTTCTCATCGGGACACTGGACACTGTTCGTTAGGAGGTAGATCGCATTGCATATCAAACACACTAGACTAGAAGCTAGCTCGAAAACTTGGCAATATGACAACCACATTTTTTTTTTTTAAACAGAACACTGGTGGGAATTGGCCTCTATGGATAGGGCTACATTGAAATGTTTCTTACAGAAGAAATATGGAAAGCATATGCATAACCATGGTACTAAATGAAAGGGAACAGTTTGGAGATCATGTATTAAGACCAAAAGGGGAGGACAGAACAGTTCACCTGACACAAGACTGAATCAAAACATTACACTGTTGATTTGATGTACATTTAGCACTTGCTGTACTTTTCGCCGCATTTGTCGATAACAAAAATCTGGAAAACACTCTGGGATACATTCAGTAACACGATACGAATATTCCTGGAAAATATGGGGTAGCTGCAACATAAGACAAAAAAAGTACAAGGGTTTGAGAGAGAGAGGACTAACTGGTGTCTCCAAGTCGCCACACACCTCTGCAAAGCATGCACAGTTCCTAAGTCATTTCAATGCACTTTTATGACTCAAAAGAATTACAGTCGTTTAACATTATCGGTGTGGAAACGTTATTCGTAGAGTTCACAGCCTACTACGCTTGTGAGAAGTAAGCTTTTTATTTATTTCAGAACCATTATGAGTTTTGTCAACCTTTTCATTGTCTTTTTGTTTGGAGTGCTCCATGAGCAATGAGTATGAGTCTGGTTTCTCTGTCCTGATAACATTGAAGAAGCATGCGTGCCTTCTATGCAAGCATAGAAGTAGATCTAACTGGCCTGCTGCGTGCAAATGTAGGAAAGTACCCATTTGGCAATGTCTGATTTCTGATTGTCCTAACAGACCACATAAGTTGGTCGTAGAAAAACAGTGTTACGATCTGATCCACCCAGTGGAGGTCTGGCGAATGAATACGCTTTGGGGACCGAGCCGTAACATAAGTCAATGATCTTATTTTTCCTTGTTCGACAGGTCACATACTGGGTGTAAGTACTCAAAGTGCAGCCATTGAAATCCCCCCTGATGAATTTGGGGTAAAAAATCATGTCAGCTGCAATGACAATGTTTGCTCTTAAATGCACAGATCAAGTTTGGAAGCGCAGAATTGTCAGAATATTATGAGAGGGTTTTCTATTTAGGAGCTGAGATGTGGAGATGTTTGTGGTAAACAAATATATATAAATATATAAGTGGTTTGTAATACCCTACATTTTTTACTTGTAATCAAAATCACATCACAGGCAAATAAGATCATCTTAAAACAATGTGGTCTCTACGCTGGCGAGATGTGCTCCTCTAGGTGATAGATGGGCTGTGTGTGGTGTGTGTGTGTGTGTGTGTGTGTGTGTGTGTGTGTGTGTGTGTGTGTGTGTGTGTGTGTGTGTGTGTGTGTGTGTGTGTGTGTGTGTGTGTGTGTGTGTGTGTGTGTGTGTGTGTGTGTGTGTGTGTGTGTGTGTGTGTGTGTATGTGTGTGTGTGTGTGTGTGTGTGTGTGTGTGTGTGTGTGTGATCGATGCGTAGCCTCTGTACAGTGGTGTTTTATGAATGCGGTGTGTGTGTTAACAGAGTTACGACAACAGACTCTACTTCATCATCTTAGACATAATCACCTCATGGCCTGTTAACCTGAGAGGGTGGCTGGGGGGCAAGAGCGAGAATGTAGGGAGGGGTGCAGGGAGTTGTTTGGAGAGTACAAGGAATGAGTGCGGGAAGGAGAGGAGCCATCTGGTGGTGGGAGGCACACAAGGTTGTATTTTGAGACGTGCCTTGTAAGAGGCTTCTTTTGTTCCACCCATTAGTGAGAGTGCTGTAGCAATGTAATAACTGTATGTGGTAGTCAGTGGTGGCTGCTGAAAGGAGGACGGCTCATAATAATGTCTGAAATGGAGCGAATGGAATTGCTTCAAACACATGGAGATCACGTGTTTGATGTATTTGATACCATTCTACCTTTTCCGCACCAGCCATTCCAACGAACCTGTTCTCTCGTGGTGGTAGTAGTGCCCCATCAATTTAAAATGTATAGGGTACAGATTGGGGTGGCAGAAAGTCTTGAGCATTTTGCCATGTCAATTTCGTCTGCTTTGCCATGTAGTTGCTGCCAGCTTGGAAGCCTTTATTAAAGGCCTCTAAACGTGGAAGTGACATAAAACACCAAATATTCAGTCATATGGAGAAGGTTTTAGTTTAGTTTAGTTTAGTTTATTTTATTTTTACATGGACAGTGCACATTAATCAACGTTTCAGTAAAAGTGCCGGTTTTAGCCAGCCGGCTAATTTTCAACCGCAGTCCCTGGGCAGGTTATTAAAAACAATTACAATATAGACAATAGCACCATAGACATAGCAACATAGGACAAGCAAGACATAGCATACAGACAGAGCAACATAGGACAAGCAAGACGTAGCATTCAGACAGAGCAACATAGAACAAAAAGCAGCAGGACAAAATTCATAAAAGCAACAAAGTGTTTCCACACTTCAGAAGCTACAGACAACAGACAACATGGAAAGCGGCAACACACAGCTAGGGACCATGTTCACAAATCTGATTGACCTTCAGCCATGTCTTCAAGCATTTTGTGAAAGTGTGATATGTGGTGCAGTTATGTGTGTCTGATGGCAGTGTATTCCAGACATGGGAAGCTCTCACAGAGAATGCAGATTTACTAAAGGTGCTTTTCCTTAGGGGAACTATACAGTCACCTCTCATGGCAGACCTTGTGGATCTGCTGCCATATGTCTGGGTTTTCTGTTTAACAAAAATATTGAGTGGAGGGGGAGCCAGGCCATTAAGGATCTTGAATACAAGACATGCGTCGGTGTATTGCACAAGATTTTCCCAACTCAAGAGCTCATGTTTTCTAAGGATGTGACAATGATGATGGCTATTGGGCTTCCTATCAAGCACTTTGAGAGCCTGTTTGTAGACAGAATAGGTTTTAATGTTGTACAGCAAGCTTGGGCCCAACTAGTCAAGCAGTATGTTAAGTGGGGAGTATCATAGATTTGAAGTACAGTTTTGCTACCTCTGTAGTCAAACAATTTCGTATAAATCGGAAATTAGCTAGATTGAATTTAGTTATTTGAATTACCTTTTTCACATGCTTTTTAAAAGAGAGGTTGGAATCAAGTATGATGCCAAGGTACTTAAAATCAGATACCACCTGGAGCTTCTCCCCTGACACATAGACATCTGGCTCAGTAGCATCTGTTGCCCTCTTTGTGAAGAACATGCAAACAGTTTTTTTCACATTGAGATGCAAACACGAGTCACAGAGCCACTTTGTAACCTGGACCATTACAGTAGTGAGTTCTTGTGCAGCTTGTTGTTTGCTCTTTGCATGCACATATATCACTGTATCATCTGCATACATTTGAACTTCAGACCCAGTACATACAGAAGGCAGATCATTAATGTACAGGCTGAACAGGAGGGGCCCCAGTATTGACCCTTGGGGCACGCCCACATCATAGCTACGAGTGGGCGACAGCTCATTGCTCACTCTGACACACTGAGTTCTGCCTTCAAGGTATGATTTCATCCATCTCAAGGCATCAGGGGAAAAGTTGAACTTGGACAATTTTGTGATGAGAATCTCATGGTTAACAGTATCAAAAGCCTTCCTTAGGTCCAGAAACACAGCCCCAACAGCACCCCTTTGTCCATCTTGGACTTCACATTTTCCAGAAGAAAGCAGTTGGCCGTTTCTGTGGAGTGTTTCGCTCTGAAGCCAAACTGCATGGAGTGTAATGTGAAGGGGCTGTTGTTGAGGTGGGCAATCAGTTGTTCTGCTACACACTTTTCAACAACCTTTGACACCACAGGTAGTAAGTATACTAATGGGCCTGTAGTTACTCACGTCAGCAGGGTCGCCTGATTTAAAGATGGCCGTTATTATGGTCGACTTCCATACCCTTGGAAACACACCAAGACCAATAGATGTGTTGGTGACCTTAGTAATGGGGCCAATGAGTGACTCTTTGTAGTTTTTAAGAAAGGTAGAGTCCATCCCAAACACATCTTTGGCTTTAGAGTTCTTTGGTGAGCAAATCACCTTGGAAAGGTGGAAACGAGTTTCCTAGGGTTAGAGACAGAAGCTTGACATTTGGAGTGGGAGAAAGTGGCTTTAGCAGCAGACACAGAGGAAGAGAAGGTAGAGATCAGGGAGTGAAAGGATGATAGGTCCTCCGGAAGTTTAGTTTTCCTCCATTATCGCTCAGCTGCCCGCAGCCCTGTTACGTAAGCTCTCAATGAGTCACTCAGCCACGGAGCGGGATGGGAGGGCCGAGCCGGCCTGGAGGAAAGGGGACAGTGCGAGTCGTAGGATGCGGAAAGGGAGGAGAGTAGGGTCGAAGAGGCAGAATCAGGAGACAGGAGGGAGAAGGATTTAGCATTAGGGATGGATGATATAAAAGGAGAGAGTAGAGGGAGAGAGAGCGTTTGGGCTTCTTGTGTACAATTTGCTGTCTACAAATGATTTGTAATTATGTTCCCCGACCATCCGCCTCAGCTCTAATCACAGCAATATAAGGCTAGTTTGCAATATGAGACTAGTTTTATCAATAGATTAAAAAAATACACTTGATGACATTGTTGCATGCTAAATATTTCTGATCAGTGAGAGATGAGCAAAGTATCTAATGTGCTTCCACTTCCACTTGTACAGCCAGGGATTCATTAACCAAATGCAGTGCATTTGGAAAGTATTCCAACATTTTGCATCAATCTACAGACAATTCACCATAATAGCAAAGCAAAACCACGTTTTTTGAAATTATTGCATTTTTTTTATTTTTTTTAAAATACATTTACATAACTATTCAGACCCCTTACCCTTTGTTGAAGCACCTTTGGCAGCGATTCCAGCATTGATTCTTCTTGGGTATGACATCACAAGCCTGGCACACCTGTATTTTGGGAGCTTCTCCCATTCTTCTCTGCAGATCCTCTCAAGCTATTTTCAAGTCTCTCCAGAGATGTTCGATCGGGTTGAAGTCCGGGATCTGTCTGGGACACTCAAGGACATTCAGAAACTTGTCCCGAAGCCACTCCTGCGTTGTCTTGGCTGTGTGCTTAAGGTTGTTGCCTTGTTGGAAGGTGAACCTTCGCCCCAGTCTAAGGACCCGAGTGTTCTGGAGCAAGTTTCAAACTTCATTGATTTAAGAATGATGGAGGCCTCTGTGTTCATGGGGGCCTTCAATGCTGCAGAAATGTTTTGGTACCCTTCCCCAAATCTGTGCCTCGACACAATGCTGTCTCGGCGCTCTGCGGGCAATTCCTTCGACCTCATGGCTTGGGTTTTGCTCTGACATGCAATGTCAACTATGGGACCTTATATAGACAGGTATGTTACTTTCCAAATCATGTCCAATCAATTGAATTTACCACAGGTGGACTCCAATCAAGCTGAAGGGGCATCTAAAGGATGATCAATGGACATTTCAAGTTTCACAGCAAAGGGTCTGAAAACCTACAGTTGAAGTCGGAAGTTTACATACACCTTAGCCAAATACATTTAAACTCAGTTTTTCACAATTCCTGACATTTAATCCAAGTAAAAATGTCCTGTTTGTTTTAAGAATGTGAAATGTCAGAATAATAGTAGAGAGAGTGATTTATATCAGCTTTTATTTCTTTCATCACATTCCCAGTGGGTCAGAAGTTTACATACACTCAATTAGTATTTGGTAGCATTGCATTTATATTGTTTAACTTGGGTCAAACATTGCAGGTAGCCTTCCACAAGCTTCCCACAATAAGTTGGGTGAATTTTGGCCCATTCCTGCTGACAGAGCTGGTGTAACTGAGTCAGGTTTGTAGGCCTCCTTGCTCGCACACGCTTTTTCAGTTCTGCCCACACATTTTCAATGGGATTGAGGTCATAGCTTTGTGATGACCACTCCAATACCTTGACATTGTTGTCCTTAAGCCATTTTGCCACAACTTTGGAAGTATGCTTGGGGTCATCGTCCTTTTGGAAGACCCATTTGCGACCAAGCTTTAATTTCCTGACTGGTGTCTTGAGATGTGGCTTCATTATATCCACATAATGTTCGCTCCTCATGATGCTATCTATATTGTGAAGTACACCAGTCCCTCCTACAGCAAAGCACCCCCACAACATCAGACCAGAGGACATTTCTCCAAAAAGTACGATCTTTGTCCCCATGTGCAGTTGCAAACTGTAGTCTGGCTTTTTTATGGCTATTTTGGAGCAGTGGCTTCTTCCTTGCTGAGCGGCCTTTCAGGTTATGTCGATATAGGACTCATTTTACAGTGGATATAGATACTTTTGTACCTGTTTCCTCCAGCATCTTCACAAGGTCCTTTGCTGTTGTTCTGAGATTGATTTGCACTTTTCGCACCAAAGTACGTTCATCTTTAGGAGACAAAACGAGTCTCCTTCCTGAGCGGTATGATGGCTGCGTGGTCCCATGGTGTTTATACTTGCATACTATTGTTTGTACAAATGAACATGGTACCTTCAGGCGTTTGGAACTTGCTCCCAAGGATGAACAAGACTTGTGGATGTCTACTATTTTTTCTGAAGTCTTGGCTGATTTCTTTTGATTTTCCCATGATGTCAAGCAAAGAGGCACATAGTTTGAAGGTAGGCCTTGAAATACATCCACAGGTACACCTCCAATTGACTCAAATTGTGTCGGAATCTTCTAAAGCCATGACATCATTTTCTGGAATTTTCCAAGCTGTTTAAAGGCACAGTCAACTTAGTGTATGTAAACTTTTAACCCACTGGAATTGTGATACAGTGAATTATAAGTGAAATCATCTGTCTGTAAACAATTGTTGGAAAAAGGACTTGTGTCATGCACAAAGTAGATGTCCTAACCGATTTGCCAGAAATATAGTTTGTTAGCAAGACATTTTTGGAGAGGTTGAAAAACGAGTTTTAATTAATCTAAGTGTATGTAAACTTCCAACTTCAGCTGTATGTAAATAAGGTATTTCTGTTTTCTATTTTATTACATTTGCAAACATTTCTAAAAAACTGTTTTTCAATTTGTCATTATGGAGTATTGTGTGTAGAATGATGAGGAACATTTGGTATTTAATACATTTTAGAATAAGGCTGTAACGTAACAAAATGTGGAAAAAGTTAAGGGGTCTGATTACTTTCCAAATACACTGTATATCATATTAACATGGCATAAGTCATTACAAAATGTGTAGAATTGCAGGAAATTTGTTTCAAACTGCAAACATTTCTCTCCACCCCATGTCAAAATGGGTAGATTTGCAGGAAATTAGCTGTAAAACAAAACAAAAAATATCTTATGCTATATTGGCATAAATCATTGCAAAATGTGTAGAATTGCCGGAAATGTGTTATAAACTTGCAATCTTCTCTCCGCCCCATGGCAGAATGTGGAGAATTGCATTTTTCTCTTCACAGTCAAGAGGGGAGCCCCCCAAAAAAGGCTAAGGACTTCAATCTTACAGTGGTGAAGTAATTGCAACTTCAATTGGTGCTGGAGGTAGATGGTTAACATCAAAAGGTTCCTTTTGCCATATTAAAGAGTGACAAACCACTCATCATTGGGTTAAAGTCATGTAACTTACTGGATCTAGTGAATCCAGTAAATGACTCATTTTGAGAATGCATATGCTGAGGTTTTCCAGAGAATAGGAAAACTCAAGGTGCAGCACGAAATCAAGTTACAGCAGCCAAATAGACCAGTGATCCATGCACCTAGGAAGGTACCATTATCCCTCTCTCAGGCTGTGTATGGATCGAAAAGAGAACAAGTAAAATAAAATGAAAAGAGAACACTCAGCTGCCTACCGGGGGGGTGATATTTGGGGAGATGGCATGGGATAAATACTTCTTAAAGCTAGACGCCTTCTCAGGGTTTTGGCAGACCAGTCGAGACAAGGAGAGTACAAGACCGATTTTATTTCTCACATGCGCTAAACACAACAAAAACCTTACCGTGAAATGCTTACTTACAAGCCCTTAACCAACATTGTGGTTTTAAGAAAAATAAGAGTTAAGAAAAGATTGACCAAATACACTAAAGTAAAATTTTTAAAAAAGAGCAACAATAAAATAACAATAGCGAGGCTCTATATACAGGGGGTCCTGGTACAGAGTCAATGTGCGGGGGTACAGGTTATAGTCGAGGTAATTGAGGTAATATGTACATGTAGGTAGGTTTAAAGTGACTATGCATAGATAATAAACAGTGAGTAGCAGCTGCGTTAAAAAAAAGCATGGGGAAGGTCAAAGCAAATAGTCCAGGTAGCCATTTGATCAGCTGTTCAGAGTCTTATGGCTTCCGGATAGAAGCCTCATGGACCAAGACTTGGCGCTCCGGTACCGCTTGCCGTGCAGTAGCAGAGAGAAAAGTTTATGACTAGGGTGGCTGGAGTCTTTGATCATTTTCTGGGCCTTCTTCTGACACCGCCTGATATAGAGGTCCTGGATGGCAGGAAGCTTGGCCCCAGTGATGTACCGGGCCATACGCACGCACTACCCTCTAGTGCCTTGCGTCGGAGGCCAAACTGTTGCAATACCAGGTGGTGATGCTCTTTTTGAGGATCTGAGGACCCATGCCAAATCTTTTCAGTTTCCTGAGGGGGAAAAGGTGTTGTCATGCCCTCTTCAGGACTGTCTTGGTGTGTTTGGACCATGATAGTTCGTTGGTGATGTGAACACCAAGGAACTTAAAGCTCTCAACTTGCTCCACTACAGCCCCACCGATGAGAATGGGGGAATGCTCGGCGTTCCTTTTCCTGTAGTCCACGATTTCCTTTTGTCACGCCCTGACCTTAGAGAGCCTTTTATTCTCTATTTGGTTAGGTCAGGGTGTGACTAGGATGGGCAATCAATGTTTTCTATTTCTTTGTTGGCCGGGTATGGTTCCCAATCAGAGACAGCTGTCTATCGTTGTCTCTGATTGGGGATCATACTTAGGCAGCCTTTTCCCACCTGTCGTTTGTGGGATCTTTGTTTTTGGTACTGTGCTGTTTAGCCCTACTAGACGTTACGTTTCGTTTTGTATTTTTCATTTTTTTTTCATTTAATATATTAAAATGTATGCCTACCACGCTGCACCTTGGTCCGATCCTTCCATCGACGAACGTAACAGAAGATCCCACCACAAACGTACCGAGCAGCGTGGCCAGGAGGAGCAGACATCCTAGACATGGGATGATATCTTGGACGGTAAGGGATCCTGGACGTGGGAGGAGATCCTGGCCGGAAAGGATCGCCTTCCATGGGAGCAGACGGAGGCAGCGAGGGAGGAACAAGGAAAACACCGGGGTTCGCGACCACGACGGAAGCCCGATAGGCAGTCCCCCAAAAAGTTTTTGGGGAGGCACAACTCCCCATACTCACCATGGGGAGCGTGTGACCGGTCAGGCACCATGTTTTGCGGTGATAGGCACTGTGTCTCCAGTGCGCATCCACAGCCCGCTGCGTGCTGTGCCAGCTCCCCACACTTGCCGTGCGAAAGTGGGCATCTGTCCAGGACGGGTGGTGCCGGCTCAGCGCGCCTCGTCTCCAGTACGCCTCCTCGGTCCAGGATATCCTGCGCCGGCCATACGTACTGTATCTCCAGTGTGCCTTCACAGCCCAATGCATCCTGTGCTAGCTCCCCGCACTTGCCGTTTGAGGGTGGTCATTTGTCCAGGATGTGTTGTGCCAGCTCTACACTCAAGACCACCAGTGCGACTCCACGGTCCAGTATATCCTGTGCCAGCTCCATGCACCCGGCCCCGTCTAGCCCTACTAGACGTTATGTTTCATTTTGTATTTGTTGTTTTAACTGTGTTCATTTAATATATTAAAATGTACGCCTACCACGCTGCACCTTGGTCCGATCCTTCCATCGACGAACGTAACACCTTTGTCTTGATCACGTTGAGGGAGAGGTTGTTATCCTGGCCACACACTACCAGGTCTCAGACCTCTCTCTATAGGCTCTACGTCTCATCGTTGTCGGTGATCAGGCCTACCACCATTGTGTCGTTGGCAAACTTAATGATGGTGTTGGAGTCGTGCTTGCCCACTCGGTCATGGGTGAACAGGGTGTACAGGAGGGGACTAACCATGCACCACTGAGGGGCCCCCGTGTGGAGGATCAGTGTGGCAAATGTGTTGTTTCCTACCCTTACTGAAGAACACTACTGCTAGTCAGATGATAACTCACATTGTCATTCTTTGCTCACCATGGGGTCGCAGGGGTAGTCCATACGGACAACACTACACAGTTCAGCTGTTCGGCTTTCAGTGATTTTGCTAAACTGTAGGGGTTCAAGTATGTCAGATCAAACCTACTGTACTCACAGTCTAATGGATTAGTCGAGAAAGATGTCAGAATAGTGAAACTACTGCTTAAGAAAGCTCTTGACTCAAAGACTGATCCATATCTAGCTTTGTTAATCTACCTGACTACTCTCCTGGAGAGCTGTTGTTCAACAGGAAACTCAATACTCGGTTGCCAGTGCTACCAGAAACAGAAAAGGATGACAAGGCCATTCTTAACAAACAGAGAGAAAAGTGAGTTACACACAGGATAAATAGGAGACACTTGTTACTGTACATGTACCTGAGTGTGAGAAAACAGACAGGCAAGAGAGTGAAATTACAAGTCAGACAATGTTCAGCCCAGCCACTCCTGTGTCAGACAACACCAGGGCAGCCTGATGAAACAGGACAGTCAGGTACAGAATTAAAGGCACCTCAGAGGCTGATTGAGGAAATGTAAATATGTTATTGAAATGCAATGTTCACCATGCAAATGTATTGTAACCAGGTTGTTTATAGACAATTGTTTTATCTCTTACGGAACAAAAAGTGTCTTGATAAGGTGGATGTGGCATATTGTATGTGATTTCCCGATCTAATTCCTGCGCAACCTCCATAAATAACCCCCTTGACAGGCGCCCTGCTTTGGAAATCCATACACAAAACATTCCATTCAAAACTATTTTTGGGGCACAAAGCTGCCATGGTTCTTTCAGGCACCAGAGGGTGGCAGAGACAACCCTTAGATACTTTCTTTGTTACTCAGGTGTTGCTTATCATTTCATTATGATTTCCCTTTGAAAAGAGTTGTGTTTTCTGTCCATGTTTGCAGAAGCGTGATTTCGGTTGCTCTGTGTGTTTCTCGCCTGAGTAAGTTTTTGAGTCCTTGGTTGGTTTTTCCAGTATTACTGTGATCCTTCTTTTACCTTATTTTCAGGAAAGTATTTATGTTTATCCTGAACCATTGATTCCTGGTCCATTCTCTGTACCTGGGCCCAAACCCACCATGTCACAAAAGCACACTTCTTCTTTTCCGCGGAACACGAACAAAATCCGAGTAAGAACAGGGCTTGTTCTTCTCACCGACGTCACCTTACACCCAACTCTTCCATGATACTCCTCGTGACTTCGAACGAATTCTCCAGGCAACATTGATTTTGTTTCCTTTACTTTTCACGACTGTAGCCCTCTCCCTCTCACTCTCTGTACTCTCATCTTCACCCGACCCACCATTAGTTTTCGAACAGAACATCTGTTTCCACCATCTTCCTCTTTCATCCCGTGGGAGCCTCCTGCTGCTCCTTTTCCCTTCTGGTCCCTCACTCCACATTGAGACCTGTTTGGCTTGTTATAGACATGTCATGTTACTAATCTTGATGATGATGATGATGATAGCAGGGGAAAAGTGTTGCCAAACATCAACAACAATATTTTCTGTGATATTGCACTTCCCCATACACCTCAAGGTATGGCAATATGTCCATATGAATCATGACTTTATAAGTACTGATAGTTTATTCTCACTTAATATACACTCTAGGTACTATAAAATAGATAATACATAACTGTACATCAAAGGCAATCACTTTGTGGAATACTGTAGTTTTTTTAATGGGTGAAGCAGTACATGGCTCTCACTATAGTAGTGCTGTGTGAGAAGCCTGCCACTAGTCCTGGTAGATAGCACCATCTTGTGGTGTGTAAACTTCAAATGAGCAGCGGGTACTGATGAGAATTACAACCCTGGATTATCATGAAATAAGGCCTATACATTGTATATTTCGCTCGGACTGTCCAGTAAAATCCCCATTAACTATGTCTTTCGCATCCCCTACTTTTAGCCACTGACTTTCTTAACAGTAAATTCAACAAGTGGTTATTATTGAACATTACCAACATACTGTATTTCTTCAGAGTTTATTATTTCAATAAAACCCAATTCTTGTGTTCTTTTTTAGGCACTTTTCTACAGCGTTGTCCATATGGGTTGGAATATTCTACTGGTTTTGAACCTAGGGGCAAGTAGACCCCCAGCTCCGCTAAAACCATTGACAACCATACTGAACCAAAATATAAACGCAACATGAAACAATTGCAAAGATTTTGCTGAGTTACAGTGCATATGAAGAAATCAGTTAATTTAAATATATTAATTAGGCCCTAATCTTCGGATTTCACATGACTGGGCTGTGGCACAGCCATGGGTGGGCCTGGGAGGGCATACGCCCGCCCACTTGGGAGTCAGGCTCAGACAATCAGAATGAGTTTTTCCACACAAAAGGGCTGTGAAGCCGGTTGGACGTACTGGCAAATTCTCTAAAACGACGTTGGAGGTGGCTTATGGTAGAGAAATTAACATAAAATCTCTGGCAACAGCTCTGGTGGGCATTCCTGCAGTCAAGATGTCAATTGCATGCTCCCTCAAAACTTCAGACATCTGTTGCATTGTGTTGTGTGACAAACTGCACATTTTAGAGTAGCCTTTTATTGTTCCCAGCACAAGGTGCATCTGTGCAATGATCATGCTGTTTAATAAGCTTCTTGATATGCCACACTTGTCAGGTGGATGGATTATCCTGACAATGGATAAATTGCGCACAAACAGGGATGTAAACATTTGAGAGAAAACATTTTTTGTGAGGGTAGCCTCATGATATTTCTCAATATTGGCCTCCATTAATTTGATATTTGAGGGATATAAAATAAAAGTGAACTATACCTGACAAGTATGAGTGGTTTAGGTTAATTTCCCATACTTTGTGGGCTCTGCCTGTCAAGCAGCAGAAGGGCGCATTTGCCAATGTACTGTTGGCTGATAATGTTTACTTTGCGAGCTACGGTAGAAACTTTTTGTACTGTTAGCTAAACATAGTGTTGGCTATGCCAGCAACATTCATTTTAAATATGTCTTTCAATGGAAGAGATTTGTTGTTGAGATTTTCAGTTTCTCTGATATAAATCAACAAATCCATATACGCAGCCTGGTCTCATAGACTAGACGTAACAGTAAAAGTAAATCCGGGACCGTAAAAATAGTATGATTGATATGCTATGTTTGATATGGTTAAATATGACAGAAGATTACGTCTAGCAAACAAAGGTTTCATATTCGAATCTCATGGACAACTTTAGCATTTAGCTAATTATCTACTTTACAACTACATAGCATGTTAGCTAACCCTTCCCCTAACCTTTTCCCTTTTAGCTGACCCTTCCCCTAACCTTAACCCTTTATACTAACACCTAGCCTAGTTAATGTTAGCCAGCTTGCTAACGTCAGCTTTAGCCATCTAGACACCTAGTTAACGTTAGCCACAACAAACTGGAATTAGTCAAATGTCATATGTTTAGCAAAATTGTAACATTTGTAGCTTTAGCAAATTCATAACATATCATACAAATTGTAATTTGTAAAATAGTAAGTAATAGATGATGGACATCCACAAAATAATACCATACGAAACGTAACATATCATAGTAGATGGAGAGTATTGGGTTTACATACTGAATAATACTAAATACTCTGTGACCAGGTTGCAGCCAGCACTGCATGGTTTTATTTCTAGGAACACAAGTTAAAAAATATATATATATTATGAATAAAACAAATACAAAAAACAGAAATATACAAACAAGAGTACATAAACCTAACAGACATGGGTATTACATATCAATATTTATTTTAAATTTGTTAAATACTTTTATCGTACGTAATGCTTTTTTGTTTTTACATTTACTGATCATTTAAAAAATAATATTTAAATGATATCTTAAATAATGTGAAGGGGGGTTTGTTCTCTGCCCCACTTCATTTTATGGATAAATAATCTCCCATGAAAGATAAACAAATTAACAATGAAAATTAAATCAGGGTCCATATCATTTGGATCAAAATAAAACATAAACATCAGAGTCTCTCAAATTAACATTAATAGTCGTTTCTTTTCAAATAAAATCTTCAAGGAACACAAGTCGTGATGAGGAAAACTCAGAGCCGGGTCACGTGTGTCTATATCTATTCAGATGCGCGAGGCGGGGTCTGTCCTGCCAACTGCAGTCTAATCTAACGTGAATGTAGCATGCATGCGTGACTGCAGACAGTTTAAAGATAACCAAAAAAAATCTAAATCCTTGATAGACAAGGGTCTTTACTAAATGAACGTATGGTTGTTGTTACAATGTATCGTCTCTGTAAAGATATGTTGTTTACATTGACAGAGTGATAGTCAGGCGTCACAGTATTTGCATTATGCATCCGACGCCTAGGATCGATGGGGACATTTTTGACTGTATCCAACGAGGGAACATTGATCAGTGTGCACATTTCATTCAACATGATCGATCTATCCTCAAAGAGAAAGGTACGTTTATAGGCCTGCCTATGCATATTTGTAGTATGCATTAGCCAACCATTTACTGTGCACACATTTGGGGAATGAATGTTATTTTCGATTTTTTTATTAATCCAAAAGCCTACCACATTGCAGAAGAGCATTTGTGGAAACCAAGACTGTTCTCAGGACAGGCCTGGTAGCTAGATATTTTCGCTTCGGAATCCATTTCAACCAACCCAACCCTTTTCGTGCGCAGCCGGCTATACAAGTATATGTATCCCCGTGGAGCGGTTCGTACATAACATTGTCTATTCAGGCTGCAAAGGTGTCTATTTCCCCTTTAACTCGATTTAATGGCGAGAAGAAAACCGGGAAATACGCATACTGTATTTATGAAACACCATGCTACAATGCTTGTCCCGATGTCGCATACTGTGTTCTTTCAATCAGGTTGCAGCGGTCCGGGTTTTTTTTTCAACCCTGGGGTGTAATCATCATTAGTCCAAACAGTACCGCTTTGCTACTAAAACAGAGGAAGACCCGAAACATTGTAAAAGTCTCCAGCCACCCAAGCCATAGACTTTTCACTTTGGTACCGTCCGGCAAACGGTACCGGAGCGTCAGCTCTCGGGCCAACAAGCTCTGAGACAGCTTCTAACCCCAAGACATGCTGTGCTGTAGTCTTTAGGTCTCTCTTTATGTAGATTTGTGGTGTCATTTGTCGTGATCTGTGTTTTGTCCTACATTTAAATGTTTAATCCCAGCCCCCATCCCCTTCATTGTAAATAAGAATGTGTTCTTAATTGACTTGACTTAATTGAATTGACCATTTTTACCAGAGATGGACTCAAGGATGATCAATGGAAACAGGATGCACCAAAGCTCAATTTAGAGTCATAGCAAAGGGTCTGAATACTTATTTAAATATGGTATCTGTTTTGTTTTTTTTCTTATAAATTAGCAAACAATTCTAAACCTGTTTTCACTTTATCATTATGGGGTATTGTGTGTAGATTGATCAGGATTTTTTTCCAATCAATTTTAGAATAAGATAACTATGCACTGTATATACAATGCCTTCAGAAAGTATTTACACCCCTTGACTTTTTCTACAAAAAATTACAATTAAATCCATTTTAATCCGACCCAAATTGTGTTACAAGGTCGGATTAAAATGGATTTAATTGTATTTTTTTTGTCAACGATCTATACAAAATAATGTACTGTGGAAGAAAAATGCAAACTTTTTTTTGTAAAAAAAATATATATATACATACACACTATATTTTGATTACATAAGTACTCAAGCCCTGAGTCAATACATGTTACAATCACCTTTTTGCAGTGATTACAGCTGTGAGTATTTCTGGGTAAGTCTCTAAGAGCTTTGCACACCTGGATTGTACAATATTTGCACATTATTCTTTTAAAAACCCTTTAAGCTCTGTGAAGTTGGTTGCTGATAATTGCTTGACAGCCATTTTAAAGTCTTGCAATAGATCTTCAAGCCAATGTAAATTGTATCTTGGCCACTCAGGAACATTCAATGTTGTCTTGGTAAGCAACTCCAGCGTATATTTGGCCTTTTGTTTTAGATTATTCTCCAGCTGAAAGGTGAATTTCTCTCCTAGTGTCTGTTGGAAAGCAGACTGAACCAGATTTTCCTCTAGGATTTTGCCTGTGCTTACCTCTATTCTGTTTATTTTTATCCCCCAAAATATTATAGTCCTTGCCAACAACAAGCACACCCAGAACATGATGCAGCCACCACCATGCTTGAAAATATGAAGAATTGCACTGTGATGTGTTGGATTTGACCAAAATATAACGCTTTGTATTAATTTTTTGAATATATATACTTCTTGTCACCCTTTCATTTAGGCTATTATTGTGGAGTAACTACAATGTTGTTGGTTCTAAGCTGAGATATGGAATTGTTTTACGAAGGTCATACCATGGATCTTTTAGCTATTTGATTTGGAATGGTGGGACCCCTTTAGGTATCAAAAAATATATATTTAAAAACAAAAAAGTTCAAATATACAATTTGGCCTTTACTACTACAAATACATTGAATAACACATTCATTAAAAAAGACAGTCACAAAACTACTGACGTACTTCCATTCATTTATATGGGTTACCTTTAAACGAGTCCCGTGTCAGTTTGGGAGAGGGGGGTGGGGTCATAGAGCAAAACGTGTTCGTGAGATTCACCCCTTTCTATAGAGGGGTTTGTTTGTAGGCCAAACTGTTCTGATCCTACAGATGTTTTTGTGAGAAGACAATTTTAAGGATGTCTTCTGGTCTGACAAACAGCGCTGTAGCTCTGACACTTTTCACCTGCCATATGAGTTCTGTTATACTCACAGACATCATTCCAACCGTTTTAGAAACTTCAGAGTGTTTTCTATCCAATACTAATAATAATATGTTATTATATTAGCATCTGGGACAGAGTAGGCGCACTATTCATCCAAAAGTGAAAATGCTGCCCCCTATCCCAAAAAGGTTAAACACGGTTTCCCATTCTTGTTCAGTGAACCATAAACAATTAATGAACATGCACCAGTGGAACGGTCATTAAGACACTAACAGCTTACAGACGGTAGGCAATTAAGGTCACAGTTATGAAAACTAAGACACTAAAAGAGGCCTTTCTACTGACTCTGGAAAAACACCAAAAGAAAGATGGCCAGGGTCCCTGCTCATCTGCGTGAACGTGCCTTAGGCATGCTGCAAGGAGGCATGAGGACCGCAGATGTGGCCAGGGAAAGAAATTGCAATGTCTGTACTGTGAGCCGCCTAAGACAGCACTACAGGGAGACATGAAGGACAGCTGATTGTCCTCGCAGTGGCAGACCATGTGTAACAACACCTGCATAGGATCGGTACATCCGAACATCACACCTGCCGGACAGGTACAGGATGGCAACAACTGCCTGAGTTACACAAGGAACGCGCAATCCCTGCATCAGTGCTCAGACTGTCTGCAATAGGCTGAGAGAGGCTGGACTGAGGGCTTGTAGGCCTGTTGTAAGGCAGGTCCTCACCAGACATCACAGGCAAATCTAGTGCCTCCATGAGGAGGAGATGCACTGCAGTACTTAATTCAGCTGGTGGCCACACCAGATACTGACTGTTACTTTTGATTTTGACCCCCCTTTGATCAGGGAAACAGTATTCCATTTCTGTTCGTCACATGTCAGTGGAACTTGTTCAGTTTATGTCTCAGTTGTTGAATCTTATGTTCATACAAATACTTACACATGTTAAGTTTGCTGAAAATAAACGCAGTTGACGGTGAGAGGACGTTTCTTTATACAGTTGAAGTCAGAAGTTTATATACACTTAGGTTGGAGTCATTAAAACTTGTTTTACAACCACTCCCCAAATTTCTTGTTAACAAACTATAGTTTTGGCAAGTCAGTTAGGACATCTACTTTGTGCATGACACAAGTAATTTTTCCAACAATTGTTTACAGACAGATTATTTCACTTATAATTCACTCTATCACAATTCCAGTGGGTCAGAAGTTTTCAATACACTAAGTTGACTGTGTCTTTAAACAGCTTGGAAAAGTCCCGAAAGTTATGTCATGGATTTAGAAGCTTCTGATAGGCTAATTGACATCATTTGAGTCAATTGAAGGTGTACCAGTGGATGTATTTCAAGACCTACATTGAAACTCAGTGCCTCTTCGCTTGACATCATGGGAAAATCAAAAGAAATCAGCCAAGACCTTGGCTCTCGACCCCAGCCTGTAAAACTGGGTCCTGGACATTGACTGGCCTCCCTCCGCTGATCCTCAACACTGGGGCCCCACAAGGGTGCGTTCTCAGCCCTCCCCTGTACTCCCTGTTCACCCATGATTCTTATTCATGCCTTTACAGTTGTGTGTGTATAAGGTAGTTGTTGTGAAATTGTTTGATAACTTGTTAGATATTACTGCACGGTCGGAACTAGAACCACAAACATTTCGCTACACTCGCATTAACATCTGCTAACCATGTGATCAATAAAAATTTTATTTGAAGTGGTAGTTCACACAAGCTCCCAGAACGGAAACGCAGAGTGCTGAAGCGCGTGTCCTCGGTTGCAACACTCACTACCGAGTTCCAAACTGGGTTTTCATGGCCGAGCAGCCGCAGACAAGCCTAAGATCACCATGCGCAATGCCAAGTGTCGGCTGAAGTGGCATAAAGCTTGCTGCCATTGGACTCTGGAGCAGTGGAAACGCGTTCCGAGTGATGAATCATGCTTCAGCATCTGGCAGTACGACAGACAAATCTGGGTTTGGCGGATGCCAGGAAAATGCCACCTGTCCCAATGCATAGTGCCAACTGTAAAGTTTGGTGGAGGAGGAGGAATAATGGCCTTGGGCTGTTTTTCATTTTGAAACTATCAGACCAGGGGTGAAAATACAGACTGCTGCAACTTGATTTGCTTAACGTGGTACTTGGCTTAACGCGGTACGTGACATCCGGGACTAGCAATAGCCACTCTAGCATGGTAGTGGAAAATGGTGTTTCATAAAGAATGTATGCATATTTTTTCATTTTCTCCCGCCGCCTTCAGTTAAGGAGGAAACCGACTTTGGGCTAACCACACTATTCTAAGGCCACATCTGGGTAGTGTGCCTAAATTATCATATCGTTATTTTCGGGAATTTGTTCTTAACTTCTATAAGTAAATGTTGAATAACAAGTACCGTAATTGCTGGACTATTAAGCGCACCTGAATATAAACCGCACCCACTGAATTATTAAAAAATATGTATTTTGTACATAAATAAACTGCACATGTCTATAAGCTGCAGGTGCCTACCGATACATTGAGACAAATGAACTTTACACAGCCTTTAAACGAAACACGGCTTGTAACAAAAATTAAACAGTGGCCTACCAAGAAAGTCATTGGTCACTATCTTCCTCCTCCTGTGCACTGAAACCACTGAAGCCATCTCCTTCGGTGTCGGAGTTGAATAGCCTCAGAATTGCTTCATCCGATGTTGGGTCGTTTTCATTGTCGCTCTCGTCACTTTCATCCGGAGGCAAATACCCCGCTGAGCTCATGCTGCCCCTTCAACACGCAGCAGTCCAGCCTTTCCAAACCCGTTGATGATAGTGGATTTTTTGACAATGCTCCATGCTGTCAGGACCCACTGGCAGACTTGACCATAAGTTGCTCTTCGCATGCGGCCCGTTTTAGTGAAGGATTTCTCCCCACTTGTCATCCAAGCCTCCCACTGAACAAGGAGCGCCACCTTAAATGCACGATTTACACTGATGTCGAGTGGCTGCAAATACTTTGGGCCATCTGCTTTTCTTCCCTCTGAAAGCTGTTGTTGTCAGTTCCTCACGCTGCTTTCCAACGTCTTATCATTGACTCATTAAGGCCAAGCTCCCGTGCAGCAGCTCTATTTCCTTTTCCAACAGCCAGATCGATCGCCTTCAACTTGAAAGCTGCATCATATGCATTTCTCTGTGTCTTTGCCATGATGAGGGTGACAAAATTACTACCGTAATCAGAATGATGGGAAGTTTGAGCGACGGTGCTCAATTTTTTGGCGGCATGAATCTTGTGAAAGCGGGAAAATTCCATAAATTAGCCGCGTCATTGTATAAACCATGAGGTTCAAAGCGTGGGAATAAAGTAGCGGCTTATAGTCCGGAAATTACGGTATGTCAGAGGTGATCATACTGAGATGACTGTTGTCAGAGCTTTTCCAGAAGCCTTTTTCACACAGCTATCGCTTTGCAGCATCAAACCTGCATGAGCAAATTGCTTTGTTACAGGCAGCAGATATTGATACATATGTATCTGTGTATATACACTGCTCAAAAAAATAAAGGGAACACTTAAACAACACAATGTAACTCCAAGTCACACTTCTGTGAAATCAAACTGTCCACTTAGGAAGCAACACTGATTGACAATAAATGTCACATGCTGTTGTGCAAATGGAATAGACAACAGGTGGAAATTATAGGCAATTAGCAAGACACCCCCAATAAAGGAATGGTTCTGCAGGTGGTGACCACAGACCACTTCTCAGTTCCTATGCTTCCTGGCTGATATTTTGGTCACTTTTGAATGCTGGCGGTGCTTTCACTCTAGTGGTAGCATGAGACGGAGTCTACAACCCACACAAGTGGCTCAGGTAGTGCAGCTCATCCAGGATGGAACATCAATGCAAGCTGTGCCAAGACAAAGTTTTCTGTGTCTGTCAGCGTAGTGTCCAGAGCATGGAGGCGCTACCAGGAGCCAGGCCAATACATCAGGAGACGTGGAGGAGGCCATAGGAGGGCAACAACCCAGCAGCAGGACCGCTACCTCCGCCTTTGTGCAAGGAGGAGCAGGAGGAGCACTGCCAGAGCCCTGCAAAATTACCTCCAGCAGGCCACAAATGTGCATGTGTCTACTCAAACGGTCAGAAACAGACTCCATGAGGGTGGTAATGAGGGCCCGACGTCCACAGGTGGGGGTTGTGCTTACAGCCCAACACCGTGCAGGACGTTTGGCATTTGCCAGAGAACACCAAGATTGGCAAATTTGCCACTGGCGCCCTGTGCTCTTCACAGATGAAAACAGGTTCACACTGAGCACGTGACAGACGTGAGAGAGTCTGGAGACGCCGTGGAGAACGTTCTGCTGCCTGCAACATCCTCCAGCATGACCGGTTTGGCGGTGGGTCAGTCATGGTGTGGGGTGGCATTTCTTTGGGGGGCCGCACAGCCCTCCATGTGCTCGCCAGAGGTAGCCTGACTGCCATTTAGGTACCGAGATGAGATCCTCAGACCCCTTGTGAGACCATATGCTGGTGCGGTTAGCCCTGGGTTCCTCCTAATGCTAGACCTCATGTGGCTGGAGTGTGTCAGCAGTTCCTGCAAGAGGAAGGCATTGATGCTATGGACTGGCCCGCCCGTTCCCCAGACCTGAATCCAATTGAGCACATCTGGGACATGTCTCGCTCCATCCACCAACGCCACATTGCACCACAGACTGTCCAGAAGTTGGCAGATGCTTTAGTCCAGGTCTGGGAGGAGATCCCTCAGGAGACAATCCGCCACCTGATCAGGAGCATGCCCAGGCGTTGTAGGGAGGTCATACAGGCACGTGGAGGCCACACACACTACTGAGCCTCATTTTGACTTGTTTTAAGGACATTACATCAAAGTTGGATCAGCCTGTAGTGTGGTTTTCCACTTTAATTTTGAGTGTGACTCCAAATCCTGACCTCCATAGGTTGATCAATTTGATTTCCATTGTGTGATTTTGTTGTCAGCACATTCAAATATGTAAAGAAAAAAGTATTTAATAAGAATATTTAATTCATTCAGATCTCGGATGTGTTATTTTAGTGTTTCCTTTATTTTTTTTGAGCTGTGTGTGTGTGTGTGTGTGTGTGTGTGTGTGTGTGTGTGTGTGTGTGTGTGTGTGTGTGTGTGTGTGTGTGTGTGTGTGTGTGTGTGTGTGTGTGTGTGTGTGTGTGTGTGTGTGTGTGTGTGTGTGTGTGTGTGTGTGTGTGTGTGTGTGTGTGTGTGTGTGTGTGTGTGTTAACCAATCTTACCATCTTATCACCACTACTGGCCATATTCCACCTGGTTTAAAATCATACAAAATTTAAGGTCCAGCATTCCATCACAGTTCCAGAATGCATCACCACTCACTGTTCTTAGATGACTGCTGAAAGCTGACTGCTGATGTCTCTTGTTGGGATTTTGTCATGTCTAGTTTAACTACTCATCTCAGATTATTGACAATCAGTCTATCCTTTCAGACAGACCTCCTGTGACAGTATGGCAGGAAGTCACAGCAGCTAAAAAGACAGTGGTATAGAGACAATAGTAGACCTACTGCTCTTTGGGTGGTTAGGTTGGAAGTGACTAGGTAATACAATAAATGTGATCATTTACAGTTATAGCACCCTAATCATCTTTGTGTGTCGGTCTGTATCTGCGTCTGTGTGTAGGCTGGGGTGGTTTCACTCCTCTCCACTTTGCGGCCCTCCAAGGTAACCGTTGGATAGTTAACCTGTTGCTAAGCAATGGAGCTGACCCCAACCTGACCTGTGATGCAGGAATGACGGCCTTCCATTTAGCCTGCAGGTCAGTAACACTACCGGTCTCCTACCACGTCAGTATCTGCAGATTTTAATGGGTTGAATAGGTCCCCCTATCCAGTCCTATTAGATCTATGGAAAGGGACTAGGGGAAGAGTGTTGGGCCCCTGGAGCATCTAGAAATGCCCCTGTCTCTCCCTCTTCTCCCTGAAATGTGTACTTGTACACTCCCCCTCGATGTGAAAGGAATGGACTGGTGTAAGAAATATGGTGGAACCTCCTTCCAGCCTGTGCTTACATCAGTCCAATGCTTTGAAATCCTTGAGGGGGAGTGATCAAGTGCAAATCAAATTGTATTGGTCGCATACACATATTTTGCGGGTGTAGCGAAAAGCTTGTGTTCCTAGCACTAGTAAATAATTAATTGTACTATTAATGCTAGTAATTATTATTGACTGTTATGTCTGTGTCTCTCCAGGCATGGTAATGTATATGTGATGCACCAGATTATGCAGCATGGAGCTGATCTACGCATAGTAGACCATCAGGGAAAAACCGCCCTACACCATGGAGTGTCTGGAGGCAACATGTAAGGAAACACACACACACACACACACACACACACACACACACACACACACACACACACACACACACACACACACAGCTACATAATATTACACGTGTGTGTGTGTATACAGTGGGGCAAAAAGTATTTAGTCAGCCACCAATTGTGCAAGTTCTCCAACTTAAAAAGATGACAGAGGCCTGTCATTTTCATCATAGGTACATTTCAACTATGACAGACAAAATGAGAAAAAAAATCCAGAAAATCACATTGTAGGATTTTTAATGAATTTATTTGAAAATTGTGGTGGAAAATAAGTATTTGGTCAATAAACAAAAGTTTATCTCAATACTTTATTATATACCCTTTGTTGGCAATGACAGAGGTCAAATTTTTTGTTGAGTCTTCACTCAGCAAAAAAAAGAAACCTTCTCTCACTGTCAACTGTTTATTTTCAGCAAACTTAACAGTTGCAAATATTTGTATGAACATAACAAGATTCAACCACTGAGACATAAACTGAACAAGTTCCACAGACATGTGACTAACAGAAATGGAATGGAATAGTGTGTCCCTGAACAAAGGGGGGGGGTCAAAATCAAAAGTAACAGTCAGTATCTGGTGTGGCCACCAGCTGCATTAAGTACTGCAGTGCATCTCCTCGTGGACTGCACCAGATTTGCCAGTTCTTGCTGTGAGATGTTACCCCACTCTTCCACCAAGACACCTGTAAGTTCCCGGACAATTCTGGGGTGAATGGCCCTAGCCCTCACCCTCCGATCCAACAGGTCCCAGACGTGCTCAATGGGATTGAGATCTGGGCTCTTTGCTGGCCATGGCAGAACACTGACATTCCTTATTTGCAGGAAATCACACACAGAACGAGCAGTATGGCTGGTGGCATTGTCATGCCGGAGGGTCATGTCAGGATGAGCCTGTAGGAAGGGTACCACATGGGAGGAGGATGTCTTCCTTGTAACGCACAGCATTGAGATTGCCTGCAATGACAACAAGCTCAGTCCATTTATGCTGTGACACACCACCCCAGACCATGATGGACCCTCGATCCCACTCCAGAGTACAGGCCTTGGTGTAACGCTCATTCCTTTGACGATAAACGCGAATCTGACCATCAGTGGGTTAACTGCCTTGTTCAGGGGCAGAACTACAGATTTCTACCCTGTCTGCTCAGGGATTTTATCTTGCAACCTTTCGGTTACTAGTCCAACGCTCCTAACCACTCTAATCACCCCTGGTGAGACAAAACCGCGACTCGTCAGTGAAGAGCATTTTTTTTGCCAGTCCTGTCTGGTTCAGTAACGGTGAAATACATCCACAGGTACACCTCCAATTGACTCAAATGATGTCAACTAGCCTATCAGAAACTTCTAAAGCCATGACATCATTTTCTGGAATTTTCCAAGCTGTTTAAAGGCACAGTCAACTTGGTGTATGTAAACTAGTGACCCACTGGAATTGTGATACAGTGAATTATAAGTGAAATAATCTGTCTGTAAACAATTGTTGGAAAAATTACTTGTGTCATGTACAAAGTGATGTCCTAACCGACTTGCCAAATCTATGGTTTGTTAACAAGAAATTTGGGGAGTGGTTGAAAAACGTGCAGTTTTAAGAGTTTAAATGACTCCAACATACGTGTATGTAAACTTCCAACTTCAACTGTATGTGAACCCTTTGAAATTATCTGGATTTCTACATCAATTGGTCATGAAATTATCTGGATTTCTACACAAATTGGTCATGAAATTAGATCTGATCTTCATCTAAATCACAACAGACAAACACAGTCTGCTTAAACTAATAACATGCAGATTCTTGTATTTTTCTTGTCTATATTGGAATACATAGTTTAAACATTCACAGTGTATGTTGGAAGAAGTATGTGAATCCCTAGGCTAATAACTTCTCCAAAACCTAATTGGAGTCAGGAGTCAGCTAATGTGCAGTCCAATCAATGAGACGAGATTGAAGATGTTGGTTAGAGCTGCCCTAACCTTTAAAAAACACTCACAAAATGTTGAGTTTGCTCTTCACAAGAAGCTGTGCCTGATGTGAACCATGCCTCGAACGAAGACATCTCAGAAGACCCGAGATTTTAAAAATGTGACTTGCATAAAGCTGGAAAGGGATACGAAAGTATCTCTAAAAGTATTGATGTTCATCAGTCCACTAAGACAAATTGTCTATAAATGGAGAAAGTTCAGCACTGTTGCTACTCTCCCTAGGAGTTGCCGTCCTGCAAAGATGACTGCAAGAGCACAGCGCAGAATGCTCAATGAGGTTAAGAAGAATCCTAGGAGTGTCATCTAAAGACTTACAGACATCTCTGGAACATGCTAACATCTCTGTTGACGAGTCATCGATACGTAAAACACTAAACAAGAATGGTGTTCATGGGAGGACACCACAGAAAAAGCCACTGCCGTCTAAAAAAAAAAAACATTGCTGCACATCTGAAGTTCGCAAAAGAGCATCTGGATGTTCCACAGTGCTACTGGCAAGATATTATGTGGACAGATGGAACAAAAGTTGAGTTGAATGGAAGGAGCACACCAACATCAACCTCATGCCAACTGTATAGTATGGTGAAGGGAATATCATGGTTTGGAGCTGCTTTTCTGTCTCAGGGCCTGGACAGCTTACGATTGTCGACAGAAAAATGAATTCCCAAGTTTAACAAGACATTTTGCAGGATAATGTAAGGCTATATGTCCACCAATTGAAGCTCAACAAAAGTTGGGTGACGCAACAGGACAACGACCCAAAACACAGAAGTAAATCAACTAAATGGCTTCAACAGAAGAAAATAGTCCTTCTGGAGTGGCCCAGTCAGAGTCCTGACCTCAACCCGATTGAGATGCTGTGGCATGACCTCGAGAGTGGTTCACACCAGACATCCCAAGAATATTGCTGAACTGAAACAGTTTTGTAAGGCGGAATGGTCCAAAATTCCTCCTGACCATTGTGCAGGTCTGATCCACAACTACAGAATGTTTGGTTGAGGTTATTGCTGCCAAAGGAGGGTCAACCCGTTATTAAGTCCAAGGTTTTACTCCCACTCTGCACTCTTACAGTGTTTTCAATAAAGACATGAAAGCATATTATTGTTTGAGTTATTAGTTTAAGCAGACTGTGTTTGTCTATTGTTGTGACTTAGATGAAGATCCAATCAAATGTTAAGACCAATTTATAAAGAAGTACAGGTCATTTCAAAGGCTTCACATACTTTTTCTCGAACCACGTATGTATGTGTGTTGTGCATCAGTGACATATGTCACACTTACCCCGCGTCGTGTCTCCTAGTGTTGCGATGCAGTACCTGTGGGAGACGGGAATGTTCAGGTGGTGCGACGGAGACATGTACAATGTCACACCTCTACACCTGGCTGCTGATGCTGGCAACACCGAGGTGATCCGCTACCTGCTCCGAAACAAGGTGAGGTGGACATACTTACTTGCTTGGAGAGTAAGTCTGATGATGACTTCCATGTTCCCCTTCTATTGGGGAGTTTCGCTATGGAGTTTACCTTACAGAGTTAGGTGCGTCCACGATATCTCCTTTCTCCTGGAGTGTGCACTCATTCACTACTTCCCACACATGTAAAATCTTTTAAATTAGTGAAGGCGGAGGAAAGTGGGAGTTCCGCCATATTTCCAGGCGGGTCTGTTCAAGTCAGTCAGAGGTGAACAAGTGCACAACCTCTGTAACATGCGCTGCTTGCTGAAAGAGCTGGGGCCCGATGGAGCACTCTACTGCAGTACCCTTCAACTATTTAGGATTGCTGCCTCACTATTTAAAATGTGTGTGTGTGTGTGTGTGTGTGTGTGTGTGTGTGTGTGTGTGTGTGTGTGTGTGTGTGTGTGTGTGTGTGTGTGTGTGTGTGTGTGTGTGTGTGTGTGTGTGTGTGTGTGTGTGTGTGTGTGTGTGTGTGTGTGTGTGCGCCAGAGGTGTATGGTGGAGACTGTGGATGAGGATGGGTTGACAGCGGTCCATGTGGCATCAGAGAGAGGCTGTATAGAGATGTGTTGGACGCTGCTACAGAGATCAGGCTTCAGGATACTACACTTGAAGACCTACAGCGGACACACGCCTCTGGACCTCTGCAGGCAGGGAAGGACATTCAGGTGGGTCGCAATAGCTCTAACCTTTACCTGGGTATTAAATTAGGCACAAAACCGAGGACAACAGACAAAAACAGGGACTTTTATTGTCAGTTGCAAAAAGTTTTAAAACGTTTTCCATTGTGTGACAAATACCACCCAGGAATATATCACACTGTCAACCTCTTCTGTCCCATTGCCATACCACCATCACTTTCTGTGTTGGGGTTGTATTTCTACAGACATCTGCAGCTGGCCAAACTACTGACCCGCTACATGAAGGAGCCACCCTTCAGCAAACCTGACGAGTCCCCAAGTTAGTGCTACACCTTTAGTCTCTAATGAGGCTGTGATACGTTTAACTGTACTAAACATTGTGTGCCAACGAATCATGTTCATGTGTATAATTGTTTCTGTGTGTATCCGTGCATGTGTGGATCTTTGTTTGTGTGTGTGTGTGTGTGTGTGTGCGTGCGTCCAGTCCTGTACTACTGGACATTATTCTTCCCGTGTCTGATCGGAGGAGTGATTCTGATTATCGCAGCGATGTTGGGGGGCTACGGAGGGATAACGTGCGCCGTCCTCTTCCCTTGGCTGGCCAGGAGTATTTTCTCCCAGTTACACCGCATGACCACCTACCAGAGGTACAGACTGTGTGTCTATGTGCTAACTGTGTGTTTGTGTATGTCTGCGTTATACATTATATTCATCCATTGTATTGTTCTTTGTTCCATTAACTGTTGTGTTGCAGATTGGCCAATCCCGTCTACCTAGGGACTATGATAGCTGGACTGTTCCACTCTCTAGTCTGTTTCTACTACAAAATACTGCCGCCTAATATCCTTTATCTTACAGTGATACTGTACTGTTTGTGCTTCTACACCTGCATTGCTTGCTGTTTGGGGTTTTAGGCTGGGTTTCTGTACAGCACTTTGAGATATCAGCTGATTTACGAAGGGCTATATAAATAAATTTGATTTGATTTACTGCCTAATGTATACATACAGTTGAAGTCGGAAGTTTATATACACCTTAGCCAAATACATTTAAACTCAGTTTTTCACATTTCCAGATATTTAAACATAGTAAAAATTCCCTGTTTTAGCACAGTTAGGATCACCACTTTATTTTAAGAATGTGAAATTATTTCAGCTTTTATTTCTTTCATCACATTCCCAGTGGGTCAGAAGTTTACATACACTCAATTAGTATTTGGTAGCAATTTGGTAGCATTGCCTTTAAATTTTAACTTGGGTCAAACGTTTCAGGTAGCCTTCCACAAGCTTCCCACAATACGTTGGGTGACATTTTGCCCTTTCCTCCTGACAGAGCTGGTGTAACTGAGTCAGGTTTGTAGGCCTCCTTGCTTTGCACAAGCTGTTTCAGTTCTGCCCACAAAATGTCTACACGATGAGGTCAGGGCTTTGTGATGGCCACTTCAATACCTTGACTTTGTTGTCCTTTAGCCATTTTGCCACAACTTTGGAAGTATGCTTGGGGTCATTGTCCTTTTGGAAGACCCATTTGCGACCAAGCTTTAATTTCCTGACTGGTGTCTTGAGATGTGGCTTCATTATATCCACATAATGTTCGCTCCTCATGATGCTATCTATATTGTGAAGTACACCAGTCCCTCCTGCAACAAAGCACCCCCACAACAAAGAGTTCTATTTTTGTTTAATTAGACCAGAGGACATTTCTCCAAAAAGTACAATCTTTGTCCCCATGTGCAGTTGCAAACCGTAGTCTGGCTTTTTTTTATGGCAGTTTTGGAGCAGTGGCTTCTTCCTTGCTTTGCTGCCTTTCAGGTTATGTCAATATAGGACTTGTTTTACTGTGGACATAGATACTTTTGTATCGGTTTCCTCCAGCATCTTCACAAGGTCCTTTGCTGTTGTTCTGGGATTAATTTGCACTTTTCACACCAAAGTACGTTCATCTCTAGGAGACTGAACGCGTCTCCTTCCTGAGCGGTATGATAGCTGCGTGTTCCCATGGTGATTATACTTGCATACTATTGAACGTGGTACCAAGGATGAACCAGACTTGTGGAGGTCTATTTTTTTTCTGAGGTCTTGGCAGATTTTGTTTGATTTAACCATGATGTCAAACAGAGGCACTGAGTTTGAAGGTAGGCTTTGAAATACATCGACATGTTCACCTCCAGTTTACTCAAATTATGTTAATTAGGCTATCAGATGTATGTAAAGCCATGACACTTTCTGGAGTTTTCCAAGCTGTTTAAAGGCATAGTCAACTTAGTGTATGTAAACTTCTGACCCACTGGAGTTGTGATACAGTGAATAATAAGTGAAACAATCTGTCTGTAAACAATTGTTGGAAAAATTACTTTTCTACCAAATGGACAATGACCCCCAAGCATTCTTCCAAAGTTGTGGCAAAATGGCTGAAAGACAACAATGTCAAGGTATTGGAGTGGCCATCACAAAGCCCTGACCTCAATCACATAGAACATTTGTGGGCAGAACTGACAAAGTGTGTGCGATCAAGGAGGCCTACAAACCTGACTCAGTTACACCAGCTCTGTCAGGAGGAATGGGCCAAAATTCACCCAACTTATTGTGGGAAGCTTGTGGAAGGCTACCCGAAACGTTTGACCCAAGTTAAACAATTTAAAGGCAATGCTACCAAATACTAATTGAATGTATGTAAATATATATGTGTATAAATATCTACAGTGGGGCAAAAAAGTATTTAGTCTACCACCAATTGTGCACGTTCTCCCACTTAAAAAGATGAGGCCTATAATTTTCATCATAGGTACACTTCAACTATGACAGACAAAATGAGAAAAATAAATCCAGAAAATCACATTGTAGGATTTTTAATTAATATATTTTCAAATTATGGTGGAAAATAAGTATTTGGTCACCTACAAACAAGCTAGATTTCTGGCTCTCACAGACCTGTAACTTCTTCTTTAAGAGGTTCCTCTATCCTCCACTCGTTACCTGTATTAATGGCACCTGTTTGAACTTGTTATCAGTATAAAAGACACCTGTCCACAACCTCAAACAGTCACACTCCAAACTCCACTATGGCCAAGACCAAAGAGCTGTCAAAGGACACCAGAAACAAAATTGTAGACCTGCATCAGGCTGGGAGGACTGAATCTGCATTAGTTAAGCAGCTTGGTTAGAAGAAATCAACTGTGGGAGCAATTATTAGGAAATGGAAGACATACAAGACCACTGATAATCTCCCTCGATCTGGGGCTCCACGCAAGATCTCACCCCGTGGGGTCAAAATGATCACAAGAACGGTGAGCAAAAATCGCAGAACTACACGGGGGGACCTAGTGAATGACCTGCAGAGAGCTGGGACCAAAGTAACAAAGCCTACCATCTGTAACACACTACGCCGCCAGGGACTCAAATCCTGCAGTGCCAGACGTGTCCCCCTGCTTAAGCCAGTACATGTCCAGGCCCGTCTGAAGTTTGCTAGAGAGCATTTGGATGATCCAGAAGAAGATTGGGAGAATGTCATATGGTGAGATGAAACCAAAATATAACTTTTTGGTAAAAACTCAACTCGTTGTGTTTGGAGGACAAAGAATGCTGAGTTGCATCCAAAGAACACCATACCTACTGTGAAGCATGGGGGTGGAAACATCATGCTTTGGGGCTGTTTTTCTGCAAAGGGACCAGGACGACTGATCAGTGTAAAGGAAAGAATGAATGGGGCCATGTATCGTGAGATTTTGAGTGAAAACCTCCTTCCATCAGCAAGGGCATTGAAGATTAAACGTGGCTGGGTCTTTTAGCGTGACAATGATCCCAAACACACCACCCGGGCAACAAAGGAGTGGCTTCGTAAGAAGAATTTCAAGGTCCTGGAGTGGACTAGCCAGTCTCCAGATCTCAACCCCATAGAAAATCTTTGGAGGGAGTTGAAAGTCCGTGTTACCCAGCAACAGCCCCAAAACATCACTGCTCTAGAGGAGATCTGCATGGAGAAATGGGCCAAAATACCAGCAACAGTGTGTGAAAACCTTGTGAAGACTTACAGAAAACGTTTGACCTCTGTCATTGCCAACAAAGGGTATATAACAAAGTATTGAGAAACTTTTGTTATTGATCAAATACTTATTTTCCACCATAATTTGTAAATAAATTAATAAAACATCCTACAATGTGATTTTCTGGAATTTTTTTCTAATTTTGTCTGTCATAGTTGAAGTGTACCTATGATGAAAATTACAGGCCTCTCATCTTTTTAAGTGGGAGAACTTGCACAATTGGTGGCTGGCTAAATATTTTTTTGCCCCACTGTATATAAAAAATGTGTGGCCTACATGTAGTATATTGTTGGTTGAGCCTTAACCCGCTGTGACGCTTGTGGGGGGATAGTGTTCTGGGTCATGTGTCGCTGGTCCAGTTCTCTATGGTTTTGGCCATGTTCTGGAAGATTCTAACCCAGGATCCTGGGGAGCTGGGACCGGGAGATGCAGATCCTCGCTTCTCCTCCATAGCAGACCTGCTGGAGAAAAAACAGAATCCTCAGAGGTTCTGCATCTACTGTGAGGTGAGGAGAACCAATCCATTAATCAATGCCTTTTCCCACATCTTTTTTTCATCCATCCTCCATATTCCCGAACAAAACTGTGCACATCCACAGAGAACTACATTTCCTAAATGCTCACCAAACAGCGCCTCGATCCAGCCGGCAGTTTTCTTTATCTAGATTACTCAACTTTGGCAAATGTGTTGAGACAACAAAGGAATCTATGTACCCAGAACTTTCCTGCCCCAAAATTTAGTTAACTAAAAATCGTGTTGCAGCAGATTGCCTTGATTAAAAACTTAACTCAACTTAAAAAAATAATATATATGTTTTACAGTGGTGTTCATCAATAGCAGCAGATGTAATAAGCTGAGTTTTCTGTAAATGTTTTGTTCAAATGTAAAATATATTGTTACTTAATTAAATTTAGTGTATTTTGGGGGAATTGCCAACACTGTCACTTAAAACCAGTTGTTGGAACCAAAATTACTTTCCAATCGTTTCATTCTGAACAGAACCATCGGTTGCAGTCCAAACACTTAAAAGACAGACCCTCGTCCACTTACCCTCGCCTTATGCCCTTGGGGGAATCCCCGTCGCCATCTTGGTGGGTGGTCCAAATGATTAGCCAAGCAAGGGAAGTTTGTAACGTAAGCCCCTCAGCCCTCGTTTTTAGTCAGCTTTGTGAGTGTACCATTTATGTTCACTCCTGGCCTGAAACTCCCCATAATTCAATTCGCGACGATTGTACATCCGCTAAGAAAAGTCTGCGAAAACGTTTTATTTTTATTTTTTTTATATCAATGGAGAAGTCAACATACAAGTAAGTATAAACAAATGCAAATAAGTTAGACATTCTGCTACTACGTAAAAAGTAAATGATTTTGTTTGGTTATCTTTTGGAAATTGTAGAGATGAAACATTTCCCTTGTTCAGAAGTTCCAGCTCGGCAGGCTAACGTTAGTTAGCTAATTTATTTGCTAGCTATTATACAGTAGGCTTATATCAATAATGAAATATTGAATATGTAGACATACACTCATAATTGACTGTAGTGCATATAAAGCACCCACAAGTTACCGGTGGCTGGAAACACAATCATCGCGTGATGAATGAGTGACACATTTCCAGCCAAGGGTGGCCCATTTAAAAATCATGGGTGGCCCATTTAAAAATCATGGGTGGCCCATTTAAAAATCATGGGTGGCCCATTTAAAAATAATTCCTGTCTTCTTTTTCTTTTTTTTTTGAGAAAAATCAGTATACATACAAGAACTATACAGACAATGATAACATATGCTAGGGGGTACAACAAATGACAGATTATGGAAAGACTTTAAAAGATGCACACATATTGATTGTTTTAACAGCTTTCTTATTAAAATAATGTATAATGGTCTTAATATAATGCTCGGATTACTTATAGAGAACAGTGGGTTTTTTTTTTTATTAGTGAATTTACATTTTTGAATATGAAATTTTTCCATTAGCACAATTAGATTTATACGGTCAAATTGTTTTTCTTTCTTATGGTTAAGGAAACCGAGCAGCACATTCTCCCATTAAAAAAACAAAAGTCATCAAGAATATTAACAATTATAAAACCGTGAATATCTTTCCATAATTGTTTTACATGTAGACAATGTCAAAATAAATGTGAAACTGTTTCTGGGTGCTCAACACAAAAAGTACAATCAATGTTAATGTATTTTTTGACTTTCTTCAGGTAATGATTCGCTGGGTAATACTTATGGATCATTCTGAAAGGGACCTCCTTTGACCTTGTTAACAAGCAAGTATGTGTGGTAATAACCAGACTTTTTTTCCCAACAACGCTCACCACAGGATATGAATACTTGTCTATGAAAAGCAGATAATTTTGCAGGAATCTTATCAATGTTATAGTTACAAAGTAACAAAATTGAAGCCACCAAAACGCGAGAAGAAATAATGAGGGATGAAATTCCAAATTGAAGTAGGATTCTTTACAATTTATCTTAAAAGTATTAATCAAAGTAGGAAAATCTACAACATTTTGTCCACCATATTCATATGTGTTCATAACGACAAATTTCCTAATGTAATGTGTACGATTTTTCCAGGTGAAGTTGAAAAGCACCTGGTCAACCGCTTTACCCATGTTGTTGTCAAGATATAGGGACTCCTTCCTTCTTAGCCCTCCAAGTGTATACTCCTCAGACGTCATGAGACGTCAACAGAAATGTCCACTTCATTTGAAGGCTGAGGGGTTAGGGTGTGTCTAAGTGTTTGGACCGTAAGCAAATCATTTTTTTGGATTCCGTTCCGACCAGAAAAATCAAAACATAGTAACGGTTTATATCGTTTCTTTCTGTTCCATTTTAAACCTCAAAACTATATTTTTGTACATTTAGCTAGACATTAAATTACTTAACCAATGGATAGAACAGCTTACTATGTAGCTACATGCGTTGGACAACAAGTGTAGGGTGTGCGAGATGCAACTGAAATTTCGCAGAGAGCGCTGGGCATCTTGTTGTTATGACATGCATTATCTGAACAAGGCCCATGGAATTATACATACGGTTGAGTGGCTTCTATGAAGGAACTTTTGAATATCTTTGAACTTCAGCGAGTTGGTTTAACTAACGTTGGATTTAGATAATTAAAATAACACGTCTTACCTTTCTGTAGTTAATAAATCCATTGTGAAACGTGATAACTGTGGTATCTGTCACTAGCATTGAAAAGTAAATCCATTCTTCTAATGAAAAATATTAAAAATCTCCCTAATTTTTTAATCATGCTTCCGAGGGAGGGGAGAGGCAGGTAGCCTACACACTGTTAAAAACTTCCAGCTGGCAGGCAGACACTGGAATAAGTTTGAGTGACAGCAAGGGTTTTGCATAGACTCCTTGTTGCGTTTTTTGTGGGACTGAAAAAAATAATGCCCAGAACGTTAACCGGTTCCCATGCTTTTAAAATAACTGTTCTGTTATGGAATAGTATAGATCACTTTCGCTCTGGTTCTGTTGCTCAAATTTCGTTATTTTACGATTTTCAGTTATTTTCCCTGAACCGGTTCCAACCCCTGCTTAAAACAGTTGTGTTTATGATATGATTTATAGAAGTGCGTAGATGCGATAAACAAGTCAATCGAACTCGAACATAACCATGGAAACACGTGGGGGAAAAGAACCAGTCTCCCCATTGCCCTCCAGCAAAATTTGCCTACATTTAGGCCTATTTCACTCTATGTTGAGGCACAAATTGGAGTATAATGCTTGTATGGATGTCAATCCCAACACATGTTCATATCATTACCAATCAACTGCATTGGTTAAAAAAAACTGACTACCACAATCGATTTATACAAACGGGAATTAGCATTTAGTAGTCACTTCTTCTAAATCTGAAAAGGGACATCTTTTACATTTTAATGCACGAAAACGGACATATATCCAAATGTAACTTAAGCACGAAAATGGACATATATCCAAATGTAACTTAAATACATAAATCGTGACGGATTTGACATATCCACTTTGCTAGATCAAATGTGCTAAATGTGCACCAATCTGGTCCGCATCTATCCCTTCTCAAGTTAACCACTCAAACAGGAAGTGTTTCTCACTGCTGTTCCCTCTCTTCTCTAGTTGTTCCAGCCGGACCATACTAAACACTGCAAATTGTGTGATGTGTGTGTGAGGGATTACGACCACCACTGCCTGTTCCTGAACCGCTGCATTGGTAGGGGAAACCACCGCCTCTTCATCATCTTCATCCTCTCCATGGCCGCAGCACACCTAATTTTTGTGGCTGCGGCAATTTACCACCTGTATGTGGTGGTGGTGTCCCTTGAGGACCAGTCGTTGGTTAGGGCAGTAGCTGCACAGTTCTGGGTGGTCACATTGACAATAATGAACGCTCTGACAATCCTTTGGGAGGCTTGGCTGTTGACAGAACAGTTTGATGCCATCGCCATGGGGACTACAACCTACTTCAAACCTACCTGCGAGACTCGGCAACGGTCACTAGGACACCGCTGGACAACGGTTCTTACCTTCCTATTGGAGGGGAGGAGACGGTTAGATTATGGACAGACGGAGGACAATATCTCCATAGACATTTAGACAATATGCACTCTAAAACCTGTGGTATAATGAAGAACAATGTATATATGAATTCTATATTCCATTCTTGAAACCAACTGGATCATCTGTGAGACTGTTCGCATGGTGAGCTAGAGTCTAGTCATTACTTTGGGAAGCTAATACCGCTATTAAACATATAACAAGTGGTGTGTAGACCAGAATTGGTTCTAATAGATCTTAACATTAGAGATTCCTTAGATTGTCTTTGGGGGTGTGGTCGTCAATATATCTGTTTAAACTTTATACTTGAACATAGGTATTGAAGAATTATACTTTTAACATGTAGACTGAATGCCGAAATCTTGCCAGCTAACAAATCAACATGTCACACTCCTCACATAACGCACTGACTTAACACTATGTCCTGGTTAAGCATTTCCTATGTATACAGTACATGTAGAGCTAGTTTTATGTGATGCTCTGAGCTATTTTAAAGCTGACCGTACTTCTACAACAATGTAGCTAGTTTATTGTGCTGTCCTGTGAAGGATCCCACTATTTTACTACAGTATATCCTGTGGAGTTAGCTTTCTGTTTGACATTTTAATGCATTGGTGTATTTAAAACAGTGTTTCATGGGAGATAACTGGTCACTTGAAACGTGACCGGTTTCTTTTTACTTAAATAAAAAGTCATTTGATGATGTGATACATGCTTTTATGTTATTGGTGGCGTAAACCATAGGTAACAGTGACTAGACTTTAGCTTATAAGTACAATGTAATTTGGCTAATCGTATGGCTATGTTAGTTCAGGGAGCTAACACAAGTCTACAGGTCTCAGGCAACATGAATTATTAGGCAAGAGTGGTTCGACATGTAAAACCACCTTTGTCACATGTTAACATTGGCTAATAGCATGTCGTGACTCTGACCTACTCTAATAGCAAAACCAAGACTCAGCACTGCTAACAGACCACATCCAGTCATCTCCCGTTACTCTCACTGATTTCCTCAATGGGGACATATTGCTAGATTAGATGATGATTCAGTAGCCATCTAAGCGTGGTGTAGTCAGGTAATGAATATACTGTACAGTGCCTTCGGAAAGTATTCTAACCCCTTGACTTTTTCCACATTTTATTAGGTTACAGCCTTATTCTAAAATGTATTAATAGTTTTTTTCCCCCTCAATCTACACACAATACCCAATAAAAAAAAAGAAATATTACATTTACATAAGTATTCCGACTCAGTACTTTGTTGAAGCACCTTTGGCAGCGATTACAGCCTCGATTCTTATTGGGTATGACACCACAAGCTTGGCACACCTGTATTTGGGGAGTTTCTCCCATTCTTCTCTGCAGATCCTCTCAAACTCTGTCAGGTTTGATGGGGTGCAGCAACGCACAGCTATTTTAGGACTAAGTATGGGCCACTCCCAAAACATTCAGAGGCTTGTCCTGAAGCCACTCCTGCATTGTCATAGCTGTGTGCTTAGTGTCATTGTCCTGTTGGAAGGTGAACCTTCACCTCAGTCTGAGGTCATGAGAACTCTGGAGCAGGTTTTCATCAGGGATCTCTCTGTGCTTTGCTCTGTTCATCTTTGCCTCAATCCTGACTAGTCTTCTATTCCCTGCTAATGAAAGACATCCACACAGCATGATTCTACCACCACCATGCTTCACCGTAGGGATGGCGCCAGGTAGCCTCCAGACATGATGCTTGGCATTCAGGCTTAACAGTTAAATATTGGTTTCATCAGACCGGAGAATCTTGTTTCTCATAGTCTGAGAGTCTTTAGGTACCTTTTTGCAAACTCCAAGTGCCTTTCACTGAGGATTTGGCTTCCGTCTAGCCACTACCATAAACGTCTGACTGGTGGAGTGCTGCAGAGATGGTTGTCCTTCTGGAAGGTTCTTCCATCTCCACAAAATAACTATTGAGCTCTGTCAGAACTTTTTTGGTACCCTTCCCCAGATCTGTGCCTCGATATATTCCTGTCTCAGAGCTCTAAGGACAATTCCTTTGACCTCATGGCTTGGTTTTTGCTCAGACATTCACTGTCAGCTGTGGTACCTTTTATATAGATGTGTGTGCCTTTCCAAATCATGTCCAATCAATTGAATTTACCACAGGTGGACTCATCTCAAGGAGGATCAATGGAAACAGGATGCACCTGTGCTCAATTTCGAGTCTCTGTTATCAAAGGGTTCTTATGTAAATAAGGTTTTTCTGTTTTGCATTTTTAATACATTTCCAAACATTTCTAAAAACCTGTTTTCGCTTTGTCATTATGGGGTATTGTGTGTAGATTGAGTATTTTTATTTATTTAATCCATTTTACAATAAGGCTGTAACAAAAATGTGGAAAAAGTCAAGGGGTCTGAATACTTTCCGAAGGCACTGTATCTGAGCGGTTTAGCCATTTGCCTCACATGCAATATTATTGAATGTCCTCTGCATGGCCTGCTCTATATACAGAGTGTTTAAGATGGGAGAAAGCAGTCTGTACAGGTTGAGGAGGCCAGAAGACCTAACATCCATTCTACTCTCTACCACTCTCTCTCTCTCTCTCTCGTCACTCACTTACAAACACTCTCACTTTCACACACACACACACACACACACACACACACACACACACACTAAATCGGCATTATGGATTCTAGCAGTAGAAATTGTCTGACGTGGCATCGCCTCTGTTCCTGGCATTCCATTCCATCTGGTCCTTTTCCATTAGCCAATCAAATCATATAATGTTAATAATCTATGTCTTATTGGTGAGCTGGTCTGGTTGAGTTTCCAGGATCAGAGGGGATTGTATGTGTCATGAAGTGATTATTGTCTTGGACTGCTGCCGGTGACCATAGCAACGGAATAAACAAACATTAACAAAGTGTGAAAAGTGAATAGCTAGAACACCATAAGCGGAGGCTAGTGATTTAAAAAATGTAATGAGAGACCCACGGTATAGATGCAGACCGCAACGGAAGTGATAATGCGTGTTTTAAAAAAGAAATGATTTCAACCTAAAACATTTAATAAAGACAAGTATATTAAAATATTATGGGCAATGAGATGGCTACTTATAGTGTTAGGCAGATATCACAGCAGTGATTGAATGAGAGTATGAGTTGGGGTGTGTTCGGAGGCTTGACTTCAGTCCAGGACAGGGGTTGAGGTGTTCAGAGGCTTCAGTGCAGGACAGGCTCATCATGGATGGATGGTGTTGGAGAAGAGCTCAACTCTTCCACTGAGGGCAGGACAGGATTTGACTGGGAAGACATAACACAACACAGTTAGACAAAAAAAAAAGCTAAGAATTCATTAGTCCAAGCAAAGATTTTTTTTAAATCCCATTGATGTGTAATAATGTGATGGTGTTTATCTGATTTTCTCTCATCACTGTATGTAGAGTCGATTGACAGGGCTACTCACAGTGCATGGAGATGAAACATTCAATGCACCAGAGGATGAGGGGGCACATGAGACATGGCTTCAGTTCATGTCAGGAGAGTGTTGACACTGGTAGTGGAGTGGTCCTTCTGTAGCTCAGTTGGTAGAGCATGGCGCTTGTAACGCCAGGGTAGTGGGTTCGATCCCCGGGACCACCCATACGTAGGATGTATGCACACATGACTGTAAGTCGCTTTGGATAAAAGCGTCTGCTAAATGGCATATATTATTATTATTATATTATGGAGAGGGCCATCATGGCTTAATCAGGGAAGAGGAGGGGACTTAGCTGTAAATACAAATAGCAGGTACATTGAGTTACACATGAATCACTGATTTGAAAATGTAATTCGCTCTCCATAAAGTAATTTACTCCGCTGCAAATAGAACTAGCGGTTGCAGTCCATTACAGCAACGTCTTCATAATGGCCAAGCACGTTTCTCCATTAAATTAAACTCCGACATCTGAGAGTTCACAGAGTCAAACTCGAACTGCGCATCTCGCCCTCTTGACGTATCAAGGTAGCCCAGAAACCTGATCATCCGCATACCTGATGAAAACTGACAACTGCAAGCTACAGCTGATGTCTGTGGTTTAATCCATTTGCCATGCGAAAAAATGCTCTGAGTCAACCTCTTAATCTCACTTTTAATGGATGATGCAATGAAAGCTATTAAATCATTCTGAATTGATTTCGACATTCTAGAGAAGACCGTGGGATCTTCCACATGCTCAGTAAGTAAAGCATTGTAAAGTGCAATTTCCTCTGCAAGCTCCTTGTAAGAGGAACTTCCCTTTCATCGTGCCCCCGAAAAGCCAAAAATGACTTGGCCAGAAATACAGTAGTGTCGATAAACTGCTTGAGAACATCCCAGTTTATTCTTACAGTACCTTCTCATTGTGTTGCGCAGTTGGAATATGCAGACCTTTGTGCATTACATGATCGATGCAGTTTTTTCCCAGAAGCTTGAATCTGATCTGGGCAATAAAATAAACAACAAATAAATGCGCTACATTGTTGTAGGAAGGCATTCTGGCAGAGAAAACTGCACTCTGGTAGCTATCTAGCTTCTTGTTACTAAAGTTAGCAAAGCAAAACTGAAATAAATAAACTCAACACAAAAATTCAGTTCTAAAACCAAGAAAACAACATATATAATTTACCTAATTTGTTTCCTGTAATTTGAAGAAACTCATTTTAATCTAATAGTTTTTTGGGGATATTACCTCAGTCTCTAACTGTCCAACAATGTCACGGATTCACCAAGCTTCTCCACACATAGGACCCCCATGATGTTCTACAGCCCAACCCCAATACACCACACTAGATTAATGAACTGTTCCTATGATTGGATGGACAACGTGTCAGTTCATACTGCAAAAGCATCGATTGGTTGGACATCCTCCGGAAATCGTCAAATTACCAAGTAGGTTTATGGAAGGGGGTGAGAAGTATGAGCCTCCTAGGTTTTGTATTGAAGTCAATGTAGCCGGAGGGGGACAGAACATAGCTGTCCTCCGGCAACACCATGCTAGCCTAGAGGGTGCTGTTGAGACTACTGTAGGCCATTGCAAAACAGTGTGTTTTATTTAATATATTTAGTATAGTTTTATCTTAAAGGATAACTTTTTAATGTTTTTTTTTTTTTACTGATAAGCATGCATACATGTATTTACATGCAACAGAAATGACTCATCCAAAAATTTATTTTTATTGGTAAACTCTGTTAACAGATAGTGTTAGCCAGCTAATTAGCTAGAGTGGGAAATTTATGAAGCTTTCAAGACAACTTGGAAATTTCCGACTTAGAAAGACGTTGTAGAAAAATGACCTCAGAGTTTCCCAATTGGAAAATATCAGAATCAACCACACTCTTGGCTGCATCTAGCTGATCTAGGGTGTAATCATTTGTCCAACAGTTGCAAACGAGAGTTTCTATTGGCCACATTCAGGTGTGCTTAGCCCAGTTTCGTTCCATTTGCTTCCGTTCTAAGAAAAGTTTTTCAACAGAATCGGTGGAATGAATACACTCCTGATCAGACAGGTCACTTTCATAGCAGCAACGTTGTATTCCTTCTCACGTTTACGCTCTCTCTTCCTCTCACCTTTTCCCTTCGCTTGTGGACTTCAATGCACAACACATCAGCTGCCTGTAACCAGGCGACAAAAACGTGGCAAAGCCAAACCATATCATAAATGTTGACAACTACACACAACCTACATCGTTGTCACCATATTAGCTAACGTAACGTCATACTAAACATACTGTAGCTATTAGAACTAATGCGTTAGTAAACCCGCTACAATCATGCAGTACAGTGTACAGTCACTAAGCAGTTTAGCAGTTACACCGGTGGGCCCCGGTGACAATAAATTAGTAAAACATTAGCTTACCTTGACCTAGAAGAGCTCCAGTTTTGGATAGTTATAGCCAGCTAACTAACATAGCATCCCTCTATTTGAGCCGGGGGGTTTGAGTAGGCTAAATGTACCCAGAGGAGGACGGAAGCTAGTCGTCCTCCGCATACACCATTGTGCTACCCTACAGAGTGCAAAAGATTGCAAAACGGTGTGTTTTATACATTTTATGGTGACATGCATATATTTAGTATAGTTTTATCTAAAAAAATATACATTTTTTAATATTTCAATATTTGTATTTTTATGACATTCACTGAGGAGGATGGTCCTCCTGTTCCTCCTATGAGGAACCTCCACTGGTGCTGACGTATCACCATGCAGGCTACGTTTTCAATTGTGATTGGTCAACAATGATGGCACCTCTTGAAAATTAAAGCAGATTCCTATTTTCTCCGACTCAACTGAGCGACTACCAGCACAGCAGATCACTCCACCTCTCTTTCAGAACAGAACAGATATTTTTGCAGGTTTTGCAACCATGGGGTGGTCAACCTTCCTCCTGGAGAGCGATGGGATGTGCAAGCTTTTTTCCCGTCCTGCTTTAACACACCTGATTCAGCTCATCAAGATCCTGATGAGCAGCTGATTAGAATTAGGTGTAAGAGCAGGGTTGGACTTGGAACTAAATCCTGCACACCCAGTAACTCTCCCAGGAAGATGGGGGTTTGCCATCCCTGGCACAGACGAAAATGGGAATGTAAATGCTACGACTGTCTGTATGGACTGTCTATTAATACCCAGAGGAACCAACATGTGTTTAGCCAGAGGGCTGCACATTCACTTCTCCATGCTGACTACCCACTTCCTGAGACAGAGAGAGAGGAAGCACATGATTCTGACCCCACACTATGTGAAGACCTGTGTCTGCATTTCGTACCACTGTCTCCGAGCTGTGTGTTTCTTTCTGTGTGTGTGGATGCCTATGTGTATGTAGGTCTGTGTGTGTGTGTGTGTGTGTGTATGTGTGTCTCCTATCTCCACAGTGAGCTATTGAGGACTGAAAGGCGTCTCTCTCTCTCTGTCTGAGATGACGTGGCAGGTAATAGTCTCTTCTATTTAGTAGCATCACCAGTCCTGAGCATAGCCTTCTATAGCTCCAGACTATCACTGCTCTGTTATGCTGGTGTCAACTCTGGGTATAGAGCATTAGCGCTATCATTATCATCTGAATGCCTCTCACAATTATCAATTATATGACTGACCGACTGAGCATTCAGGCTGTTGAATACACCTTGTAAGTGGAGTGAGGGTCATGGTGTGAGATAGTTGTTGACTTTCTGTTGTAGTTTTTCTCAGACTCTCTCTCTCTCTCTCACTGTGTGTGTGTGTTGACTCTGAATGTTTGTGTGTCCGGTCAGCATTCCAGATAGTGGTACCGAGCAGTAGACAGATGGAGTAGTGTCTGTGATGAACCTTTCCAAGACCATGGACAGACAGAGACGAGACTCAGGTAATGACCAGCTCAATGTTCTAACAACACCTGAGCTATGTTCGAATACCCATACTAACATACTGTATACTACTGTATACTACATACTAATGAGTATATGTATGTTATTCCCCCTAGCAGAGCTGGATAGGCTGTTTTCATGTTATTTGGAGCTTTGGTGACTGTAACTGTGCTGCTGGCAACAATTTTGAATTACCCTATTTGCCGACGTTCACTGACACCGGCCATATTCAACGGATGTTGAGCGTTTGTAAATTCATCAGTTATTCTGCTCTCTGGCACACTCAGACACGAGTGCTCTGAAATCGGAGTAGAAGGCCAGAGCGAATTAACAATGACCATTGAGAACGCACAACAACTATACCACTTAGCTACGGTAAGAATGACATATAGTTAATATACTGGCAGTTCAATGTATTAGTAGCCAACTAACGTTAGGTTAGCTAGCTAACATACCAGTACGTACTGCTGTAATGATATGCTACGAGGATAACGTAGCTAACAAATTGTCAGCCAACCTAACTGATTTGAAAAAGTCATTACTTGATTTACATTGCTGAAAATGTTCTTAACATTTGTCATAACTACTTAAAGCAAAGAGATTGTATCCGCTCTGGTCGGCCTTCGGCTGCATATTTTCTGCCATTTTCTTGAAATCTGAAAATGTTGTGAAGCCACGCCCATTTTCTGAAGAATTGTATTATCGGCCCGAAAAGCACAGTGTCCAGAGCTGGTATTCTTCGTATTTTGCCGAATTTAGTACGACATCCTAGAACTCTTGGCATACTAACTCTATCCATACTATAACCAATACGCATACTACATACTCAATTTACATCACAAATAGTACGGTTAGTGCAGTTAGTATGAATATTCGAAATACAGCTCTAGAGTGTTTGGTGTCCACAGAATTTGCTGTTCTAAAATGATACGGACAGCATTTGTAGTCTTTTCTGGGTGCAGAAGGCTAGTGAATGGTTTACCTGAAAACAAGAGTAGAATAGTTTTACATACCTGGCTAGTAACCTGAAGTGGACTATGGCAAACGTATGTGTGTTTGTGCATGTGCTTGAGTGTGTGTGCACCCTTCTGTGTCTGTCTGAATAATGCAGCAGGAGTAATATTAGAACTGAGCATGTGCAGGAGAAGTCTACCCCTTGCAAAACCTCTAAATCGCTCTAAACATCGCTCTAAACATCTCTCTCTCTCTCTCTCTCTCTCTCTCTCTCTCTCTCTCTCTCTCTCTCTCATTGGGCAGGGCTGTAAGTACACTGGGCTAGTGAGACAGAGAGAGAGAAGGGGAGAGAGAAAGGGGAAGGGAGAGAGAGTGTAACTGGAAAGGAGAAAGAGAGGGAGAGTGGAAAGAGAGCCCGGAGGGTGCTTGCCCGGAAGGAGATTGAGTGGCAGTGAAGAAGAGAGATAGAGAAAGGGTGGTGCCTCAGGGAATAAAAAACAGGGTGAGGCAGCAGAGTGAGAGGAGAGAACAGTGTGCGTGTGACTGGAGGGGTCCAGACATGGGACTAGCGCTGCAATGACAACCATGCTTAGCCCTAAAAACAGACAGACACGCAGGGGTAAGGACAATCTTTCATCCTCTCCTCCCCTCTCTGCAGCATCTCGGCAGTATGCCGGTCTTGCTGTCTCACGCTCTCTGCGACTGTTATAGCAACTGTGTCTCCATAATGCATGCAGCACACTTTATCTCTTAGTGTTTTGGCTGTGTGATAGTTTACTTCTGTTTTTGGATGATATGATTATTGCATCTCCTTGCATGTGATAAAGCCACTATCTGATGAGCGCTGTTCTCTCTTTTCCAGTCTCTGCTAGACTCAATGAAGTTTATGGAATTGATAACAATTGATGAAGTATTCAGAACCCTTGACTTTTTCCACATTTTGTTACGTTAAAGCCTTACTCTAAAATTGATGAAAAAAAAATGGTCATCAATCTACACACAATACTCTATAATGACAAAGCAAAACAGGTTTTTAGCCACTCTTCAGTAAAAGGCACATCACAGCCCGCTTGGAGTTTCCTAAAGGGCACCTAAAGACTCTCAGACCAAGATAAGCAATATTCTCTGGTCTGATGAAGCCAAGGTTAAAATGATTTGGCCTGAATGCCAAGCATCACGTCTGGAGGAAACCTGGCACCATATCTACGGTGAAGCATGGTGGTGGCAGCATCATCCTGTGGGGATGTTTTTCAGTGGCATGGATTGGAAGACTAGTCAGGATTGAGGGAAAGATGAACAGAGCAAAGTTCATCTTTGGACCTCAGATTGGGGCGACGGTTCACCTTCCAACAGGACAACGACCCTAAGCACACAGCTAAGACCTAAGACAACGCAGGAGTGGCTTCGGGACAAGTCTCTGAATGTCCTTGAGTGGCCCAGCCAGAGCCTGGACTTGAACCCAAATGAACATATCTGGAGAGACCTGAAAATAGCTGTGCAGCAATGCTCCCCATAAAACCTGACAGAGCTTGAGAGCATCTGCAGAGAAGAATGGGAGAAATTCCTCATATACAGGTGTGCCGAGCTTGGTAGCGTCATACCCAAGAATACTTGATGCTGTAATCACTGCCAAATGTGCTTTGTCATTATTGGGTATTTGGTGTAGATTGATGAGGGGGTGAAACAATTTAATACATTTTATAATAAGGCTGTAACGTAACAAAATGTGGAAAAAGTCAAGGGGTCTGAATACCTTGCGAAGACACTGTTTCAAAACACACAATCTACCACAGCGACCATGTTATTTTTGTGAAGCGTATTTGATTTTGAGTTCAGACACAAAGTTTATTGTGAAAAACTTTTGTAAGATCAATACTTTCAGTTTATCCAAATTAGGCAAGTAAGTTAAGAACAAATTCAATGACATCCTAGGAACAGTGGGTTAACTGCCTGTTCAGAATGACAGATTTGTACCTTGTCAGGTCGGGGGCTTGAACTTGCAACCTTCCAGTTACTAGTCCAACGCTCTAACCACTAGGCTACCCTGCCACCCCAAGCTTGCAAAACAAAAGACCACCTGATTGTTACAAATGATCGTGATATCATATCGTTCTACCAGGTAAGCCTACTTTGCAGTTAACATTTAGAAAGTTTCATGGGAAAGCCTTTAGAAATGACTGTTTCAGCATAACTAACTGGCTACACAAAGTGGTAGACACAGGCATTCCCATGTGTTACCTCTCAGAAAGTCTCCTTTGCCAAGATAATCCACCCACCTGACAGGTGTGGCATATCAAGAAGCTGATTATACAGCATGATCATTACACAGGTGCACCTTGTGCTGGGGGACAATAAAAGGCCACTCTAAAATGTGCAGTTTTCAGGGTGCGTGCAATTGGCATGGTTACTGCAGAAATGTCGAACAGAGCTGTTGCCAGCGAATTGAATGTTCATGTCTCTACCATAAGCCGCCTCTAACGTTTTTTCAGAGAATTTGGCAGTCCATCCAACCGGCCTCACAACCGCATACCACGTGTAACCACGCCATCTCATGACCTCCACATCTCCACAGCTTCTTCACCTGCGGGATCATATGAGCGTGGGGAGGGAGGTGCTCAGGATTATTTCTGTCTGTAATGAAGCCCTTTTGTGGGGGAAAAGTAATTCTGATTGGCTGGGCCTGGCACCCCAGTGGGAGGACCTGTTTCTTAACCAGAAGGGGACTAGGGTTCCAATTTGGGAACACCCCCCACGTTCAGCTGGAAGGTGGCGCATGGAACGCAAAAATATTCCTAAAAATATTTAACCTCCACACATTAACAAGTCCAATGGCTCAAATGAAAGATAAACACATTGTTTATCTACCCAGCAAGTCAGATTTCTACAATGTTTTACGGCGAAAACATAGCACATATTTATGTCAAACCACCACCGAAGACACAGCTAATTTGCATAGCCAAGTTGAAAAAAATATGCAATCAACAAACGCAGGATTAAAAGAAAAATAATGCACTAACCTTTTGAAATCTTCATCAGATGACAGTAATATAACATTACACAGTACATTTATGTTTTTTTCAATAATATGCTATATATATCCATAAATCTCTGTTTACAATGATGCATCGTTCAAAAAATGCTACTCAAATGTCCTGAGAAATGACGATAGCTCCGGCAGATAACGTCAGCTAACAAGGAATACACATCATAAACATTGACTAAATATGCATGTTCTACATATATATAGTTAGATACACTTCTTCTGAATGCAATCGCTGTGTTACATTTATTTTTAACGTTACAGGTTTCGTTCACTAGGCTATACTATGAGTCGGCGCTCAAAAAGTAGCATTATGGCTCCTCTATCTTGGAGTCCACAGAAACCCAAATTTACCACATAAATATTCCCTTACCTTTGCTGTTCTTCCATCAGAAGACCTGGAAGGAATTATACTTACCAAAAACAGCGTTTAGTTTTGCAGTCTGTGTCTTTCGGTTCTCAAACACGACACATTTCGGTTGAAATGTAGCCAAAAGTCAAGTGGATGCGCACCAAAACGTTGAACTTACATATTATATGTCGACTAAACTTATCAAACTAAGTTCATAATCAAGCTTTAACATGTTATAAAGGTGTACAGCAATTTGCATATATTAGCAACTTTTGACAAAAAAAAATTATGTTTACTATGGGCACGCAATTACTCCAGCGGGGGCAGTAGACAGGCCTATCCCCAGTGGGTAGGCCCATGCCCAGTCATGGAATCCATATATTAGGGCCTAATTTATTTATTTAAATTGACTGATTTCAATTCTATGAACTGTAACTCAGTAAAATCTTTGAAATTGTTGCATGTTGCATTTATATTTTTGTTCAGTTTACAAATCACTGATGCATTCTTTAAAGGTCCAATGCAGCCATTTTTATCTCAATATCAAATAATTGCTATTTAACATTTAAGTACCTTACTGTGATTGCTTTCAATTACAATACTAAAAAAGAAACCAAAATAGCCTCTTAGCAAAGAGCAGTTTCTCAAGCAAGAATTTTGCTAGACTGTCTGGGAGGGGTCTGGCGAACCGGACACCCCTACAGCCTCCGCAAGGCGTGGGGCCCACGAGCTCTGGGGGCCAATGCTCCATTCATCATTGTCTATTTTGAAATATACATCATTTTAACAGTAACCCTCCAAAAAGTGTTTCATTAACCTTTTTTAAATTCCCATATGTACTAGGAAGCTAAGTGTTTGTTTCTTGGGCTTGAAGAATATGACTGATCAAAGTGCCTCAGACTTTGAAAAATAAATCATTGAACTGATTGAAAATAAGGGGATATTGTAGCCCTTGATTCTGACTCTCAGTTCCATTCCATTACACATACGAGTCATTGGACAAAGGCGTCTTCTGTATGGGGGAGTTTTATTAAGAGCTGCAATGCTCGGTCTAAACATTAACACGTATCGTTTGCAGTACGGTTTTGGAAACATATCAGCGTGAAATAATTTTTAAAAAGGTTCAATTGATACACACGGCCATATTTCCATGGTACATCGCTTGTTTGCGGAAAACAGAAGACAGAGTGGACTACCTGTGCTAATTAGCTATCTGTGTCTCCCAACACCTCTGTGTAAATAAAAGACTGACTCCAAAAATGTGTTGTCAGCTGCAACTGTGTTAAAACCAGTTAAAACAGTGTACAACAAGTGTGTATTTTACATTTGTGAAATTATTTTGACGTGATATGAAAGTAGAGTGATTTATGTTTCTAGAACCGAGAATTGAGAATCGATTGACGTTCAGATGGAGTATTTGGCTGTTTTGGCTTCCAGAGCCAATTCACCCTTTAAACAGAACATGTAATGAATGTCCTTGTGAAACTAGACAGAAAGGAGTGGTGCTTCAAATACAGCAGTTCTGGAACCTCTTTAATTCAGCCTCTTGCATTCTCTTTAATTGCCAGCCTCAACAGGTTGCGGGAAGAGATTAACTGTAGGCTATTGGAAGCTCTGGGCAAAGGGTGGCTACTTTGAAGAATCTAAAATCTAAAATATATTTAGATTTGTTTAACACTTTTTTTGGTTACTACATGATTCCATGTCTTATTTAGTCGTTTTTATGTCTTCACTATTATTCTACAATGTAGAAAATAGTGAAAAAAACAACAGAATATTATTTAGTTTATGTAAAGACAAGATTAAATCAAGAATAGTCTGATGGGTGACAATATTACCCTATCACTTTTACCCTTCCCTAGATCTGTGCCTCGACACAATCCTGTCTCTGAGCTCTATGGACAGTTCATTCAACCTCATGGCTTGGTTTTTGCTCTGACATGCACTATCAACTGTGGGACCTTATATAGACAGGTGTGTGCCTTTCCAAATCATGTCCAATCAATTGAATTTACCACAGGTGGACTTCAATCAAGTTGTAGAAACATCTCAAGAATGATCATTGTAAACAGGATGCACCTGAGCTCCATTTTGAGTCTCATAGCAAAGGGTCTGTATACTTGTCGCCAAACCCACTGGCTCCAGGTCATCTACAAGACCCTGCTAGGTAAAGTCCCCTCTTATCTCAGCTCGCTGGTCACCATAGCAGCACCCACCTGTAGCACGCGCTCCAGCAGGTATATCTCTTTGGTCACCCCCAAAACCAATTCCTCCTTTGGCCACCTCTCCTTCCAGTTCTCTTCTGCCAATGACTGGAACGAACTACAAAAATCTCTGAAACTGGAAACACTTATCTCCCTCACTAGCTTTAAGCACCAGCTGTCAGAGCAGCTCACAGATTCCTGCACCTGTACATAGCCCATCTATAATTTAGCCCAAACAACTACCTCTTCCCCTACTGTATTTATTTATTTATTTATTTATTTTGCTACTTTGCATCCCTTTATTTCTATCTCTACTTTGCACATTCTTCCACTGCAAATCTACCATTCCAGTGTTTTACTTGCTATATTGTATTTACTTTGCCACCATGGCCTTTTTTTGCCTTTACCTCCCTTATCTCACCTCACTTGCTCACATTGTATATAGACTTAGTTTTCTACTGTATTATTGACTGTATGTTTGTTTTACTCCATGTGTAACTAACTCTGTGTCGTTGTATGTGTCGAACTGCTTTGCTTTATCTTGGCCAGGTCGGAATTGTAAATGAGAACTTGTTCTCAACTGGCCTACCTGGTTAAATAAAGGCGAAATAAAATAATAAAATACTTAAGTAAATAAGGTATTTGCTAAAATTTCTAAAAGTATGTTTTCATTTTATCACTATGAGGTCTTGTGTGTAGATTCATGCGGATTTTGTATTTATGTCATCCATTTTAGAATAAGGCTGTAACTTAACAAAATGTGAAAAAATTCAAGGGGTCTGAATACTTTCTGAATGCCCTGTAGGTATGAAACACAGTTAAATCAAGTTTATGACTGCACTGGTCCTTTAATATCATGTACTTGTTGCCTTTGAATTGAATGAATCAGCACTCACTTTTTCAGAAACAACTGTACAGGCTATCATTACAACAGTTATTATCTAGGTGATTTTCTTTCCAGGTTGCATAGCAAAATATCTAGGAAACAAAATGGTCGCACTTTAGAGCCCTGGTTACGGATATGCATACATATGCATCTTACAGTGTACAATTCCACACTAGGGGGTTATAGCTTAATGAAATATTTGGTTGCTTGGCCCTCTCATCTCAGAAGGATATATTTCAATAGAAGACGGAGCTGATCATAGTGTACTGTACATACTACTATGTCGTATTTATTCCCGGTGATGAATTGTCGTTGTGGCTGTGTGACATGTCGGACTTACTACTGTTGTATATCACAGCTTACTACTACTGTAAGGGCTAAAAGTGTCCATCACGACAGCTGAGTGATAAACATAGTTTCTCTCACATGGTACTAATCACTGACGCAGTAGACGGCTCCAGGCCTACAGGCAGGCCTGTCCGCAGCGTGACATACCTCCATGCATGACTGGATGGACATGGCTGTGGAGGCAGCGAATCACAGGACTGAGACTAGGCACAGACTGTATGGTGTACCACCACTTAACTCTTGCACTTGTCGTTCATCCACTCGCATTTGAAGAAGGTTTTTACTTGAGAAGATGGTGATCAGTGGTTATTTTACCGACCAAATGTGTTGCGCAGTACACGTAATCCATTGCGATCATGACTCTGCAAAATGCAAGGGAGAGGTGGAGAGAGGGAGAGAGAGATCAGCCCTGAGCTGTCCTCAGCAGAAACAAGGGGTGCAATTAACAAAAAATATATAAATAATTGATTTTCTCTCTGTCTCCTCTCGCTCTCTCTCACATTAGACCAGTGTCTAATGTGTCATTTCTCTTTTAATCAGTCTGTTATGGTTGTTCTGAGCTGTTGGAGAGAGACACATAGGACCTCTACAGCATTCATATCTACTCGATTGGAGGGTTTTGTTTCAAACTTATTTCAACATACTTGATTCCTATAAATCATCTGCCCCATTGGCTGTATCAGGTGTGTTAGAGCAGGGCTAGAGCAAAAGCCTGGACATCCAGTAGCTCTCCAGGATGGTTTTCAATTACTGATAATAGACTGGTCCAGGTAGTAATGGATAAATCAGCATGTGCGGCTCAGCCTCTGAGATCCGCCTGCTCTCATATTATAGGGACCTCAGTGAATTAGGGGTTAGGGATGCTCTAGCTGTGTGTGCCTTTGTACACGCATAGGTTATGTGTGTGTTCATCTCTGTGGAGAAGGAACTAGGATCCAGGTGTGTTAGAGCAGGGCTCCAGCAGCTGAGGGTTGTCCATCCCTGATAATAGACTGGTCCAGTTGATAATGAATAAATCATTATGCACGGCTCAGACACTGGAATCAGACTGTTCTCATAGGGAACTCAGTGGAGAATGATTAGGGATGGTGTGTGTGCGTGTGTTGCATGCATTTGTATGTATATAGGTTATATGTGTTTGTGTTCATGTTTCTCTCCCCTCCCCCATCTATAACTCCCCAGCCCGCTCTAAAAGCATGGTGCTGGGCCGCTGCAGTTCTCCTCTAGGCCAGGAGATGACGCTGAAGGCCGGCTGGCTGAAGAGACAGAGGAGCATCATGAGGAACTGGCAGCTGCGGTGGTTCGTTCTCCACACTGAAGCACTGTACTTCTATAAGGACCAGGATGAGACTAAACCTCAGGTATACTACACTCTAGTTTAATGCACATATTCAGGACACTTTCAAGCCACTCAAAATATATCAAGACTAAAGGAGACGATGGAGCCTATAATGTTTCGTAACATTTCTGTAATGTTTTTCGTGCTCAGCACGTCTTCCTTCCCTGTGCTCTAAGTGATTTCAAACAGAGAGTTAAGTAATGTTTCTGTTTGATTATAGCAAACCACACAATGCTCTACCTTTTAATACTGTATTCTCGCCTTTCTTTGTCTCTCTGTTTCTGTCTCTCTCTGTTGCTCTCTCTCTGTCTCTCTCTGTCTCTCTGTCTCTCTGTTGCTCTCTCTCTGTCTCTGTCTCTCTCTCTCTCTCTCTCTGTCTCTCTCTCTCTCTCTCTATTTCTCTCTCTCTCACACTCTCTCTTTCTCTCTCACACTCTCTCAGGGATGCATCATTCTCCAGGGCAGTCAGGTCAGTGAGCTGTCGGCCAATCAGGATGAAGCTGGTCGCCACCTGTTTGAGATTGGTCCAGGTAAGAAACCATGGAGACAACTAAGCACTCCCTCTGATGATGCACTTCCTGGTTCAAATCAAATTGTATTCATCACATGCTTGGTAAACAGCAGGAGTAAATTAACAGTGAAATGTTTACTTACAGGCCCTTCCCAACAATGCAGAGAGAAAGAAAATAGAGAAACGGTAGAAAAGTAAAACACATAATATAAGCAACAATAAATACGTGAGAAATGACAACTTGGCTATATACACAGGCTATCAGTACCGAGTCGATGTGCAGGAGTATGAGGTAATCGTGGTAGATACAGTATGTACTTAAAACTAGGAATAAAGTGACAGAAAATAGACAGTAGCAGCAGCGTATGTGATGAGTCAAAAAAGTGAGTGCAAAACGGGTCAAAGCAGACAGGTCTTGGTAGCTACAGATGAAGTCGTAAGTTTACAGACACCTCAGCCAAATACATTCCTGACATGTAATCCTAGTAACAATTCCCTGTCTCAGTTAGGATCACCACTTTATTTTAAGAATGTGAAAAGTCAGGATAATAGCAGCGAGTGATTTATTTCAGCTTGTATTTCTTTCATCACATTCCCAGTGGGTCAGAAGTTTACATACACTCAATTAGTATTTGGTAGCATTGCCTTTACATTGTTTAACTTGGCTCAAACGCGTCGGGTAGCCTTCCACAAGCTTCCCACAATAAGTTGGGTGAATTTTGGCCCATTCCTGCTGACAGAGCTGGTGTAACTGAGTCAGGTTTGTAGGCCTCCTTGCTCGCACACATTTTTTCAGTTCTGCCCACACATTTTCTATGGGATTGAGGTCAGGGCTTTGTGATGGCCACTCCAATACCTTGACATTGTTGTCCTTAAGCCATTTTGCCACAACTTTGGAAGTATGCTTGGGGTCATTGTCCATTTGGAAGACCCATTTGCGACCAAGCTTTAACTTCCTGACTGATGTCTTGAGATGTTGCTTCAATATATCCACATCATTTCCCTCACTCATGATGCCATCTATAATGTGAAGTGCACCAGTCCCTCCTGCAGCAAAGCACCCCCACAACATGATGCTGCCACCCCAGTGCTTCACGGTTGGGATGGTGTTCTTCGGCTTGCAAGCCTCCCTCCTTTTTCCTCCAAACATAACGATGGTCATTATGGCCAAACAGTTCTATTTTTGGTTCATCAGACCAGTGGACATTTCTCCAAAAAGTACAATCTTTGTCCCCATGTGCAGTTGCAAACCGTAGTGTGGCTTTTTAATGTTTTTTTTATGGTGGTTTTGGAGCAGTGGCTTCTTCCTTGCTGAGTGGCCTTTCAGGTTATGGCGATATAGGACTCGTTTTACTGTGGATATAAAAACTTTTGTACCTTTTTCCTCCAGCATCTTCACAGGGTTCTTTACTGTTGTTCTGGGATTGATTTGCACTTTTGGCACCAAAGTACGTTCATCTCTAGGAGAGAGAACGCGTCTCCTTCCTGAGCGGTATGATGGCTGTGTGGTCCCATGCAGTTTATACTTGCGTACTACTCTTTGTACAGATGGACGTGGAAAAACTATAGAGCTTACATTTTTACCGTTGGCCATTGTCCCTAATGCTACTTCACCACTAACCCGTTTTTCAGGGGAAACGGAACATTGGTTGAAAATACTGTACCCCTGAAAACCGGATGTTAGTGTTTTCTGGCGACTCATAGGCTACTTCATTACTTTGCCTTTCACCGTCAAAATCCGAATCGAGAGCAGTCAAGCTGTGATCGGCCCAGAAACCTGATGAATTGCGTTTCAGTAGAATGCTACAGACTCTGTTCATTACCTCGAATTTAAGTGAACGATTGCAGTTGCGATATTGTTTGGTGTGAGATTGTGAAATCCATGTGGGGATGCAATGTATTTGTGAGAACACCGTAACTTCTGAGTCTTGACGTTTAGCAAGTATCTGCAAAACAAAACTAAAATCTCTGTTCTAGAATTCATATTTTGCGTGTTGCAATAATGTCCAGATCACTCAAAGTGACACTTGCAAGTGCAACTCAACTTTAATTTGCGTGACCCCTGCTGCATGCCCGCTCGTGGGACCCGTCCTCTGCTCGCTCGACCACATTCTGTGCTCTCGACTGGCCTTTATGCTTGTGGAACCCATCCTCTGCGCTCTCGACTCAATGTTTACTTGCTCAATTATGTCTGATCTTGCTCGACAGCTCCATCTCGCACGTGCTCGACTCCAGAGATCCATTTGACACCATACATATAGACAGACAGGACTGACCATGCCCTGTAGTATCTAGGGGCTCCCGAGTGGCGCAGCGGTCTAAGGCACTGCATCTCAGTGCTCGAGGCTTCGCTGCAAACCCTGGTTCGATTCCGGGCTGTATCACAACAGGCCATGATTGGGAGTTGCATAGGGCGGCGCACAATTGTCTCAGTGTAGTCCGGGTTAGGGAAGGCAGGGGTAGGCCATCATTGCAAATAAGAATTTGTTCTTAACTGACTTGCCTAGTTAAATAAAAAAATATATAATAATAATAATAATAGATTGATATTAGGAGCAGAACATCTTCTATTTGAGTAATTTAGCAGATGCTCTTATCCAGAGCGACTTACAGTTAGTGCATTCATCTTAAGATAGCTAGGTGGGACAACCCCATATCACAGTATAGAAAGTAGAGAGCTAGTGCTGGTTGTTTTTTTTTTTTGTGTGGTTTTTTTTTTTTGGGGGGTCGTGGTGAAGAGGAGGTTGGGTGGCAGAACAGAATGCTCGGGTTGGGGTGTAGGGCTTGACCATAGCCTGATGGTAGGGAGGGACAGTTCCTCTTGCTGTTCCGTAGGTATCCACCATGGTCTTGTAGTGGATGCAAGCTGCGATTGTGGAGAGGTCTTTAAGTGGCAGGCCTTCCCCGGGAGGAAGATCAGCTCCATCTTGCGGAGGTTGAGCTTGAGGTGGTGGGCCGACATCCAAGTTGAGATATCTGCCAGGCATGCAGAGATGCATGTCACCACCTGGGTGTCAGAAGGGGGGAAGGAGAAAAGTAGTTGAGCGTCATCCGCATAGCAATGATTGGAGACACCATGTGAGGATATAACGGAGCCGAGTGACTTGATGTATAGAGAGAAGAGGCCTAACACCGAGCCCTGGGGGACACCAGTAGAGAGAGTACATGGTGCAGACACAGATCCTCTCCACGTCACCTGGTAGGCGCGGCCTGCCAGGTAGGATGCAATCCAAGAGTGTACAGAGCCTGAGACATCCAGCCCTGAGAGGGTGGAGGGGAGGATCAGATGGTTCACAGTGTCACTGGCATAGTTGCACCACCAACATCTAGTGGTCTACTCAGAAAAATACAAAGATTGGCACCACTGTTAAAGGCTCTTTGTATGGCACATAAGCACAGCATGATGCATTGCATGATGACACTGACAATACCAATGACAACATACTATGTAGATGGCATCCGTGCTCATGAAGACATCATCAGTGCACTCTGCATATAGTTACCAATGACAATGTACTAAGCATACAGATTCAATTGATCAATTTCCACCTGCCATACTTGATGCTAGTGATTCATGCATTGTTTTTAAATCCCCTCAGAGACTGAAGAGTAAGTGTTGAAATGTACAGTTTTGGCGTCATATCGGTTGCTCACGGCTCTGTGTGTGTGTGTGTGTGTGTGTGTGTGTGTGTGTGTGTGTGTGTGTGTGTGTGTGTGTGTGTGTGTGTGTGTGTGTGTGTGTGTGTGTGTGTGTGTGTGTGTGTGTGTGTGTGTGTGTGTGTGTGTGTGTGCGTGTGTGTGTTTGCAGGAGGCAGTGGAGAGAGGGATCGTTCAGGTCTGAGCGAGTCTTTCCTGTTGATGGCTAAGTCTCAGAGTGACATGGAGGAATGGGTCAGAGCCATACGAAGAGCTATATGGGCCCCGCTAGGAGGAGGTAACACACACACGCACACACAAACACACACATGCTCATACACATACTCAAACACACACAGACACACACACACACACACACACACACACAAACATGTAAAGTCCTGTAAGAGCAAGTTGATTGTGTGTGTGTGTGTGTGTTCTTGGAATTTGGGTGTCATTGCTCTAGGTATTTTTGGGCAGCATTTAGAGGAGACAATGCAGTGTGAGAGTGGGTGTGGCAGCAGCAGCAAGCCTCTGGTGCCTCTGCTGGTGCAGCAGTGTGTGTGTTTTATACACCAGCACGGCCTAACGGAGGAGGGGCTGTTCAGAATGCCTGGACAGACCAATCACGTACGAGAGCTGCAGGACGCCTTTAACTGCGGGGAGAAACCACTGTTTGGCAGGTAGAAGTCCTTTCCCTTTACATCAACCTTTCCTTCACAGGTAACACAGCATAACACAACGTAAAACACAACATATTGGGGGGCTCCCGAGCGGCGCAGCGGTCTAAGGCACTGCATCTCAGTGCTCGAGGCGTCACTACAGACCCTGGTTCGATTCCAGGCTGTATCACAACCGGCCATGATTGGGGGTCCCAAAGAGCTGCGCACAATTGGCCCAGCGTCGTCCTGGTTAGGGTTTGGCCGTGGTAGGCAGTCATTGTAAATAAGAATTTGTCCTTAACTGACTTGCCTAGTTAAATAAAGGTTAAAAACAAATTTAAATACACAACACAGACAGGTAGATGAGCTCTATTGTAAATCAGTCATAATTCTTATGTTTAACAGTAACACTGATGTCCACACGGTGGCGTCCCTGCTGAAGCTGTACCTCAGAGAGCTGCCAGAGCCTGTGGTGCCTTTCAACAAATACACAGAGTTCCTCTCCACTGCTCAGCTCCTGGCCAAGGACCAGGAGGAGGTGTGTGTGTGTGTGTGTGTGTGTGTGTGTGTGTGTGTGTGTGTGTGTGTGTGTGTGTGTGTGTGTGTGTGTGTGTGTGTGTGTGTGTGTGTGTGTGTGTGTGTGTGTGTGTGTGTGTGTGTGTGTGTGTGTGTGTGTGTGTGACACACATGTGCCCCTTTTCAAAGTAGTAATGCTCTCATTCAAATCCTAATGAATAATGATATTGGGGCTTTGTCTTTTTGAAGGGGATCCTTGAACTGGGCAGGCAGTTGAAGAGTCTTCCTCAGGTCAACTACAACCTCCTCAGATACATCTGCAGGTAAAAATATGCTCTACCAAATGGTTGAGTTGCCAATTAAAGGAATGCTATTAAGTCAAAGCTAGTGATAATGGCCAATAAAGACATATTTTTATGGGATTTTTTTGTCTGTGCAAATATAATAATATAATACATTATTTACTGTCTGCCTGTTATCTTCAATATGTTTCATAATATCATTCCGTACATGTCATTAAACTGTAAATGCATACATTTACATGCATTTGAATTTTCCGATTTTGACACACAAATGTAGCATATTTTATTAACATTTCATATCCTTATATAACTAAGCTTATCTTCCATTATAAGTCAATTAAGCAGACATAATGTAAATGAATGTTGTTGTTTTTTATTATTTAAAAAGTATACGCAAATTCCAATACAGTTTACTCTAATTGGGCAGCTCAACCTGCTGGTTGAGATGTTTGCCCTGTGTTACCTATCAAAGTTTAAGTAATGTAAACACAAATGATTCATTTATGGCCTATATGTAGTGAGGCTAAATACACACATTTCGCAGAACAATCATTTAGCGGATGATTTCTTCTTGGTGTGCCAGTTAAAGGGTTAACACTTGAAATAGATGTTTAATGGCATCAACAGGCAGCTGAGGCAGCAGAATGAGGCAGATCGCACAGACTGTGGCAACAGCATGACTCACCACCACTTCTCATACTGTATCTGTCTCAGTTTGAATCCAACTGAACATGCGGGAGAGTTGAGATTTTCAGACAATCTTGGAGGAAATAAAAATGTTGCTTCGGGGGGCTATTTATATGTCTCCTCTGTTTTATTCTCACCAGCCTTTACATGTGCGTGCATATATGCGTGTGTGCTTGCATGTGTGCATGTGTGTGTGTGCACTATAGATTCCTAGATGAGGTCCAGTCCCACTCAAGTCAGAACAAGATGAGTGTTCAGAACCTGGCCACTGTGTTCGGGCCCAACATCTTCCGACCCAAGATGGAAGACCCACAGATCATGATGGAGGGTAGATACCAGCACATTTTTCTCTGTGATGACACGTGCTATGAGCAAACTAACCGCAACATTTTACATAGAGGGGATTTGCTCAAGATGAAACTTTTATTTTTACAATATCAGTGAGAAGGTATGCATTTACATTACATTTACATTACATTTAAGTCATTTAGCAGACGCTCTTATCCAGAGCGACTTACAAATTGGTGCATTCACCTTATGACATCCAGTGGAATGTATGCAATTGTTTAAAGAGTTTAAAGCCAATATATGTCATGTATTTCTCACCTAAACAGCAGCCCTGCTACTTTTTTGCTATAATCTGTGGGATTAGGCTGGAGAAAGCATTTTCATTGTTTGGTGTTAGGTTCTGAACAAACTGAGTAAAAACTCAAACGGACAACTAGGAAAAGCTGAAACCAAGTTTATTCACCCACTGCGTCAAACAGCTACAAAGACATGTTTACACAAGCACATATATTTATACCCTCCTACTAGGAATGTTCAACTCCTTGCACATCTCGACAGCCAATAAGTACTTTGTTGCTAGTCAGGAACTTAACTGGTTCCTCTCAATGGTGTAGTCATGGCCCTGCCTCATGCTAGAATCTTCGTGGGCATGGAAATATATGCATGTGGGACCTTCTCACTTCATCTGACCTGACCTCGGGCCGAATTCCTTGCTCCTCCCTAATCCACGGCTGTCCTAATTGATCAGTGACTGAAAACCTTTGCCTCCCTCCTTAGGAGCCATGAGATTGAACAATATTATGTTTTGACGTAATGTAAACTTTCTGCACTCCCCCCTCCTCACTCAATAACTTTCCATACACCTAGTTCTTATCCCCCCTCCTCACTCAATAACTTTCCATACACCTAGTTCTTATCCCCCCTCCTCACTCAATAACTTTCCATACACCTAGTTCTTATCCCCCCTCCTCACTCAATAACTTTCCATACACCTAGTTCTTATCCCCCCTCCTCACTCAATAACTTTCCATACACCTAGTTCTTATCACCCCTCCTCACTCAATAACTTTCCATACACCTAGTTCTTATCCCCCCTCCTCACTCAATAACTTTCCATACACCTAGTTCTTATCCCCCCTCCATTGACCCCAACATGTACAGTACATTCCTTATACATGTAAAGTAATCATTAAGTTCTAGTATGGAAACATGATCAAATATATATTTCAAGCTAGAATCCCAAACTGGAAAAGGGGTACATACAAATCCTCTAACTAACGATTAGCTTTTTATTGCATCCTGCAGGTAGTTCCCAGGTGCAGCACCTGATGACTGTACTGATCAGTGAACACTCTCGTCTGTACCAGGGGCAGGCAGAGACTCCCAGGGAGGACCAATCTGCCCCTTCTCCAACTCCCTATCCCCGGGTCCCCCCGATTCAGCGCTGCAGGGTGGAATGGCTCTCACAGGAGGACATCCTGCCCCCCCACCCCGCCAAGGACTATACATCCCTGGAACAGACCCCTAACACCCCAAGTCAGGAACCACTTCAACCCCTCCTGACCTCCGCAGTGTCCTCTCTTGACACTGACCGCCCTGGATCAACCCCCAAGGAAAGAACAGAGGGAGATTCTGAGGGAATGAATGGTGGAAGAACAGAAGAAAAGATGGAGAGAAAGAGTGAAGGAAAGAGCGAAATAAAACTCTCGGGTGGTAGTGGCGCCGACCTCGGCCCCAGTAAACAGTCCAAAAGCCAGTCTTCATGGAGGTCCTCTTTGAAGGGTAGGTCCGGGTCAGGGGGGGTAAGGGGGAAGTTGGGGGGGTCAGCAGTTGATGTGTCGACAGTCACCGGAGGCCACTGGCTGATGAATGGCCTGACGTCCTTCCGGAGTCACCGACGGACCGCTTCGACTGGCGAACGACTCAAAGAGTCCTCGCTTTGCCTGAAAGAGACACATATAGATTCTCTGCTAGACTCATATACTGAGTCCTCTTTGTCACTAAAAGTCTCCCAAAGAAGCATGCTGAAAGACTCATCTCCTTTACATATAGACTCCTCCTGTTCTACTATAGTCTCCTCCTGTCCAAATATAAAGCCCTCCCAATCTGTCAGAAACTCCCCCCATTCCAACAGGCTCTCGACCTATGATAACGTTAATGTCACTCCCTGCAGTCTGAGCTTGTCCATTGGCAGCCCCTCCCCCTGGACCTCTTGTGAGATCCCATTGGCTGAATCTACAGGAAGTGAGCACGGGACACTGATTTCAGGTTTAGGGTCAGGGCAGTCTGTGGCAGGACCCTCGATACCTGAGGACAGTAGCTCTCCTCTAGAGCTGTGTGTGAGCAGCGCTGACTGGAATGAGGGTGACCCTGGGGATGACATCACAGGTCAGAGGTCAGGGGGGGTCAATGAGGGTCTATTCAGCCTGGTGAAGGAGTTGAAGGAGGAGCTGAGGAGACAGAGGATCAGCTATGAGACACGCATACACAAGTAAGAACTAGCTTGTGTTCTTGTTGATATGGCAATGTTATGTTGTGGTGTTTGTGTATATGTGAGTGTGTGCACATACATGCATGCGTGCACATCCACGCGTGTGTGTCTGTTGTACTCTCAAACCTCTCTCGCTTGATGTTCTCAGGTTAGAGGATTCGTGTTCAGGTCTTCGTCTCCAGTCTGGTCGTTTAGAAGAGGATCTAGGCCAGGAGAAGAAGAGGTTATTCATGTTGGAGATCCAACTGGGGAACTCGGAACGCGCAAGGCAAGATGCTGAGACTCAGAATGTTCTCCTGCAGAAAGAGATGGAAGAGTTATTTGCTACACTGGGGAACCTGACCACTGGCACAGATACCAGCTAGACCTGAGCAGACAGCATTAGCCCACCGAGCAAAAGCCTACAAACTGGGCACAAACTGAATGACTCACTGTCGTATCAACATAATATGTCAACGTATAGCGACATGGAATTTATGTGGAAAATGCATTCAATTTGAAAAAAGTAATGAACGTAAAATGTTGTTTTGAGGGTGATATTTCAAACACGGGATTATGTCATCCTGGTAACCAAATTTCAAAATAGACAAACCTTGTATCAAATATGTTGAACTTGTACCTTTAAGAAAACATCAGATCTTCAACCTTATATCCACGATAAAAAATAACTATAGGCTGGGCAGCACCTCCTACTGGATAATGTGTCTATAGCTACCTTTTGGTCTCCCATCCAGGGTTTTAACTAAGCCTAGCCCTGCGGAACTATGATATTTGTCACTGACTATCACCAATATTCTATCGCGAGAATGATTGTTAAGAGATCTCCACTTATTCCACAAACTGGAATTAAAGCCAGACTAAATCAGTGGCACAGATGGAACTATCCAAGCAGAAGACACATCTCCTTCAAATGTTGATATTTGGTTGTGTTGACAACCAAACACAATTCAATGTCACTTTTGAAGTACTATAAATAGCCTATAAACTTGTCGACAAATTGTATGTTGGATTCACTTCTCTAACTCAACCAAAAATAAAAGTTAAAGAATAGGATTAAGCCAGTGGCTCAGATGCAACTATCCAAGAAGTCGATACATCTCCTAACACAATTCAATATGGGCCCGATTCAGACGTAGGAAAGGTGTATATTTCCTACGCACGCCTTTCCTACACACTTCTCAGTAGTTCCGATTCAGACTTACCTTATGCAGGTGCGTAAAGGGCTTTGAAGGTGTGGTTCCATTGCACACTCAGAATAAATGTAATTCGACTGCTGAAAACGCTCCCACTTGCTAGCTAATAGATGTTCTTGTGGAGTTTTCATTGAATAGGGTTTTCAGTACATTACCCCTTTAAATTAGGTATACCTTTAATTTGAATTTTCTCAACAGACGCACTAGAATATACAGTGCCTTCGGAAAGTATTGAGCGCTTGACTTTTTCCACATTTTGTTACGTTACAGCCTTGTTCTAAAATTGATTAAATCGTTTTTCCCCCTCATCAGTCTACACACAATATCCCATAATGACAATGCAAAAAAAAATGTTTTTGTGCAAATTTACATAAGTATTCAGACCCTTTACTCAGTACTTTGTTGAAGCACCTTTTGCAGCGATTACAGCATAAATTATTCTTGGGTATGACGCTACAAACTTGGCACACCTGTATTTGGGGAGATTCTCCCATTCTTCTCTGCAGATCCTCTCAAGCCCTGTCAGGTTGGATGGGGAGAGTCACTGCACAGCTATTTTCAGGCCTCTCCAGAGATCGGGTTCAAGTCCGGGCTCTGGCTGGGCCACTCAGGGACATTCAGAGACTTGTCCCGAAGACCCTCCTGTATTCTCTTGAATATGTGCTTTGGCTCCGATGTCCTGAGCTCTCTGGAGCAGGTTTTCATCAAGGATCTCTCTGTACTTTGCTCTGTTCATCTTTGCCTCGATCCTGACTAGTCTCCGAGACACTGCCGCTGAAAAATATCCCCACAGCATGATGCTGCCACCCCCATGCTTCACCGTAGGCCAGGTTTCCTCCAGATGTGATGCTTGGCATTCAGGCCAAAGAGTTCAATCTTGGTTTCATCAGACCAGATAATCTTGTTTATCTTGGTCTGGCCGTCTTTAGGTGCTTTTTGGCAAACTCCAAGCGGGCTGTCATGTGCCTTTTAATGAGGAGTGGCTACCATCTGGCCACTCTACCATAAAGGCCTGATTGGTGGAGTGCTGTAGAGATGGTTGTCCTTATGGAAGATTCTCCCATCTCTACAGAAAAACTCTAGAGCTCTTGTCAGAGTGAACATCGCGTTCTTGGTCAGCTCCTTGACCAAGGCCCTTCTCCCCTGATTTCTCAGTTTGGCCGTGCGGCCAGCTCTAGGAAGAGTCTTGGTGGTTCCAAACTTCTTCCATTTAAGGATGATGGAGGCCATTGTGTTCTTGGGTACCTTCAATGCTGCAGACATTTTTTTGTACCCTTCCCCAGATTTGTGCCTCGACACAATCCTGTCTCTGAGCTCTACAGACAATTCCTTCAACCTCATGGCTTGGTTTTTGCTCTGACATGCACTGTCAACTGTGGGACTGTATATAGACAGGTGTGTGCCTTTCCAAATCATGTCCAATCAGTTGAATTTACCACAGATGGACTCCAATCAAGTTGTAGAAACATCTCAAGGATGATCAATGGAAACAGGATGCACCTGAGCTCAATTTTGAGTCTCATAGCAAAGGGTCTGATTACTTATGTAAATAAGATATTACTGCTTTTTATATTTTATAAATGTGCAAAAAAAAATTTTTTTTAACTGTTTTCGCTTTGTCATTATGGGTTATTGTGTGTAGATTGCTGAGGATTCTTTTTTTTTGCATTTAGAATAAGGCTGAAACTTAACACAATGTGGAAAAAGTCAAGAGGTCTGAATACTTTGCGAAGGCACTGTAAGTAGAGAACAGTTCAGAAAATTAGGGATCATTTAATGAGTCATGTAAATACACACATATGTCTCATTTTCAGCATCTATTGGTATATTTAAAATGCTCTGCCCTTGTATTATTTAGGGTTAGGGGGAAAAAACTGGTTTGTAAGAGCCTTTACGCGCAAAATAATGGTGAATAAAACAATAGAACATTTTCCCACGTGAAAACCTCTCACATGTAAACATTTTAATTGGTAGATTCATGTAAAAACTTTTACATGTGATTGTTTTTCACGTGAACGTGCAATTCCCACGTGAAAGTGAGAATTTAATGTGAAATATTTGAAACTGCAAATTCAAATTTTTTTTTTTACATGTGATTGTTTGCAATTTGCAATTCCACGTGTGAAAGTGAATCTACTTTGCATTCTCATGTCAGAAAACTCCACATTTACTCCAATGTTTGTAAACAAAGTAAATGTAAACAAACCATATATAACCTAAAAACATGCTTTAAACTATAATATTGAAATCATAGATGGTCAGTTCTTGCAGCCATAGCGTCTATGGATTTGAGAGCAGTTGTATTTCTCCAGCCCCAGGCCTTACATTTTTTTTGCGAAACTGTGGTAGGGATCACACTTATTTCATGTTTAAATTAAGGATTGCCGCTTTAAACATATTTAATAGAGTAGTAGTGTCACTCACTATATGGTGCAATCCTCTAGTGAGTGAGTTACTTTTGCGCCATTAGTATCAAGCAAAACTGAAGTCGAGAAGAAAATTGTTATTGTTGCAAACAAAAATAATGATATTGAAAGCAAAACAAAAAATATTGCAAGGAAAACATTTTTAATGCGAGAGCAATAAATTGTAAATGGATGCAAAAAAGTGTTTTCAGTTAAACATTTTTTGATAACGCAAATAAATAAAACATCTCCCTCTTTCCTGCAATTGTCCCTATATTTGATTGTTAACCTGGCCTTTTTTCCTGTTGCACGTTTTAGCACACGTATTCTAGCAACATTAGCACCCTGTATTGCACTTCTGGTTTGCTGCTGAAGCTACGTAGGGTTGGTCCTGTTCGATCCCTGGAAGTGGTGTCCGAAAACCAAGTCAGACTCATGAACATTTCACATGTAAAACAAATAAATAAAATATACATGTGATTTGTTCACGTGTCTCAAAACCAAGCTTTTTTCACATGCTTTTTTTCATGTTTTGTTTTAAGGGTTGAAAGGTGACAAAAGTGTACAATGGGGGTTAAACAGTAGTCCTATAAATATACCCTAATAATCCTCACTAATCATGGAACTGTGATAACGTTCTTGAAAACACCAGGTGAAAGGTTTTTTTGCACCATAAAAGAAACACTGTAGAAATCATCCACACAACTGGACAGTGTTTGTGTTTTGCAAACCTATCTTTTGTGATGTCCTTACAATGTTCTCACCAGCCATATAGAAAACTCCCTGAGCCACAGACAGACTGCATTACTGCAACGCACAGCCCCCACAAACACCTTGAAAACGACTCGTTCCCATAGGCTTGTACTATCTATGAAAGCCTCAGCAGTTAGCATGTTTACATTTGGTTCGTTTTATCAGTTTTATTTAGATGGAAAACGTGCGCTAAATGCTGTAGCTCTATAACTAGATAACGTTAGCATAGAGGTAGCAATCTAGCTCTTTCACTCTTTCACTTTCCCAGTTCACTTCCATAAAAAAAGGTGCAAAAACAGCGAATAACGTTCTGTTTCCGTGCGCTTAACTCGGGTCGGAATTCCCCCCTATTACTTTAGTAATAAAGTTAAGTCTATTTTGTAAACTAATGTAAAATTCAACCTTAAAATGTGACCCACCTTCTCTTTTCTGTCTTAGGTTCTAAAATTTGAAGTTGTGTTTTTTATTTATTTTTACATTGGATAAAAGTACAGACTCTGAGATTTAAAATGGCAACTGTCGTTGGACGAAACATGGGTAAGTAATGATGCTTTAAAGGTGATACATTTATAATCCCATTTAGAAGAAAAAATGATTAACACACTTGCTCTCCATGAATCCTTGGGTAACATATATTTAGAAATGAATACTTTCACCTAAATGCACTCTCTGAACATTATCACATTAATAAACATAAAATCGCTTATTGTTGTATAATAAAGAACCTTTCACATTGAACAGCTACAGCGCTGATCTTTGTTTACACACATTTCGCATCGCTCACAACCTCCAAAACCTGCGACCATCCCATCTCTTCATTTTCGAACACGTGACTGTGGCCACGTCAGTGCGGTAGTGCTTAAAAAAATCGAAGGAAAGATTTCAAACATAAAATACTTGATTAACTAGGCAGTAGCCTACAATAACAGTACCAGTCAAAAGTTTGGACACACCTACTCATTCCAGTGTATTTCTTTATTTGTACTATTTTGTACATTGTAGAATAATAGTGAAACATCAAAACTATGAAATAACACATATAGAATAATTTAGTAGCCAAAAAAGTGTTAAACAGATTTCTATTTATATTTGAGATTCTTCTAAGTAGGCACCCTTTGCCTTGATGACAGCTTTGCACACGCTTGGTATTCTCTCAACCAGCTTCATGAGGTAGTCACCTGGAATGCATTTCAATTAACAGGTGTGCCTTGTTAAAAGTTAATTTGTGGAATTTCTTTCCTTCTTATTGCGTTTGAGCCAATCAGTTGTGTTGTGACAAAGTAGGGGTGGTATACAGAAGATTTGGTCAAATTGATGCATTATTTGGTAAAAGACCAAGTCCATATTATGGCAAGAACAGCTCAAATAAGCAAAGAGAAACTACAGTCCATCATTACTATAAGACATGAAGGTCAGTCAATCCGGAACATTTCAAGAGCCTTGAAAGTTTCTTCAAGTGCAGTCACAAAAACGATCAAGCACTATGATGAAACTGGCTCTCATGAGGACCGCCACAGGAAAGGAAGACCCAGGGTTACCTCTGCTTCAGAGGATATCTTAATTACAGTTACCAGCCTCAGAAATTGCAGCCCAAATAAACGCTTCAAAGTGAATCAGGCTTTCATAGTCGAATTGCTGCAAAGTAACGACTACTAAAGGACACCAATAAGAAGAAGAGACTTGCTTGGGCCAAGAAACACAAGCACTGGACATTAGACTGGTGGAGATTTGTCCTTTGGTTTGATGAGTCCAAATTTTAGATTTTTGTTTCAAATTGCCGTGTCTTTGTGAGATGCAGAGCAGGTGAATGGATGATCTCCGCATGTGTGGTTTCCACTGTGAAGCATGGAGGAGATGGTGTGATGGTGTGTGGTTGCTTTGCTGGTGGCACTGTCTGTGATATATTTAGAATAAAAGACACACTTAACCAACATGGCTGCCACAGCATTCTGCAGCAATACGCCATCCCATCTGGTTTGTGCTTAGTGGGACTATTTTTTGTTTTTCAACAGGACAATGACCCAACACACCTCCAGGCTGTGTAAGGGCTATTTGATCAAGAAGGAGAGTGATGGCGTGCTGCATCAGATGACCTGGCCTCCACAATCACCTGACTTCAACCCTATTCAGATGGTTTGGGATGAGTTGGACCACATAGTGAAGGAAAAGCAGCCAACAAGTGCTCAGCATTCCAGGTGAAGCCGGTTAAGAGAATACCAAGAGTGTGCAAAGCTGTCATCAAGGTAAAGGGTGGCAACTTTGAAGAATTTGTTTAACACATTTTTGGATACTACATGATTCCATGTGTTATTTCATAGTTTTGATGTCTTAACTATTATGCTACGATGTAAGAAAATAGTATAGCCTTCCACAAGCTTCCCACAATAAGTTGGGGGAATTTTGACCCATTCCTCCTGACAGAGCTGGTCCTACTGTTTCAGGTTTTTAGGCCTCCTTGCTCGCACACGCCTTTTCAGTTCTGCCCACAGATTTTCTATAGGATTGAGGTCAGGGCTTTGTGATGGCCACTCCAATACCTTGACTTTGTTGTGCTTCAGCCATTTTGCCACAACTTTGGAAGTATGCTTGCGGTCATTGTCCTTTTGGAAGACCCATTTGCGACCAAGCTGTAACTTTCTGACTGATATCTTGAGATTTTGCTTCAATATATCCACATAATTTTCCTCACTCATGATGCCATCTATTTTGTAAAGTGCACCAGTCCCTCCTGCAGCAAAGCACCCAGACAACATGATGCTGCCACCCCCGTGCTTCACGGTTGGAATGGTGTTCTTCGGCATGCAAGCCTCCCCCTTTTCCTCCAAACATAACGATGGTCATTATGGCCAAACAGTTCTATTTTTGGTTCATCAGACCAGAGGGCATTTCTCCAAAAAAGTGCGATCTTTGTCCCCATGTGCAGTTGCAAACCGTAGTCTGGCTTTTTTATTGCGGTTTTGGAGCAGTGGCTTCTTCCTTGCTGAGCGGCTTTTCAGGTTATGTCGATATAGGACTAGTTTTACTGTGGCTATATATACTTTTGTACCTTTTTCCACCAGCCTCTTCACAAGGTCCTTTGTGTTGTTCTGGGATTGATTTGCACTTTTCACACCAAAGTACATTCATCTCTAGGAGACAGAACACGTCTCCTTCCTGAGCGGTATGATGGCTGTGTGGTCCCGTGTTCCCATGGTGTTTATTTTCTGAGGTCTTGGCTTATTTCTTTTGATTTTCCCATGATGTCAAGCAAAGAGGCACTGAGTTTGAAGGCAGGCCTTGAAATAAATCCACAAGTACACCACCAATTGACTCAAATTATGTCAATTAGCGCCATGGCATCATTTTCTGGAGTTTTCCAAGCTGTTTAAAGTCACAGTCAACTTAGTGTATATAAACTTCTGACCCACTGGAATTGTGATACAGTGAATAAGTGAAATAATTTGTCTGTGAACAATTGTAAAAATGACTTGTGTCATGCACAAAGTAGATGTCCTAACCGACTTGCCAAAATTATAGTTTGTTAACAAGAAATTTGTCGAGCGGTTGAAAAACAAGTTTTAAAGACTCCAATCTAAGTGTCTGTAAACTTCCGACTTCAACTGTGTATCATAAGATCCTTTGAGTAACTTTGGTTCAGGTCATGTTATTATATGAACAAAGGAATCTAGCCTGAGGCATATTTCTGTCCTGCCCTTTGGAGCAGGACATGTAATGTCCGCGGCCTTTGCATTGCAAAAGTGGTGATGTTCTCAAAAATACATGTTTTCCGGGTCATGGGGATGCTTTCACGTCTCTGGGAGGAAGGACAGCAACATTGCACAGCAGCTGAAACCAGGTTCCATCGGAGTGGAAGCTCCTTGGCCACAACAACACCGGGCTCCAGACAATTAAAGCTGTAAAGGAGGAAAAGCAGAGAAAAAAATAGGCAAGACATTAGAACATTGCATACCAGCAATAACATTAATTCACCCCCAAGTTCAATTAACAAGCTCAAAGGACAAAGACAACATACCTGAAGTTTTACTTGTTCATCCTCGATCATCTCCTTGTACTGGTGGTGGAGAGCATATTCATGCTGAAAGACAAAATCCAGAAAAGTTGTTTAAAACAAGAATTCATTCATGTCATAACGCTTGTTATTGTCTGTTGACTGCTACAGCTGCATTAAAATGCCCTGTACACACTTAACCTGCTTCCAGACCAACAATTGCAATAACTAGCTAGATTTAGCAAACATTTAGCTTCATAATTACCAGCTGGCTAGATGTAAATGGTATTCATCTAGCTAACCAGTTCAAGAAGCAAAAAAGTGACATCTAAAATCCCAATAGCTAGCTAGCTATTTAGCTATAATTTCATCGTTGCTAACTAGCTAGACAACTTAGTATGTATCCCTATGACGTAACATGGGGTTTGATAAGCACTCGCACCACAGTGGCTATTTTCAGAAGCTAGCTAGTTAAACATCACAAACTGGCAAACATGAAAAATACTATTATCATGTTATGCATGCCTGAGCACATCAGCAATCAACATTAACAGCAGAACGCATCTGGCCACCTCAGCTACAGTAGCTTGCTTAACGTTGCCTCGTCCCATCTGTAAACAATGGTTCATTGTGGAACAAAGCAAGCAAGTAGGTACAGTACCTGTAAGCAACTGTCTAACTGCCTAGCTATATACACTACAAGACCAAAAGTATATAGACACCTGCTCGTCGAACATCTCAGTCAAAGATAATGGACATTAATATGAAGTTAGTCCCCTCTTTCCTGCTACAGAATACCAGCTCCACTCTTCTGGGAAGGTTTTCCAGTAGATGTTGGAACATTGCTGCAGGGACTTGCTTCCATTCAGCCACAAGAGCATTAGTGAGTTCGAGCACTGATGTTGGGCCATTAGGTCTGGCTCGTAGTCGGCGTTCCAATTCATTCCAAAAGTGTTCGATGGGGTTGAGGTTAGGGCTCTGTTCAGGCCAGTCAAGCTCTTCCACACCGATCTCGACAAACCACTTCCATACGTACCTCGTTTTGTGCACCAATGCCTCCGTGTGATGAAACAGGAAAGAGCCTTCCCCAAACTGTTGCCACAAAGTTGGAAGCACAGATATGTCTAGAATGTCGTGTTGAGATTTCCCTTCATTGGAACTAGCCCGAATCATGAAACACAGCCCCAGACCATTATTCCTCCTCCACCAAACTTTAAAGTTGACACAATGCATTGGGGCAGGCAGCGTTATCCTGGCATCCTGACGTTAAATGCTGCATACTGTATGTCGGCTCAATTACCTTTAAATGTCAAGCACGTTATAATCGCAGATATACAGTTGATTGGAATTAATCCCGGCCTTAATCTGTGTCTGGGAAACTTCCCCTGTGTGTGCTAGACTGTTAGTTATCACTTTAAAAATAGCCCTGTAAATGGTTCCATTTGATACTTACTGAACTTACACTGTTAAAATATCTACCTCAGGTGTTCCAAACATTCTAGGCTAAGAGATGCTGCATCTCTATTCCCACTCTTGAATACTCGCCACAGTTTCAGTTTCACCACACCACAGAAAAGTTTAGTGATTGTCGCTTCTGATTTTTTAAATATCAGGTACATGTCCCAAAACTGATCAGACGCTAGTGAAAGCCTCCATTCATTTGTCAACATAAACGAATGTCCTTACAAGAAGTATGTGTTGAGAATAAAAACAATTCAAACATAATCAAATTCAACCCTTTATTTGCAGGAGTTGCAGGTTGACATTGTCTAACTTTTTCCAGTGTGTACATTAAGTCTGTAGTGAGGCCTTGTCCAGATCAAAAGGCTAAAATTTATACAACTGGCCTTTGCGGAAAACACCACGAAACCTGGGTTGCGCTCAGGAGGGTGAAACTTACTAGACGGATTCCACAGATTCCATCTGAACGCTCCAAAGTATTGAGCCCTCCTGAACGCAGCCATGTTTCTGGTGTGTGATAGGCCTGACCACAGCCAGGGATGGGGCCCAGTTCCAAACATACACAGGTCATACAGGGATTGAACGTTGAGAAGAGGGGTGAGGGATCGGTTTGGAATCGAGCCATCAAATACGTCTTCATCTAGAAAAAGGAAAACATGGCTGGCGGCAAACCTTTTGAAACCCCTGGAGAACATCCACCTAGCATACAAATCAACCACTCACTACCTACTCTATAGTCTACAAATCATAGGTATTGCACATCAACTGAAAATAAAACAAAAACAAATGTATATACATAGTACACATGGGTTGAATCAACATTGTTTCCCACGTCATTTTCAATGAAATTATGTTGTACCATCATGGAATAGACATTGAATTGACGTCTGTGCCCAGTGAGTACGTACAATACTAGCAGTCTTCTAACATTGATAATTGTACATTTCCAAATAAATAAATAAAAATAAAACTTTATTCACATTTGTTTTTTTAAGACCGTATGCTGTGGACTGTTCTGTCAGTCAGAAACTCATATAGGCGAGGTAGTTAATGAAAACCAAGTCCTCTAACAGAGACGGCACAGAGAGAGGAGCTCAGGCGTACTAAGCTAACAAAACACTCTTCGAGTGCCTCAAACAGCAGAGCGAGATAGAGAGGGGCTATAAAAAAAAAACGCAGACAACTGTAAGAGCACTTAAATCAAATCGAATGAATTAGGGCTAGGGGTTTTGCCTGGTCATGTAACCTGAGGAAAGACTCCTGGCCCCGACAATAAAACATAAGCAGCCTTTCCGCTACCCTTGGCCCCAACCCTTTGATGTTTGCAGAACTGTACAGGTGTTTCTACTTATCCAGAACTACTAAGGGTGAAGGGTGAGGGACAAGCAGGAGGGACAGGGAGCACATTGTAACTGGTTGAAGAAGTCAAGCAACGAAGAGGGGACAGTGTCTAAAGTATTTGGGCCAGGTGCTTTTATTGCCTTCCCATACTCCCAATATCTGCTCATTAACATTTGATAACAAAGCTATCTCCAGATCCAACACCCCAAAAAAACGTTACAATTACAGTCATATAATAAATAAAGAGATGTTCCATTACTAGAAAAAAATAAAGTTGTAGCCATGACTACAGAACACTACAGCTACGGGTAGGCAGAGTAACAGGGTGTCGAAATATGTTCAATGGTTTTTAGGATCCATTTAAATGGAGATGACCACTAAATGCTAGAAAATAAAATATGTGTTTGTAAAGGAAACACTTTCTAATAGAGAAAAGGGGGAAAAAGTTCCATCCACTGTGAGATCCAAAAGACTACAACTTACAGCATAGAAATACTGTACACAGCTTGGAGGGACAGAAGCTGACACAAGAAAATAAATAAATAAATAAATATAATCATTTACAGCATGTACACAATCGGCAATACAGAATATAGGAGACAGAGAAGTTAAAAGAAGCTGTACATAAAAAAAAATGTTTTTAACAAAGGACCCTTAAGTGTCTCAAACTATGTATACTATGACAGGATGTGTAGGGCTGTGTCTGTGTGTGTGTGTGTGTGTGTGTGTGTGTGTGTGTGTGTGTGTGTGTGTGTGTGTGTGTGTGTGTGTGTGTGTGTGTGTGTGTGTGTGTGTGTGTGTGTGTGTGTGTGTGTGTGTGTGTGTGTGTGTGTGTGTGTGTGTGTGTGTGTGTGTGTGTGTGTGTGTGTGTGTGCGTGCGTGTACGTGTGTTATCTGCAGCAGGCCAGTGCTCCCAGGGAGGTGTGGCTGTCCAGGCTGATGTCTGTGTCAGAGGTCATGGTGGGGTCACTTGGCTCAGTCGACATGGAGGATACGTCATTGGCCGAGGAGGAAGATGAGGCGGGCTGAGGGGAGCTGTCAATCACTGCTGCACCTGTGCTGCGAGAAACACACAGGATGACTGATACACCTGTACTAGGTACTAGCACGCACATTTTCAAACACACACACTGTCCTTTAAGATTCACCTGTGTGGCACACACCATAGGGTGCCGGAAGAGCCCCTCTGAGTCTGTAAGGGGTGCAGAAACCCCCCTACAGTATCCAACTACATAATTCACCTCCCTCCTATGAGTCAGATCTGCATGCTCTCTTTCAGTAACAGCGTTTTACTCGTGATGTTTTTCAAAGTGAAATGTAATACAATAACAGCAGAGACCAGCTCACATAAGTACAATGAAAAACATCAGAAACAGTGTGTTAACTAACCTAAAGGAGGAGGTTGTCCTCTGATCACTCCATTCTGCTTGGTCCACTCGTCCCACTCATACACCTCCTTCCAGATCAGGTCTAGGAAGAGAGTGAAGGGAGGGAGGGAGGGGGAGAGAGAGAGAGATTTGCCCTCTTGACACGTAACAAAACACAGAAATCATCACCGGGGGAAGATCATAAACACCCATGGGGGGGGGGGTGTATCAGTATGACCCCATCCTATTGGACCCTGACCCAGGCAAAACCGGTGACAGTGGTATTTACACCCAGCCGTTGAACCTGGCCAGCTCTGCAGCATCACGTTTCACACCATAACATAACATGGAAAAGTCGTAAACCAGTCAAATGTCAAAGTTACAGTGAAAATGTTGTCGCGAAAAGTGAAAGCTACTCTGTTACAATGGAACCAAAATGAAGTCCTAAAAGTGCAAACTCCAAGATAAATCGGGCATATACGTTCAAGTATTTCAGAGTTGTTGACATATGTATGTGACCCATGTCTAGTGAAAAGTAGTAACGTCTCTTAACCTTTCCACTCCTCCACCGTATGCTCTCGCTCATCCAGCTGCTTGTCTGTGATCTTTGGAGGGGGCTGAGAGGAAAAAGAAAGCAAAGGAAAGAGAGAAGAGAGGGAAGAAAGGTTCATCCCTACATCAAACCATTGACCGTAGTTCACTCTTCTGACTAGGAGTGTCAACCGTTTCAGTCCAATTTCCAAGTTTCCCCCACAATAGATCATACCACTTGTTAAACACTTACTGCCTCCACTTCTGCTGGGTCGTACCACACGTTGATATAGGGGTGTTTCAGGGCCTCGTCCACCGAGATCCTCTTAGACGAGTCAATCACCAACATCTTAGACAGTAGGTCTCTGGCCTGGCTCGCTGGGAATGGAGAGAAAATATAGTTCAGACCAGCACATGCATACACACAAACCCTACCCACACACATTCTCAGTCTCCAGTACCTTTCAGTTTGTTGTGTTCTGAGTCTGCAGGGAAGAGGACGTCCGGGAAGAGTTTGTCGAAGCTGTATCCTGCGTAGCGCGGTCGGTTCTCAACATACGTCCTCACTGATTGGTTGAGCTTCATCAGGAACTCCTGTGGCGGAGTCCCAAGCTGCTCTATCACTTTGTTCCACTGGTCAATGTCTGAGCGGGTGGAGTTAGGGAAAGAGCACACACAGATTTCTCCAACAAACACACACTTTGACTTTGTTAGAGAACTACTTTGCCGGAACTATCCCTATGTTCTAGAACTATCTGTATGTGCCGGCAGAAGCTGAGGTGATTATTGGGGAGGGAGGATGGGAGCATGGCTGTACTTGGATATGGTGGATATGGTGGATATGGTGGATATGGTGGTGGGTGGAGAGCAAAAGCGGTGCGCTACAGAGCAGTGGTTGATGGTATGAACATGGTAAAAAAAAAAAACACACAGGCAGGATTTAAAAAATGATATCACGGTAAAAGAGGAAAGGATACGGTCAGTGCCTGGGAACAGCACACTACCTCTGACCATCTCAGCCACAATACAGCCCACTGACCACACGTCCACTACACGATGAATGGAGAGATGACATGCAAGCACAGCGGAGAGGGGAGATGAAGAACAGAGGAAGGAAATGAGAGAGTGAAGAGTTTATGGGTTACAAAACAAAAATGGATATCGCAAACAAATCAGATGAATGAAACAGAAGACGGGAAAAGAGTGATACATCTGATGAACGAAGGAGAAGCATTGAATGAGTACATTGGGTAAAGGAGAGTGAGGGTGGATGCAGCGGTCAAGACTCTGCAAGTCTCGAGCGGCGGAGCCCTCTGTCAAAATGGGAAGGAAGGAAGAAGCAGGAAATCAGGGCGTGAGATTCATTTTCCATCTCGGAAACTGAGAGACTGAAGAGAAATAGCTCCGCAGAGGTGGCAAACTGTTTTATTACTTAATAAGGAGGTCATTCACAGCCAGAAGCACTAAGGATACAGTCCCTTCCTGGGAACAGGATTTTGTGACGGACCATTTCTGCCAGAATACACCCCACAGACCATATGTCCACTGTTTACAACATGGAGAAGAGGAGGGGAGGGGGGTGGAGACACAGAAACAAGCTAATTAGATTTTAGCCATTAATAAAGAGGCCATTGTTTCTGCAGTGGTGGTAAACGCATACAATTGTTATCGGTAGAATAAATATTTGATTGATTGATCAATTTATTCATTGTTTGATTGACAGTTACTGACCGTTGGCCTGGTAGCCCATCCCCAGTATGACCTCTGGTGCTCTGTAGTATCTGGTCACTACATAGGGGGTCATCAGTAAACCTGTAGCCGCTGTTCGAGCCAAGCCAAAGTCCAAGATCTTTAATGTACAGTCTGACTTCACCACAATGTTACTGGGCTTCAGATCCTAGAGGAGGGACAAAGAGAGAACAATATCATCAACGTTGTCATCATCATCATCAATAGCAGGGCCAAAACTGTCATTAAGCGACTTATCAGTTGCACACCACAATTTTGGAGGGGGGTTGTAGCCTGGGAAGTGTGTTCCAGCGCATTTTTTACTCAAATATTCTGGCAGACAGAATCTCCATCAGAGAGCATTATTGCATTCTTGGCAATATGTTTTCTCTATTATAATAATATAATAATATATGCCATTTAGCAGACGCTTTTATCCAAAGCGACTTACAGTCATGTGTGCATACATTCTACGTATGGGTGGTCCCGGGAATCGAACCCACTACCCTGGCGTTACAAGCGCCATGCTCTACCAACTGTGCTACAGACTGACCCCTCCGGTCTCAGCCTCCAGTATTTACGTTGCAATAGTTTATGTGTCGGGGGGCTAGGGTCAGTCTGTTATATCTGGAGTATTTCTCCTGTCTTATCCGGTGTCCTGTGTGAATTTAATCTCTCTCAATTCAATTCAATTTGCTTCATTGGCATGACGCAACAGTGTACATATTGCCAAAGCTTATTTTGGATATTTACAATATAAAAATGAGAATCAAAATTGTCAACGGGACAACAGTAACAACAATAACCAAGTGTCAAAATAACCCTACATTCAACAATAACAATAAGCATACAGTAGAGTACATGTGCAGGTTGATTGGTCTGTCAGACACTGTCCCTCAACTTATGGCAGGCAGCAATGTAGTGCGCTGCCAACACACAGCTCTCTGCATCCTCCCCCAACAGGACGGGTGGCCTACTCTCATCAGAGAGGTCTTCGAAACCTTGAATAAGGGTTTCAAATTTGGGGAAATTACACTCTTTCCTGACATTTTGTCAGGAAATGCAGCTCCGTCTCAGGTTCTGCTGTTGTGCAGTGGTTGCGCAGCCTTCCCTCTACAGGGAGCCAGGTGTTCCTGTGTCTACACTTCTCAATGGGAAGGCTGTGCTCACTGAGCCTGTACTTTGTCAAGGTTTTTCTAAGGTTTTGATCAGTAACCATGGTCAAATATTTAGCCGCAGTGTACTGTCGATTTAGGGCCAGATAGCACTGCATTTTGCTTTGTGTTTGTGCTTGTGTTTCCCAATAAGCAATATAGTTTTGTTTTGACTGTGTTGTAATTTGGTTTATCCTGATTGATTGGATGTTCTGGTCCTGAGGCTTCAGTCTGTTAGTAGAACAGGTCTGTGAACTCAGCCCCAGGACCAACTGGATGAGGGGACTCTTTTCTTTGCTCAGCTCTTAGCATTGCAGGGCTTGGTAGTGATTTGAGAGGTGGTCACTGTATTTTAGATGTTTCCAAATCTCAATTGCTCTTTTTTGAGTTTTTATTGTTAGTGGATATTGGCCTAATTCTTCCCTGCATGCATTGTTTGTAGTTTTCCTCTGGACATGTAGGAGAATCTTACAGAACTCTGCATGCAGGGTTTCAATGGGGTGTTTGTCCCATTGGGTGAAATCTTGTTTTGCAAGTGGACCCCACACCTTGCTGCCATAAAGTGCAATTGGTTCAATGACACATTCAATTAGTTTGAGCCAAATTTGAATAGGTATTTCAAGTTGAATTAGCTTTTTAATGGCGTAGAATGACCTGCGTGCTTTCTCTCTCAGTTCATTCACTGCCTCATTAAGGTGTCCAGCTTATTTTTAATCCTAAGTAATTGTAGTGTGTGCAGTACTCTATATATTTTGTACCAATTGAGAACTTTGGTCTAATTCCCTGAGATCTGGATCTTCTCTGGAAAACCAGTATTTTAGTCTTTTTGGGGTTTACTGCCAGGGCCCAGGTCTGGCAGTACTGCTCTAGCAGGTCCAGGCTCTGCTGTAGGCCATGTGCTATGGTCATCTGCCAAGAGGAGGCATTTAACTTCTGAATTGTGGAGACTAACACCAGGGGCTGAGGATTTTTCTAGAAATAGTGGCCAATTCGTTGATGTAAATATTGAAGAGTTCAGGGCTCAGATTGCAACCCTGACAAAGGCCCCGCCCCTGGTTAAAGAATTATATTATTTTCTTGACGATTTTAATGCTGCACGTATTGCCAGTATACATTTATTTAATTACGTCATATGTTTTACCCCCTACACCACTTTCAATAACTTTGTAGAACAGTCCTGTATGCCAAATAGAATCAAATGCTTTTCGGAAGCATATATTTTGGTATTATTTTGGTGAACATGTTTATCTATCAGGGTGTGTAGGGTGTAAATATGATCAGTTGTGCGATGTTTTGGTATAAATCCAATTTGGCTTTTACTCAAGACATTGTTCTTATTTAGGAAGTTTAGAACTCTTACATTTATAATACTACAGAAAACCTTCCCCAGGTTACTGTTCACACAAATGCCTCTGTAATTGTTAGGGTCAAATTTGTCTCCATTTTTAAAGATTGGGGTTATGAGTCCTTGATTCCAGATGTCAGGGAAATAACCTACACTCAAATTAAACAGTTTTAATATAGCCAATTGAAACTTTGCACTAGTGTTTGAGCATCTCATTTAGGATGCCATCAGGTCCGCATCCTTTTTTAAATTAGAGAGCCTGAAGTTTCTTATAGAGTTCCTAGTCAGTAAAATGGATTTATTTTGTCCTTTATAGCTTTTTCTAATTCATTCAACTTCTCATGAATTCCCTCTCTCTCTCTCTCTCTCTCTCTCTCTCTCTCTCTCTCTCTCTCTCTCTCTCTCTCTCTCTCTCTCTCTCTCTCGCTCTCGCTCTCGGAGGGAGGAGGAGGACCTGAGCCCTAGGACCATACCTCAGGACTACCTGGCCTGATGACTCCTTGCTGTACCCAGTCCACCTGGTCGTGCTGCTGCTCCAGTTTCAACTGTTCCGCCTGCGGCTATGGAACCCTGACCTGTTCACCGGACGTGCTACCTGTCCCAGACCTGCTGTTTTCAACTCTCTAGAGAAAGCAGGAGCAGTAGAGATACTCTGAATGATCGGCTATGAAAAGACAACTGACGTTCACTCCTGAGGTGCTGGCTGACTTGTTGCACCCTCTTCAACCACTGTGATTATTATTATTTGGCCCTGCTGGTCATCTATGAACATTTGAACATCTTGGCCATGTTCTGTTATAATCTCCACAAGGCATAGCCAGAAGAGGACTGGCCACCCCTCATAGCCTGGTTCCTCTCTAGGTTTCTTCTTAGGTTCCAGCCTTTCTAGGGAGTTTTTCCTAGCCACTGTGCTTCTACACCTGCATTGCTTGCTGTTTGGGGTTTTAGGCTGGGTTTCTGTACAGCACTTTGTGACATCCGCTTATGTAAGAATTTTATAAATACATTTGATTTATTGATTGACTGATGGTAAGGGAACATAAACAATGAGAGCGACAGATGGGGGACATTAGTGAAGCTACGTAGGAGTATTGGAGTGGCGTCAACATAATATATTATAAAACCGTCAGCATCCATTTTCCTCACCATATTAACAACAGTAATGAGTCACACCATTTTAACTACAATAGTATAGTGAGTCATCTTCCACAGATTTGCATGTACGCTAGCAGCTTAGTAGTATGACATACAAACCAGTTACGATGTTATAGAATCAAGATTATTCATTGGGATTTTCCCATTCTTGTCTAATGTGTACAGTTGAAGTCGGAAGTTTACATACACGTATGTTGGAGTCATAAAAACACGTTTTTCAACCACTCTACAAATTTCTTGTTAACAAACTATAGTTTTGGCAAGTCGGTTAGGACATCTACTTTGTGCATGACATAAGTCATTTTTCCAACAATTGTTTACAGATTATTTCACTTGTAATTTACTGTATCACAATTCCAGTCAGAAGTTTACATACACTAAGTTGACTGTACCTTTAAACAGCTTGGAAAATTCCAGAAAATTATGTCATGGTCTTAGAAGCTTCTGATAGGCTAATTGACATCATTTGAATCTTTTGGAGGTGTACCTGTGGATGTATTTCAAGGCCTACCTTCAAAATCAGTGCCTCTTTGTTTGACATCATGGGAAAATCAAAAGAAATCAGCCAAGACCTTAGAAAATAATTTAGACCTCCACAAGTCTGGTTCCTCCTTGGGAGCAATTTCCAAATGCCTGAAGGTACCACGCTCATCTGTACAAACAGTAGTACGCAAGTATAAACACCATGGGACCACGCATCCGTCATACCGCTCAGGAAGGAGACGTGTTCTGTCTCCTAGAGATGAACGTACTTTGGTGCGAAAAGTGCAAATCAATCCCAGAACAACAGCAAAGGACCTTGTGAAGATGCTGGAGGAAACAGGTACAAAAGTATCTATATGCACAGTAAAACGAGTCCTATATCGACATAACCTGAAAGGCCGCTCAGCAAGGAAAAAGCCACTGCTCCAAAACTGCCAAAACTACAACCGTGAAGCGGCTTTGCTACAGGAGGGAGTGGTGCACTTCACAAAATGACTGCATCATGAGTAAGGAAAATGATGTGGATATATTGAAGCAACATCTCAAGACATCAGTCAAGAAGTTAAAGCTTGGTCTCAAATGGGTCTTCCAAATGGACAATGACCCCAAGCATACTTCCAAAGTTGTGGCAAAATGGCTGAAGCACAACAAAGTCAAGGTATTGGAGTGGCCATCACAAAGCCCTGACCTCAATCCTATAGAAAATGTGTGGGCAGAACTGAAAAAGCCTGCGTGAGCAAGGAGGCCTTACAACCCTGAAGCTTGTGGAAGGCTGCCCAAACCATTTGACCCAAGTTAAACAATTTAAAGGCAATGCTACCAAATACTCATTGAGTGTATGTAAACTTCTGACCCACTGGGAATGTGATGAAAGAAATAGAAGCTGAAAGAAATAAGTCTCCTTACTATTTTTCTGACATTTCACATTCTTAAAATAAAGTGGTGATCCTAACTAACCTAAGACGGGGAATTTTTACTTGGATTAAATGTCAGAAATTGTGAAAAACTGAGTTTAAATGTATTTGGCTAAGGTGTATGTAAACTTCCGACTTCAACTGTACCTGCTCCATTGCTCCAAATATGTGTCCCAAATGGCACCCTATCTATCCCTCCCTATACAGTGCACTACTTTGACCAGAGCCTGTGAATAGGGTGCCATTTCAGATGCAAACACAGTTAATTAGAGCAGAAGCAGTGTTTAGATCATTAGCAGGATCCTCTTGATCTCCTGTGGATGTAGCCAACATCAAAGCTCTGACATCATCACCTACTCTTTGTGGAGGAGTTACTGTAATCAGATCTTTGGGCTTACTTTTCCAGGAAATACAAAAATACCCCAGAATTTGTAATGACGAGCTACAAATTATAATGATGAGCTACATTATTGCTACATTATTAGCTTAGTGTTACCCTGAGCCATACCCTGCGTCTACCTGTTAGCTAAGTGTTAGCACGTACAGCATGAGCCGGTCCCTGTGTCTACATGTTAGCTTAGCGTTAGCGTGTATGAGCCAGCATGAGCCTTACCCTGTGTATGAGCCAGCATGAGCCTTACCCTGTGTATGATGCCGGCATTGTGGAGGTGTTTGATGCCACACAGCATCTGGTACAGCAGGTAGGACAACCTCTCATGGTCCAGCTCCATCTGAATCACCTGGCACAGGTTGGCATCCATCAGCTCCATCACAATGTATCTACACAGGTAGGAAGTGAGATGAGAATATGCACACACATGCGCGAACACATACGGGCACACACACATACGGGCACACACACACACACACACAAACAGGAGCACACACCCTCATCGTGAGGTAACTGTGGAGCCGGCTGGATGGCTTGAACAGAGAGAGCTGACATGTATGCATAAATAAGACATTATAGATGCCAAGTTTTGGTCATGATATGGTTTCAGTTTTTTTTTAGAGAGATTTCACACAGTTATTCTGGTAATGGCCGAGTCATTCTGCCACTGATGGCAAAAGGTCCTCCTCTGTCTTAATTCCTAACAGCGTGTAACCATTTTACACTGTCAAAGGTTGATCATGTTATTCGACACCAATTCATGTACTTACACATCTGCAAATTCTTCTAATGACTTTTGTGGGCTGAATACGTTTAACAAGCCAATGATCTGTAGAGGTAACAACATAAGCACGTAAACACAACAACAACATTAAGTCATACAGGTTGCTTAGATTAGTTTCCTCAACGTAAGAAAACACAGTCCACATGTTTGTAAATCAATTCAATTTCAAACGTATCGTACAATGAAACAATAAAAAAGGTCTCTGGATGCTGATTGACTGAAACCGCGTTCTAGTCCTCTGTATATTCACAATATAAGCTACCCATGACAAATGCCTGTTTACTGTTCTATCTCTCTGAGTATCATTACGCATTCATAACATATTATTATTCCATCTGTTCCTGTCCAGCCCGGGCCAATCATAAACGTAATCGAGCATTATTGTCATAGAGTCTCGTCCAGAATAGAATCGAAACAGCAGGAAGAAGTCGTTGACCAGTGTTGCTCGGCAGACTTACATTTTTGTGATTGACACATTTCATTAACACCAGTTCTCTGTACGCTCGCTTGGCGTGCGTCTGGTTCTGGAACGGCCGACTCAACTTCTTAATAGCCACATTTCTCTCAAGGTTGTGGTCATACGCTGAACTAAAAGGCAAGACAAAAGAACATGGCAATACATGAACACATCTGCGACAATGGCGTGATACAGTCTGTGGTAAATAGGCATTTAAATGGATGTCTGATTGGTGTTTCTTTTCATTGGGTATTTTACAGCATATGACCTTGAAACATAACCTAAAATGAGGACACTGTCCCATTGAATGAATTCCATGGTTCATTTTGCCATTGATGAACCAGCTTTGGCATTAGCCTTGGTTCATTGATTCAGCACCACAGTGTTTAGACAAATTCAAACATCGGGGAAATTGGTATGTAGCTCTGAATTGTATGTTACCTTGGAAACCAATTGAATCTGAAATAAAGGTATTTCATTGGGGCTAAATAAATAAAAAATATCTCAAGCAAAAAGGATTTGGAAACAATAAACTGCTACACTTTATTTTGCATCCCATCGTTTACTGGTAATTACCTGGCACAAACCACTGTTCAAATATTAATGAAGTAGTATATGACTGGCAGAAAAAAACTAAGGGGAGGAAAAAGTACCCAATTGTCATACTTGAGTAAAAGTAAAGATACTGTACCTTAATAGGAAATGACTCAAGTAAAAGCAAAAGTCAACCAGTAAAATACTACTTGAGTAAAAGTATACAAGTATTTGGTTTGAAATATACTGAAGTATCAAAAGTAAATGTAATTTCAAAAATGTACTTAAGTAGCAAAAGTAAAAGTATAAATCACTTCAAATTCTTTATACTAAGCAAACCATTTGGCACAATTGTTTGTGTGTTTTTTTTTTTTTAAATGTACGCATAGCCAGGGACACACTCCAACACAGACATCATTCAGAAACAAAGCATTTGTGTTTAATGAGTCGCCAGATCAGAGGCAGTAGGGATGAGTGTGTGAATTGGACCATTTCTGTCCTGCATTCAAAATGTAATAAGTACTTTTGGGTGCTGGAGGGGCCTCCCGAGTGGCACAGTGGTCTAAGGTTCTACTAGCTGATTCGAGTCCAAGCTCTGTTGCAGCCAGCCACACCGGGGGTGGCAAGCAATTGGCCCAGTGTCGTCTGGGTTAGAGGAGGGCTTGGCCGACAGCGACTCCTGTGGCAGGCCGGTTCCAGTGCACGCTGACATTGTCGCCAGGTGTTTCCTCACATTGGTGACACATCCGACACATTGGTGCGGCTGGCTTCCGGGTTAAGTGGCCATTGTGTCAAGAAGCAGTGTGGCTTGGCTGGGTTGTGTTTCGGAGGATGCATGGCTCTCGACTTTCGCCTCACCCGTGTCCGTATGGGAGTTGCAGCGATGGGACAAGACTGTAACTACCAATTGGATACCATGAAAAAGGGGTAAAAAAAACTTTTTTTTAAACTTTTAGGTGTCAGGCAAAATGTATGGAGTAAAAAGTACATCATTTTCTTTAGGAATGTAGTGAAGTAAAAGTAGAAGTTGTCAAAAATATAAATAGTAAAGTACAGTACAGATAGTACAGATACCCCAAAAAACTACTTAAGTTGTACTTTAAAGAATTTTTACTTAAATACTTTATACCAATGCCACCAAATTAGATCTTGTTTTTCAAATGTATCGTGGGGCTGACATTTTCCATCAAGGCACTCTTGAAGAAAACAAATTGATGAACTTGTTGATTAAAAGCATATATTTCTAAACATTTAAAAGCATAACCAACAAACGCCAATGCATTTCGGCATGATGCCAGCCTTCATCTGGGGGTAAAGGTTGTAATGTCCACATGGGGGCTCTATGAATCACATTTGAGTGGCAGAATAACCAATAAGAAAACATGACATTAAAAAAATAACACAAGGAAATTAAACAGGGGTGTGAACATAAAGTAAATGATATAAGAATAATTCAAATTGGCCCCAATAAATCATACAAATAGCATAAAAGATATATAGATTAAAATGACCATACCAATCGAACAATTTGTATTTACTAAGGGGTGACCTTCATCCCCTTTGTTTGTTGCTGCCAGTCATAGACTGCCCTTTTCAAAGAGTACCTCGTACCAAGTCTCCATGGCCTTATAGCTATTACCCATTTGAGCCCACCAGCACATAGTTTTTTCTTCTCAGTAATGAAATAGTAATTTGCAGAGTGATTGCACTTACCAGACGATTCCCTGTGCTCCTGAGCCAATGGGCCTTAGATTCTGGTAGCGCTTCAGAACTTTGAAGGTGGAATCTCCGACATCTAAACTATAGAACTCCCTCTCTCCTCCTCGCTTGTTTTTATTCATGATGAAACCTGGAGGAGCTACTTTCTGGGCATCCAAACTAGGCTCTCTGTACTATGGACACGCACACACACACACACACACACACACACACACACACACACACACACACACACACACACACACACACACACACACACACACACACACACACACACACACACACACACACACACACACACACACACACACACACACACACACACACACACACACACACACACACACACACACACACACACACACACACACACACACACACACACACACACACACACACACACACACACACACACACACACACACACACACACACACACACACACACACACACACACACACACACACACACACACACACACACACACACACACACACACACACACACACACACACACACACACACACACACACACACACACACACACACACACACACACACACACACACACACACACACACACACACACACACACACACACACACACACACACACACACACACACACACACACACACACACACACACACACACACACACACACACACACACACACACACACACACACACACACACACACACACACACACACACACACACACACACACACACACACACACACACACACACACACACACACACACACACACACACACACACACAGTGCACACAACACACGTGCACACACGCACACACACACACACACAGAAAGAGAGAGAGAGCATAACATGTTTTTAGGATACAGAACACAGGTAGCTACGGTATGTTCGGAAGTGCATGTTTCTAGCTTTAAGATCAAATCTGCATTAGGGGAAATAGCACCACGGATCACCCCCAGCGCCATTGTTATTGTTTCGCTGTTGATAAAAACGAAGGAGAGTTGCATTCGGTAGTGTGGTAAAACAAATCATTAAAAGGGCATATTCTGCTGTCCTATCGTGAGTGCAATGATGTCACATAAAAAGTGTTTGAGGTTTGCAATCACTTCTTTATTGTAGTAATATTCCGAACGGACATGGCAGTTTCACAAATGAAGGATTCCAGCTTTAACCTATTATTCTTATGAACCTTATCCAATGCTACAGTTTTCTTTCTTAAAGCTAAAAGGTTTAAAAATCAGATGATCAGATGTTTTCAAAACTCAGAAGCAATCTTCTTTTGAGATAAGTCCACGTCCCAGGCCATGTGTATATGCCACAATCAAAAATGAATGGAGAAGATAAGCACCTTGCAATTTCCAGATCTGTGGTGCTCATCTTTCAATGATTTTGTTGGTTGAGGTATTGTATATACAGTGCCTAGTGAAAGTCTTCACTCCCTTGCACTTTTGTCACATATTGCTGCCTTAAATTAAAATCTAAAAAGGAATAGAAAATTATTATTTTTTTTCTACAGATCTACATAAACTGCTCCACATTTTCAAAGCGTAAGACAAAATTGTAGACGTGCGGAAATGAATAAAAAAATAGAAAACGAAGATATTTTAATTGCGTAAGTCTTTACACACCTTCCTGAGTGAAGAGCAAATATTTTCCTGAAGAAAAAAACACTTCATTTATTGAATGGTGTCCTATCTGTTCGCAAAAGTAGTGGTTCTCATTATTTAATAATAACTTACACTGTCTTTGTAAGGTCCCCCTGTTAGATAGTGATATGCAAACAATGATTCAACCTCAGAGCCACCAATTAGTTTTAAAAACATGTCAGTGATTCATTTTTAGACAGGGGAGGTTCCAAAATATTTCATAGACACTGAAAATTTTGGGCGGCAAGTAGCCTAGCGGTTAGAGCATTGGTTCAGTAACCGAAAGGTTGCTAGATCTAATCCCTGAGCTGAGAAGGTAAACATCTGTCTTTCTGCCACTGAACAAGGCAGTTAACCCACTGTTCCTAAGCCATCATTGTAAATAAGAATTTGTTCTTAGCTAACTTGCCTAGTTAAATAAAGGTATATATATATATATATATATATATATATATATATATATATGTCACTTTGGGTAAATAATGTGTAGGCGGTGTATCATATCACTGGGGATCTGGCTGTCCTTCCTAACTGAGCTGCAGGAAAGAATGGAAACTGTTCAGGGATATCACTATGTGGCCAAATATGATTTTAAAACAGCCACAGAGTTCATTTGCTGAGCATTGATCAACAAACTGTGCATTGATCAACAACACTGCATTCACTCCACATTACTGGCTTGTTTGAAAGAGTGAAAAAAAGGAATCTTCTACAACAACAAAAATCACTACTGTTTGCAACATGGCCCTTAAAGTTATACTGTACTTCAAGTCAGCATGGCAGAATATTAAACTTTTGGGTCAAATCCAACACAACACATCACAGAGTGAAGCCCTCTACATTTTCTTGAATTGTGGTGGTAGTATTATGTTATAGGTATGCTTGTCACAAGCAGGGACTGGGGACTTGTGTCAGGCCAAAAGTAAATATGAAAGGGGCAAAGCCCAGGGAAAAACTTTTGAAGACCTGCATCAGTCTTTTGAAGAACTAACACTTGTTTTTCCAGAGGGAAAATTACACACATTTTAAGACATATGACACACCAGCTGTCCACAAGGTGTTGTGTGTTCCTGAGTGGTCCAGTCTCAGTGCTGACATAAATCTGTTTGAAAAACTGAGATAAGACTTGAATATTGCTGTCCATCAATGATCCCCAAGCAAATTGACTTAGCTTCAGCAATTTTGCCAAACACAAAGGATATATACTCAAGAGGACTGTTATTAGCATGTTTAACCACTCGTCTGTAAATGGTAGATTATCAGACACTCAACAAGGTCTGATTTAATTATTACTGAAACAGGATACAAGGTGGTAAATATAATGATCCAGTCCATTAAAAACAATTGGAGGCCCCTTACACTTCAGTGTTGTGATGCAAAAATTAGAGCAAAATGTACAGCCCATCGAATTAAAAAGGCATTGTCTGACATTGTTCATTCAGACATTTTTTTTTACATGGACGACACATGTAATAATATAAAGGAAAGTACTGGAAACAATAGAAAAATATGGGAAACCAGGCCTGCTATTCATAGCTGACTTGCCTGGTCATTTCAATTTGAGAGAATCTCTTATAAAATGGGTTAAAATCATGTATAGTAAAATAGTAAATAATGGCTACATCGAAGAAAGTATTAAACTGTCAAGAGGAGTAAAACAAGGTTGTCCACTATTGGCATACATGTATGTTAGCTATTAAATTCAGGTCCAACAATGATATCAAGGGATTAGACATGTGGTGTCATTGTTTGCTGATGATTTAAATCCTCAGAGGATCTCTGGATTACAAACCAATTTTGGTAAGTTTACTCTATTATGTGTTTGTAGTTTACCAATAAAATGGTCTGATGGTGATGTGGATATAGGCTGTATACATATTCCGAAATAAATTATCTCACGCCAATAAATGTTTATAGATAATATCTTGCTACCATGGACAGGTAAAATACCTGTCTATTTGTGGGGGGAAAATCACCCTGATTAACTCTTTAATCATATCCCAGTTTACCGATTTGCTTATGGTCTTGCCTACACCTAGAGAACAGTTCAAAATGAAATGAGAAAACAGTATTACATTCGATTTGGTACGGCAAGCTAGACAAAATTAAATGGGCCTATTTATCTAATGATATATATTATATAAATAGGCCTGTTTGTAATGAATACTCAGCGAGAAAAAGGTGTAGATTCACGCGCAGAGCACAGCAGATGTTTATTAAGCCTTCGCAGAAGGCAGGAATCATGGTCACAGGCAGGCAATGGTCAAACACAGGTAGGCAGTCAAAACCAAACAATACCTCACACCCATACGAACAGAAAGAACTGAACGAAATAGGGAGCTGATGAGACCAGGTGAGAAACGAACACGTGAAATCAATGAAGAAAAATGAAAGACAGGGCTACATTCAAGAACACAAAGAAACAGGGCTACGTTCAAGAACATAAAGAACACAAGGTTGACTACGAAAACAAAAGCAGAACATTACACCATTTTAATTAATTATTATACAAAATTCTCGCAATCAATATCATGTTATTTATATGGGGGATACAACCTTCCCAGCTCTGCAGATTTAGTTGTGAAGAGACAGAATCAGTTGAAGTAATACGGCTACAGATTCATCTGCCTCACCTAAAGCCCATTCTTGTGGGAAGCTGCTATGGACTAGAGGTCGACCGATTATGATTTCTCGACGCCGATACCGATACCGATTTATTGGAGGACCAAAAAAAAAGCCAAACCCGATTAATCGGACAATTTTTTTATTTTATTTGTAATAATGACAATTACAAAAATACTGAATGAACACTTATTTTAACATAATATAATACATCAATAAAATATATTTAGCCTCAAATAAATCATGAAACATGTTCAATTTGGTTTAAATAAGGCAAAAACAAAGTGCTGGAGAAGAAAGTAAAAGTGCAATATGTGCTATGTAAGAAAGCTAATGTTTAAGTTCCTTGCTCAGAACATGAGAACATATGAAAGCTGGTGGTTCCTTTTAACATGAGTTTTCAATATTCCCAGGTAAGAAGTTTTCGGTTGTACTTATTATAGGAATTATAGGACTATTTCTCTCTATACCATTTGTATTTCATTAACCTTTGACTATTGGATGTTCTTATAGGCACTTTAGTATTGCCAGTGTAACAGTATAGCTTCCGTCCCTCTCCTCGCTCCTACCTGGGCTCGAACCAGGAACACAACGACAACAGCCACCCTCAAAGCAGCGTTACCCATGCAGAGCAAGGGGAACAATCACTCCAAGTCTCAGAGCGAGTGACGTTTGAAACGCTATTAGCGCGCACCCGCTAACGAGCTAGCCATTTCACATCGGTTACACCAGTCTCATCTCGGGAGTTGATAGGCTTGAAGTTATAAACAGCTGCTGGCAAACGCACGAAAGTGCTGTTTGAATGAATGCTTACGAGCCTGCTGCTGCCTACCACCGCTCAGTCAGACTGCTCTATCAAATCATAGACTTAGTTATAACATGATAACTGTAATGAGTTTCCTCCTCTTCTTCCGAAGAGGAGAGGCGAAACGGATCAGAGGACCAATACGCGGCGTGGTAATTTTCCATGGTACTTTTTTAATGCGTAAAGGTACACATGAACAAACTAACAAAAAAACAAGAAATGTGAAACTCAAAACAGTCCTATCTGGTGCACACACAGAGACAGGAACAATCACCCACAAACACACAGTGAAACCCAGGCCACCTAAGTATGATTCTCAATCAGAGACAACTAATGACACCTGCCTCTGATTGAGAACCATACTAGGCCGAAAACATAGAAATTCCCAAAACCTAGACAAACAAACATAGACTGCCCACCCAACTCACGCCCTGACCATACTAACTAAATACAAAAACACAGAAAATAAAGGTCAGAACGTGACAGTACCCCCCAAAGGTGCGGACTCCGGCCGCAAATCCTTGACCTATAGGGGAGGGTCTGGGTGGCGTCTGTCCGCGGTGGCGGTTCTGGCGCGGGACGCGGACCCCACTTCACCATTGTTTTAGTCCGCCTCATTTTCCGCCTCCGTGGCTTTCTCACCATGGCAACCCCTCTCAATGACCCCACTGGACAGAGGGCAGCTCGGGACAGAGGGGCAGAAGCTCTGGACAGAGGGGCAGGGGCTCTGGCGCCTCTGGGCTGAGGGGCTCTGGCGCCTCTGGGCTGAGGGGCTCCGGCAGCGGCGCCGGACAGGCGGGAGGCTCCGGCAGCGGCGCCGGACAGGCGGGAGGCTCCGGCAGTGGCGCCGGACAGGTGGGACGCTCCGGCAGCGGCGCCGGACAGGCGGGACGCTCCGGCAGCGGCGCCGGACAGGCGGGACGCTCCGGCAGCGGCGCCGGACAGGCGGGAGGCTCCGGCAGCGGCGCCGGGCAGGCGGGACGCTCCGGCAACGGCGCAGGACAGGCGGGACGCTCCGGCAGCGGCGCCGGACAGGCGGGACGCTCCGGCAGCGGCGCCGGACAGGCGGGAGCACCTGCAGGGAGGAGACAGAGAGACAGCCTGGTGCGTGGAGCTGCCACAGGAGGCAGCGGCGCCGGAGAGGCGGGACGCTCCAGCAGCGGCGCCGGACAGGCGGGAGGCTCCGGCAGCGGCGCCGGACAGGCGGGAGGCTCCGGCAGCGGCGCCGGACAGGCGGGAGGCTCCGGCAGTGGCGCCGGACAGGCGGGAGGCTCCGGCAGCGGCGCCGGACAGGCGGGAGGCTCCGGACAGGCGGGAGGCTCCGGCAACGGCGCCGGACAGGCGGGAGGCTCCGGCAGCGGCGCCGGACAGGCGGGACGCTCCGGCAGCGGCGCCGGACAGGCGGGAGCACCTGCAGGGAGGAGACTGAGAGACAGCCTGGTGCGTGGGGCTGCCACAGGAACTACCAGGCTGGGGAGACTTTCAGGAGGCTTGATGTTAGGAGGAGCCTGAAAGATCGGGCTGTGGGGAGCACTGGAGCTCTGGTGCGCAACCTTGGCACCACTTCCCCAGGCTGGACAACTACTCGAGCCCGGACCCTCCAGAGTGCAGGCACAGGTTGAACCGGGCTGTGGGTAAGCACGGGAGATCTAGTGCTTACTACACGCACCTCTCCCCTAGGCTCCACTCCCACAGTTGCCCGGTACGAGCGGAGCGCAGGCAGAGGACGCACTGCACCCTCCCAGCGCCCCGGAGACACAGCACGCAGAGCCGGCGCAGGATAACCTGGACCAAGACTGCGTACCGGCGACCAGACCCGCTGAGCAGGCACCATACGCCCTGGCTCAATGCCCAAACTCGCATGGCACTCTCGGGGGGCTGTCCTATAGCGCACCGGGCTATGGACACGCACTGGCGACACCGTGCGCTTAACCGCATAACACGGTGCCTGACCAGTAATGCGCTGCTTATCATGAACACGAGGAGTGAGCTCAGGTCTGCTACCTGGCTTAGTACCACCCCTCGTGTGCCCCCCCCAAAAAAAAATTTGGGGCTGCCTCTCGTACCTGTCGCACTGCCGTGCTGGCTCCTCACATTGCCAGCTCCTCTCTCCGGCTGCCTCTGCTTTCCTAGCTGCCTCCACCTGTTCCCATGGAAGGCGATCCTTTCCCGCCAGGATCTCCTCCCAGGTGTAGCAACCCTTGCCGTCCAATACATCCTCCCATGTCCATTCCTCCTGTGATGCTGGCCGCTGTTGTTGCTGCTGCTGCTGCTGTCGTCGCTGTCCTTTACCACGCCGCTTGGTCCGATTTTGGTGGGTGATTCTGTAATGAGTTTCCTCCTCTTCTTCCGAAGAGGAGAGGCGAAACGGATCAGAGGACCAATACGCGGCGTGGTAATTTTCCATGGTACTTTTTTAATGCGTAAAGGTACACATGAACAAACTAACAAAAAAAAACAAGAAATGTGAAACTCAAAACAGTCCTATCTGGTGCACACACAGAGACAGGAACAATCACCCACAAACACACAGTGAAACCCAGGCCACCTAAGTATGATTCTCAATCAGAGACAACTAATGACACCTGCCTCTGATTGAGAACCATACTAGGCCGAAACATAGAAATTCCCAAAACCTAGACAAACAAACATAGACTGCCCACCCAACTCACGCCCTGACCATACTAACTAAATACAAAAACACAGAAAATAAAGGTCAGAACGTGACAATAACACACAGAGATAGGAGCCTTAGGTCATTAATATGGCCAAATCGGGAAACTATCATCTCAAAAACAAGACGTTTATTCTTTCAGTGAAATACGGAACTGTTCCGTGTTTTATCTAACGGGTGGCATCCATAAGTCTAAATATTCCTGTTACATTGCACAACCTTCAATGTTATGTCATAATTACGTAAAATTCTGGCAAATTAGGCGGCCCAAATTGTTGCATATATACTGACTCTGCGTGCAATCAACGCAAGAGAAGTGACACAATTTCACCTGGTTAATATTGCCTGCTAACCTGGATTTCTTTTAGCTAAATATGCAGGTTTAAAAATATATACTTCTGTGTATTGATTTTAAGAAAGGCGTTAATGTTTATGGTTAGGTACACATTGGAGCAACGATACGCACCACAACGATTATATGCAACGCAGGACACTCTAGATAAACTACACTGCTCAAAAAAATAAAGGGAACACTAAAATAACACATCCTAGATCTGAATGAATGAAATATTCTTATTAAATACTTTTTTCTTTACATAGTTGAATGTGCTGACAACAAAATCACACAATAATTATCAATGGAAATCAAATTTATCAAACCATGGAGGTCTGGATTTGGAGTCACACTCAAAATTAAAGTGGAAAACCACACTACAGGCTGATCCAACTTTGATGTAATGTCCTTAAAACAAGACAAAATTAGGCTCAGTGTGTGTGGCCTCCACGTGCCTGTATGACCTCCCTACAATGCCTGGGCATGCTCCTGATCAGGTGGCGGATTGTCTCCTGAGGGATCTCCTCCCAGACCTAGACTAAAGCATCCGCCAACTCCTGGACAGTCTATGGTGCAACGTGGCGTTGGTGGATGGAGCGAGACATGATGTCCCAGATGTGTCCATAGCATCAATGCCTTCCTCTTGCAGGAACTGCTGACACACTCCAGCCACATGAGGGCTAGCATTGTCTTGCATTAGGAGGAACCCAGGGCCAACCGCACCAGCATATGGTCTCACAAGGGGTCTGAGGATCTCATCTCGGTACCTAATTGCAGTCAGGCTACCTCTGGCGAGCACATGGAGGGCTGTGCGGCCCCCCAAAGAAATGCCACCCCCCACCATGACTGACCCACCGCCAAACCGGTCATGCTGGAGGATGTTGCAGGCAGCAGAACGTTCACCACGGCGTCTCCAGACTCTGTCACGGCTGTGACGTGCTCAGTGTGAACCTGCTTTCATCTGTGAAGAGCACAGGGCGCCAGTGGCGAATTTGCCAATCTTGCCAAACGTCCTGCACGGTGTTGGACTGTAAGCACAACCCCCACCTCATACCACCCTCATGGAGTCTGTTTCTGACCGTTTGAGCAGACACATGCACATTTGTGGCCTGCTGGAGGTCATTTTGCAGGGCTCTGGCAGTGCTCCTCCTGCTCCTCCTTGCACAAAGGCAGAGGTAGCGGTCCTGCTGCTGGGTTGTTGCCCTCCTACGCCCTCCTCCACTTCTCCTGATGTACTGGCCTGTCTCCTGGTAGCGCCTCCATGCTCTGGACACTACGCTGACAGACACAGCAAACTTTCTTACCACAGCTCGCATTGATGTTCCATCCTGGATGAGCTGCACTACCTGAGCCACTTGTGTGGGTTGTAGACTCCGCCTCATGCTACCACTAGAGTGAAAGCACCGTCAGCATTCAAAAGTGACCAAAACATCAGCCAGGAAGCATAGGAACTGAGAAGTGGTCTGTGGTCACCACCTGCAGAACCACTCCTTTATTGGGGGTGTCTTGCTAATTGCCTATAATTTCCACCTGTTGTCTATTCCATTTGCACAACAGCATGTGAAATGTATTGTCAATCGGTGTTGCTTCCTAAGTGGACAGTTTGATTTTACATAAGTGTGATTGACTTGGAGTTACATTGTGTTGTTTAAGTGTTCCCTTTATTTTTTTGAGCAGTGTAGTAATACCATCAACCATGTGTAGTTAACTCGTGATTATGATTGATTGATTGATTGTTTTTTATAAGATAAGTTTAATGCTAGCGAGCAACTTACCTTGGCTTACTGCATTGGCGTAACAGGCAGTCTCCTCGTGGAGTGCAATGTAATCAGGTGGTTAGAGCGTTTGGACTAGTGAACTGTAAGGTTGCAAGATTGAATCCCCCGAGCTGACAAGGTAAAAATCTGTCGTTCTGCCCCTGAACGAGGCAGTTAACCCACCGTTCCTAGGCTGTCATTGAAAATACGAATGTGTTCTTAACTGACTTTCCTAGTTAAATAAAGATTAAATAAAGGTGTACAACTTGAAATCGGCCCTAATTAATCGGCCATTCCGATGAATCGTTCGACCTCTACTATAGACCACCTGTGCTAACAGTCAGTATCTGGATAATATGTGTGAAAGGCTTGATAATGTGTGTGACATCATCAGAGAAGTATATTTTCTGGGCGATTTAAATATTGACTGGCTATCATATGAAACTACTTATTCCAGTTACTAATAAGCACACACCAGTTAAGAAAATGACTGTAAAACGGTTAAATCCCCTTTGATTGAGAGGGATGAGGCAAAAGGTATGGCAATTAAGTCTGGCAGCCCAACTGATTGGCAAACGTACTCCAAATTAAGAAATCATGTGACTAAACTAAATAAAAAATACAAATAAACTACACTATGAAAGAAAGATAAATTATATAAAGAATGATAGTAAAAAGCTTTGGTGCACCTTAAATTACATTTTGGGAAAAAGGCCACCTCAGCTCCTTCATATATTGAATCAGATGGCTCATTCATCACAAAGCCCACTGATATTGCAAACTACTTTAATGATTTATTCATTGGCAAGATAAGCAAACTTTGGGATGACATGCCAGCAACAAATGCTGACACTACACATCCAAGTATATCAGACCAAATTATGAAAGACAAGAATTATACTTTTGAATTCCGTAAAGTCAGTGTGGAGAGGTGAAAAAATTATTGTTGTCCTATCAACAATGACAAGCCACCAGGGTCTGACAATCTCGATCGAAAATTACTGAGGATAATAGCAGACAATATTACCACTCCTATTTCCTAAATCTTCAATTTAAGCATGTGCCCTCAGGCCTGAAGGAAAGCTAAAGTCTCCCTTTACTGGCTCAAATAGCCGACCAATCAGCCTGTTACCAACCCTTAGTAAACTTCTGGAAAGAAATTGACCAGATACAATGCTATTTACAGTAAACAAAAGATTTCAGCATGCTTATTGGGAATGACACTCAACAAGCACAGCACCTACACAAATGATGGATGATTGTCTGAGAGAAATTGATGATAAAATTATTGTGGGGGCTGTAAGACATCAGTGCAGCTTTTGACATTATTGATCATAGTCTACTGCTGGAAAAACGTATGTGTTATGGCTTTACACCCCCTGCTATAATGTGGATAAAGAGTTACTTGTCTAACAAAGAGAGTGTTCTTTAATGGAAGCCTATCAAATATAATCCAGTTAGAATCAGGAATTCCCCAGAGTAGCTGTTTAGGCCCCTTGCTTTTTTCAATTTTTACTAACGACATGCCACTGACTTTGAGTAAAGCTTGAGTTTCTATGTATGCGGATGACACAACACTATACACGTCAGCTACTACAGCGACTGAAATGACTGAAACACTCAACAAAGAGCTGCAGTTAGTTTCAGAGTGGGTGGCAAGGAATAAATTAGCCCTAAATATTTCTAAAACTAAAAGCATTGAATTTTGAACTAAACACTCACTAAACCCTTATCCTCAACTAAATCTTGTACTAAATATTGTGGAAATTGAGCACGTTGGGATGACTAAACTGCTTGGAGTAACACTAGATTGTAAACTGTCATGGTCAAAACATGTTGATGCAGTAGTAGCTAAGATGGGGAGAAGTCTGTCTATAATAAAGCGATACTCTGCCTTCTTAACAACACTATCAACAAGGCAGGTCCTACAGGCCCTAGTTTTGTCGCACCTTGACTACTGTTCAGTCGTGTGGTCAGGGGCCACAAAAAAGGACTTAGGAAAATTGCAATTGGCTCAGAACAAGGCAGTACTTTTACTTACGAGAAGTATTGACATGTTGAATGCACCGAGCTGTCTCGGACACCCATGCATACCCCACAAGACATGCCACAAGAGGTCTCTTCACAGTCCCCAAGTCCAGAACAGAGTATGGGAGGCACACAGTACTACATAGAGAGATGACTACATGTAACTCTATTCCACATCAAGTAACTAACGAAAGAAGTAAAATTAGATTTTTAAAAACAGATTCAGAAAACACCTTATGGAACAGCGGGGACTGTGAAGCAACACAAACATTGGCACAGACACATGCATACACACACGATAACATACGTACACATGGATTTTGTCATGTAGATATGTGGTAGTGGTGGAGTACGGGCCTGAGGGCACACAGTGTGTTGTGAAATCATTAAGACAAAGTGTGTTTAACACATTTTGGTTACTACGTGGTTCCATGTGCGTTATTTTATAGTTTTGATGTCTTCACTATTATTCTACAATGTAGAAAATAGTCCAAATAAAGAAAAACCCTTGAATGAGTAGGTGTGTCCAAACTTTTGACTGGTACTGTATATATATTTGCAAAAAAAATCTACAATCTATCTGCAAAATATACAAGCTGATCTACCCCTACCCCCCTCTGCTGCTCCAAGAGTTGCGTAAAGTTGGTGAAATTATTGCTTTTTTAAAGTGTATTTTTGATTTACTTCTAAGTGTAGAGTAGGTTGTGTAAATCAGTTGGGAAAAAATCTAATGTAATCCATTTTATATTTAAATATAAGGCAGCAAAATGTGACAACTGTGCAAGGGGTATGAAAAGTTTCCCTAGGGACTATAGCTGGATCTAAACAACGGATGGTGTGGGATGTTGATTCTTCTTACTACTTTTGTGGTATGAGAACACCTGACAAAACGTGAAGTGGAATGTAATGTCCCTTAAACTTTACAAACAGAGGAGGTGGGAGTATACAATATCCTCAGAAGCCACTGGTCTGAGTGTGAACCATAGGTGGTCTACTTCTCTCAATAACCATACACTTGAATATGAAACATGAGCCGAAGAATATCTCTCTCAGGGCTCAGGGTTCAATGGGATGGGGTCATACTGATACTGACCCTCCAATGAGTGTTTCCCCCTCTTTCTCTCTCTCCCATCTTCTCACTGATCTATACTGAACAAAAATATAAATGCAACATGTAAAGTGTTGGTCCCATGTGTCATTAGTTGAAATAAAAGAGCACAGAAATGTTCCATAAGCACAAAAAGCTTATTTCGCTTTTTGTTAATCTACCATAAGCCTTCTTAACAACACTATCAACAAGGCCTCCAGCGTTGCTTTAGAGAATTTGGCAGTACGTCCAACCAGCCTCACAACAGCAGACAACGTGTAACCACGCCAGCCCAGGACCTCCACATACCGGCTTCTTCACCTACGGGATCGTCTGAGACCAGCCATCTGGACAGCTGATGAAACTAAGGAGTATTTCTGCCTGTAAAAAAGCCCTTTTGTGGCAAAAAAACTCCTTATGATTAGCTGTGTCTGGCTCCCCAGTGGGTGGGCCTGCTTACCAAGTGAGTGGGCCTATGCCCTCCCAGGCCCACTCATGGCTGCACCCCTGCCCAGTCATGTGAAATCCATAGATTAGGGCCTAATTCATTTATTTAAATTGACTGATTTCCTTATATGAACTGTAACTCAGAAAAATCCTAAAGAATGTTGAATGTTGCATTTATATTTTAGTTCAGTGGAAGTTTTCATTGCTGTCTTAAGCCCAGTCTGAACTGCACTAAAGCCCAGAGACATTGGCCCGATTTGACTACATTGAAAATACATCTTTTGTAACCATCGGATAGTAACGTCTGCGTTCACCTATCATGTCAGGCAGCCTAGTGGTAGCCTCGTGGTTAAGTGCATTGGGATAGTAACTGAAAGATTGCTGGTTTGAATCCCTGAGCCGACGAGGCAAAAAATCTTTTGATGTGCCATTGAGAACTTAATCCTAATGCTCTGGATAAGAGTGACTGCTAAATGACTTAAATTGTAAATCAATGATTTCCCTCCATTTTTAAATACATACCATTGGAGGTAACAGCCACTAAGGGTTTCATTAGCTTTCACATATCTTATCAGTTCAAAACTGTGGTTTCCCAAGGAAGGGAGGACGGAAGCATGCATTGTGATTAGTCCATCATAATAGGGCTAAATATGTTTCAGCCCATGCTGTTTCCTCTGACATCCCGACTGTCCTGGTTACGTCACACTTGCGCATCAGAGACATCCCCCGCCGTGTCAAAGTAAACACTCAGATTCCACACACACACACACACACACACACACACACACACACACACACACACACACACACACACACACACACACACACACACACACACACACACACACACCACACACACACACACACACACACACACACACACACACACACACACACACACACACACACACACACACACACACCCGCACAGTGTTACAGTAATTATTTATATCAATCATCAGACAGAAGCCAGGCATTCATACGATCATGGTTCAGATGGATCAGGTGAGTGGATGGAGTGTGATGCTTAGCGTACTGCTTTTAATTGTAGGTTTTATAACCTGCATGGGTATACTGTAAGTCTGAATGAATAAATTAACAATTGCTGTATAATGATCACAAACATACTATGGTTAATGGATAAAGTATAACATTATGTAGCCAACTTCTGCTATACCAATTGAGCTAATGTTCTACTTAGCTCTTGGATGATGTCAATTACTGTATGATGCAGTTACCAGTGAACAGTAACACCTGTTAATGTATTACAGTGAGTGTTTATTATGTGTAATCATTACGTGACAAAAGGATGAATACGGGCTATAAATGCAGTATCTTATCTTTCCACTTCAGTCAGTGGCTGGCTGCACCAACAGCAGCTCTCTTTCTCTCTCCCCCTTTCTATAGCTCCCTCCTCCTCTCTCTCCTTTCTCTGTCCATCTCCACTTGGCATTATTAGGTAGGTCTATCAAGGGCCTATGAGTCAGGCCGGCAGCTACACTTCTACAGCCCTGCAATTACAGTCAGGGGCCCTCCACTCCAGTTGTCTTCATAATTAACATGATTAACAGCCCCTCAACACTGCCAGTCAATCCTGAGCCCCACCAATACAGGGACTGACTAGAGCGTATATCCGACAAAACATCCACAATTATGAATCTCCCCTCAAGATATTAAAGGGGCAATCCAGTCACAAATGTGATTTCCCTGTGTTTTACACATATTTCCACACTATGAGTTTGGAATAATACCGTTAAATAGTGAAAATTATGATAGTGCCATTTTAGTGTAAGAGCTGTTTGAATAGACCACCTGCAATTTCTGCTTGTTTGCACGGTTTTTGGACCCCCTGGCGACATCACCAGGTGGTGTAAGTTAATACACCAATAACAAAGAGTTTCCCCTTCTCTCTGTTAAAGATGCACTATGCAGATATCGCTCCGCCATTTCCTGGTTGCTAAAAGTCTAATAGATCACTTAATTTCAGTTTATGTGACAAAACAAGCAAGTATAGTGTAGAGAATCATTGTACTTAGGGGCCAACTTTCACTGGGGACGGGGAGGGACATGCAAAGAGAAATAGCACACATAGAACAGATCTACCATGTCGTAGACTTGCTTTCGATGAGAATGACAGATCTATAACACACATTTCTATGTGAATTTGGTTACATATTGCAGTTAGTTAATAGCAGCTGATTTTCAGGTTACATATCCCTCCCATTAGGCTCCTCCAATTAGGCCCTTCACTCAGGCCACTCCCAGACAGTCCTAGCTAAATTATTTCTTGAGAAATTGCTTTTTGCTAAGAACCTATTTTGTTTCCTTTTTACAATTTTAATTGAAAACAATTACTTAATTTCTGTTACCTAGAAATTATTTGATATTGACACAAAAACAGCTGCATTGGACCTTAATACAGTATAACTAAGCAATAAATAACATTGGAACATACACATAAACCATCTGATTAAATTCCTACATTTCCCTCTGTATTTTTATATAGAATAATAGATTGTTCACCAGTGTCATTACCTATATGGGCTTAACCTCTATGGGACCGGGGTCCCCCCCACGCAATGGTTGAGCTAACATAGGCTAATGTGATTAGCATGAGTAACAAAATAAATCCCAGGACATAGACATATGTGATATGGGCAGAAAGCTTAAATTCTTGTTAATCTAACTACACTGTCCAATTTACAGTAGCTATTACAGTGAAAGAATACCATGATATTGTTTTGAGGAGAGTGCACAATTATGAACTTGAAAATGTATTCATAAACCAATCAGGCACATTTGGGCAGTCTTGATACAACATTTTGAACAGATATGCAATGGTTCATTGGATCAGTCTAAAACGTTGTACATACACTGCTGCCACCTAGTGGCCAAAATCTAAATTGCGCATGGGTTGGAATAATACATTATGGCCTTTCTCTTGCATTTGAAAGAGGGTACAAAAAAAAAAACAACAACAAAATTATGTTTTTTTCTTTGTATTATCTTTAACCAGATATAATGTGTTATATTCTCCTACATTAATTTCACATTTCCACAAACTTCAAAGTTTTTCCTTTCAAATGGTATCAAGAATATGCATATCCTTGCTTCAGGTCCTGACAGACAGGCAGTTAGATTTGGGTATGTCATTTTAGGTGAAAACTGAAGAAAAAAAAAGGGTTGGATCCTTAAGAGGTTTTTAAGTCTTGAACATGTTATTGTATAAGTGGGTGGGTATACAGATAAAACCATAAAATAATATAGGCCTATTCTGGCACAAGACTATATGTAAATACTAGGCCTATACTTTCCAATTGTTATTGTACCTTAAATATATCCCAGGCATAGCTGCCTTCATCATAACATTGTACACTGAACATCGTGTTGCCAAGACTTCAAGAATGACAGAGGGAAGATCTTCAGGCTTAAATATCGACAATTCAGATTGTTTATAATTCAGTAGTGATCAATTGATGTAATGGCCCTGACAATCCCCGGTATGTAACTACAGTCATGATAACCTTGGCCAGCCGACCCTTTATCGTTATATGTAGATGTGACTGCCAGGTAAAAACAAACACAGGTGCCTTGAAAACATGACAATAATATGACAATAACCAACCTCGCTACAATGTAGCAAGTGAGTCTATACTTCCAAAGCCGGCTTTTTGGTAATAGCCTGGTTATTACAGCTTGTATGTAGCCGAGCCTATGCGATGCAGTATTGTGCTACACATAGCAGGATAACTTATTTTGAGCGCTATCTATGCCAATCCAACAATCGAAATCATCGTGGACCAGCAACATTAAATCCTGGACACGTTGTGCTTTTAGCTAAATATGATAGAATAAATTGCACAATTCTAATCTATTTCCAACAAACAGCATCTGTCAATTGTGTGCGGTGCGGCGAAAACGACCCTCCCCCACAGCTAAACAATACCATGGACAGCGGCGCGGAAACATAAGGCTTACCTCCGTCAACAAAATACAGAATGTCAGTTCTGGATTAGCCACAAAAGTCCGAGTCCTCGAAGATTAATTAAGTTGAATTATTTGGATAATAAATGATGGCTATTCTGTTGTCCTGCTACAAAACATGACCTCACGGAATTCACTACAATCTCTCTGCATTGACAGGCCGAGCGCGCACTGCAAGAAGACATGCGTACTACGTCACTAAAGCCCTACGCATCCGTGAGATAGGAGCTACCGCCCTATCCTTTCCTTTTATCAATAGAAATACATACAAAAATATCCTCTTCCCTGTAATGAATAAAATCAATACAAAAATCAGTACAAATCTCTCTCTCACACGCACATTATAGGCCTACCTCAACCATTTTGGCTGAATGCTGGTTTTAAGGCCTGTCTATTTGGGATGGTACCATATCAAATTATTATCTTCCACACAACAGCCAATCCACAGACTTTGCAATTATATTTATACAGGCCTATTCATCCACCTCTGTTTTGGAATGCTTGGAGACTGATGGCAGACATGCTGCGACAGAGGCAGTAAACTGAGGGGTAATGAAACGAGAACATTAAGAATGTCAGCTTTGGCACAAGGGGTCACTGCAGTACCTGGTTCGAAACCAGGCTGCATCACATCAGGCCATGATTGGGAGTCCCACAGGGCGGTGCACACTTGGCCCAGGGTAGGTATTCATTGTAAATAAGAAATTATTCTTCACTGACTTGCCTTTTTAGACATTTTCCCAAAAACAGAAATATCAAATTTACATAAGTATTCAAACCCTTTACTCAGTAATTTGTTGAAGCACCTTTGGCAGCGATTACAGCCTTGGGTCTTCTTGGGTATGACGCTACAAGCTTGGTACACCTGTATTTGGGGAGATTCTCCTGTGCAGATCCTCTCAAGCTCTGTCAGGTTGGATGGGGAGCGTCACTGCACATCTATTTTCAGGTCTCTCCAGAGATGTTCGATCGGGTTCAAGTCCGGGCTCTGACTTGGACACGCAAGGATATTCAGAGACCACTTGGCTGTGTGCTTAGGGTCGTTGTCCTGTTGGAAGGTGGACCTTCGCCCCAGTCTGAGGTCCTGAGCGCTCTGGAGCAGGTTTTCATCCAAGTATCACTATGTACTTTGCTCCGTTCATCTTTCCCTCGATCCTGACTGGTCTTTTTAAGTCCCGTTAAAATCCCCACAGCAGGATGCTGCCACAACCATGCTTCACTGTAGGGATGGTGCCAGGTTCAATCTTGGTTTCATAAGACCAGAGTATCTTGTTTCTCATGGTCTGAAAGTCTTCAGGTGCCATTTGGCAAACTCTTGGTTGGGCTGTCATATGCCTTTTACTGAGGAGTGGCTTCATTCTGGCCACTCTATCATAAATGGTGGAGTGCTGCAGAAATTGTTGACCTTCTGGAATGTTCTCCATATCTCCACAGAGTAACTCTGGAGCTCTGTCAGAGTGACCATCGGGTTCTTGGTTGCCTCCCCGACTAAGGCCCTTCTCCCACAATTGCTCAGTTTGGCCGGGCGACCAGCTCTAGGAATAGTCTTGGTGGTTCCAAACTTCTTCCATTTAAGTATGATGGAGGACACTGTGTGCTATACATACATACATACATACATACATACATACATACATACATACATACATACATACATACATACATACATACATACATACATACATACATACATACATACATACATACATACATACATACATACATACATACATACATACATACATACATACATACATACATACACTACCGTTCAAAAGTTTGGGGTCACTTTGAAATGTCCTTGTTTTTGAAAGAAAAGCACATTTTTTTGTCCATTAAAATAACATCAAATTCATCAGAAATACAGTGTAGACATGTTTAATGTTGTAAATGACTATTGTAGCTGGAAACGACCAGCATCCCAGAGTCGGGAAATGTATTCAATCGCAAAATGTATTCAATTGGAAATGTAATCAATCGCGATCTGCTGGCATTTCGGGGGAAAGCAGACAGGTTTTATTTAAAGCAGACAGTTTATTTATGGAGCTTACAGCATGAGTTGTGTTTTGGGAGCCTTTTTTTGTCTGCCCTGTGGATGTCTCAGTTTTCTATAGAGCCTGCCTGCGGGCTACATTGAAGTGTGACGATTTGGTCATGCATCTGATCGTAGATTTGGGGTCAGTCCGGGAGACAGGCTTTCTTTGGATGGGATTTTGTTAAAAGGTCAAATGTATTATTTTTTATCTTAGGATCAACCTTGTCATAGTTGCCTCTTGTTGAAGAGGCATCAGCTAACAGTTGGGGCGGCAGGGTTTCCAAGTGGTTAGAGCATTGGACTAGTAACCGGAAGCTTGCAAGATCGAATCCTGAGCTGACAAAGTAAAAATCTGTTGTTCTGCCCCTGAACAAGGCAGTTAACACATTGTTCCTAGGCCATCATTGAAAATAAGAATTTGTTCTTAATTAACTGACTTGCCTAGTTAAAAAATGCTATAGCTAGCTATCCTCTTCCTCCGTTTCTGAATACATTTTTGGCTTGCAAAATAAGTGAGCTAGATTTTTTGTTTGTGCACTACCATATGTCGATAGCCAAGTTTGTCACTGGTATGGGATAGTAAATTACCTAAAGCTAGCCAGCCAGACAGTGATAGCCGCAAGCTAAAACCGGAGAGAGAGTGAGAGAATTCACTTTCTGTTTCAAGTGTTGAATTGATCAAGTTCACTCAAATACGTTTTTCTACATTTAATTGATGAAATTACATGTTTATTCTATGAAGATAGTAATTGTGGCTATAAAACCCTCACAGACATTTTCCATACTAAAACATGAAGTACAACTTCATGCACGCCAGCTTTCCATGTACAGTAAGCTCACTGTGTGAGCCATCAAAATTGCAATTTCCAGTAGACTTCATGGTTTTATATGCAGGGAACAAACATTGTCCAATTGTAAAATAACAAATAATTTCTTAAGTTAGAACACATGTATGCTGAACCAAGATAATCTATCTACCTGACAGGTGTGACATAACAAAAAGCTGATTAACAGCATGATCATTACACAGGTGCACCTTGTGCAGGGGACAATAAAAGGCCACTCAAATATGCAGTTTTGTCACACAACACAATGCCACATTGGTCTCAAGTTTTGAGGGAGCATGCAAATTGGCATGCTGACTGCATGAATGTCAATCAGAGGTAGAAAATGGCAGAAAATGTCATGTTCACCATAAGCTGCCTCCAACATCATTTTAGAGAGCTTGGCAGTATGTCCAACCGGCCTCAAACCACGGACCACGTGTAACCATGCCAGCCCAGGACCACATCCGGTTTCTTCACCTGCGGAATCGTCGGAGACCAGCCACACGGACAGCTGATGAAACTATGGGTTTGCACAGCTGAATCATTTCTGCACAAACTATCAGAAACCATTTCAGGGTGGCTCATCGCGTGCTCAACGTCCTCACTAGGGTCTTGACCTGACTGCAGTTTTGCGCCGTAACCGACTTTAGTGGGAAAATGCTCACCTTTGATGGCCACTGGAGAAGTGTTCTCTTCACGGACGAATCGAAACGAGCCCTGGGGCACACCAGTAGTGAGAGTATGTGGTGCAGACCCAGGTCTTCTCCACGTCAAATGGTAGGATCGGCCTACTAGGTAGGATACAATCCAAGAGTGTGCAGAGCCTGAGATACCCAACCCTAAGAGGGTGGAGAGGAGGATCTGATGGTCCCCAGTGTTGAAGGCAGAGGATAGATCTAGGAGGATGAGCACAGAGGAAAGAGAATCAGCTTTGGCAGTACGGAGAGCCTCTGACACAGACAAGAGCAGTCTCGGTTGAATGACCCGTCTTGAAGTGTTTTGGAAAGGAAATAAAGATGTTTGATGTCAGAGGAGTGTTGGTTTCTTGCGGAGGGGAGCACTTGAGCTGTTTTTAAGTCAGAGGGGACACATCCTGTGGTCAGGGATGAGTTGATGAGGGAAGTGAGGAATGGGAGAAGTTCTCCAGAGATGGTCTGGAGAAAGGAGGAGGGGATGGTGTTGGTTGTCGGGAAGCCGGACCTCATTAGTTCCAGGATTTCATCTGGAGAGAGAGGGGCGAAAGAGGTCAAGGCGTAGGGTATTTCTGTGTCAGTGGGACCAGTGGACTCAATTGGCTGAGTGAATGAGGAGCGGATGTTGTCAACCTTCTTTTCAAAGTGGTTGACAAAGTCATATGGAAGGAGGTAGGGGGTGGAGGATTAAGGAGGGAGAAAAAGGTGGAAAATAGTTTCCTAGGGTTAGAGACAGAAGCTTGAATTTTAGAGTGGTAGAAAGTGGCTTTAGCAGCAGATACAGAGGAAAAGAAGGTAGAGATCAGGGAGTGAAAGGATAATAGGTCCTCCGGATGTTTAATTTTCCTCCATTATCACTCAGCTGCCCAAGCACCGTTCTGTAGGCTCGCAATGAATCAATCAGCTATGGAGCAGGAGTGGAGGGCCGAGCTGGCCTTGGAGGAAAGGGGACAGTGAGAGATAGGATGCAGAGAGGGAGGAGAGTAAAGTCGAAGAGGCAGGATCAGGAGACAGGATGGATAAGGATTTAGCAGAAGGGAGAAATGATAGGATAGAAAAGGGCAGAGTAGTGGGAAAGAGAGCGTAGATTGCGACCATCTGGATAGGGCTGAGTGGGGGGGGGTTACAATGAGATTAGTAGGTGAACAGCCTCTAGTAAAGATGAGGTAAAGCATATTGCCTTCTTTTTTTTTTTTTTACCTTTACCTGAAAGTCAGTTAAGAACATATTCTTATTTTCAATGACGGCCTAGGAACAGTGGGTTAACTGCCTGTTCAGGGGCAGGACGACAGATTTGTACCTTGTCAGCTCGGGGGTTTGAACTTGCAACCTTCCGGTTACTAGTCCAACGCTCTAACCACTAGGCTACGCTGCTGCCTTGTGAGTGGGAGGGCACTGTGAAAGTGGGAGGGGACTGGGAAAGGATGAGGTCAAAAGAGGCAAGGAGGGTAAAGAAAGAGTTGAAAGAAATTAATCGAAGTCAGACATTGGGAGGTTGAAGTCGCCAAGTACGAAGAGCGGTGAGCCATTGTCAGGAAATGAGCTTATCAGGGTGTCAATGTAATTTGAGGAACTCTAAGGACACCTGGTGGTGCGAAAGATGACTACAATTTTAAGCTTGAGTGGACACCTGCCTGTGACAGAAAGGAATTCAAATGAGGAGTTGGACAGGTGAGTGAGGGAGAAAAGAGAAAATCTCCACATAGGAGAATTTTGTAGCCCTGTGCCACCACCGCGACGACCAGATACGCTCGGACTATGAGCGAAAACGTTCTCTGGGGCGATCCATGTCTCCGTCGGGGCGAAAAAGTCAAGGGACTGTAGGGCATCATAGGCTTAGATTAACTCTGCATTTTTGACCGCAGATCGGCAGTTCCAAACGCTGCCAGAGACCAGGAATTTAACATGGGTTGTGCCCGCAGGGTACACTAAATTAGAAGGGTTGCAGCCAAGGGGTGTGGAGCGTCTGTAAAGCCTACAGGGAGAGGAGTGGACAGGTATAGAAAACACACATAGTTGCCAAAGCTACAAAAGAGCTAAATGAGATCTGAAAATAACGAGGTAAGATACTCAAGTGAGAGAGTGGTGTGGAACCTTCCTCTCTTTACTTCCTCAAACAACTCCGCGGAGAAACTCGATAGATACCGTCTTAGTTTTGCAACGAGACCGCCACTGACACAGCCCCCTCAGAGAAACCAGTGGAGACTGAAGTACTAATCACCTTGCAGAGGTGAAAAGCACAACTCCCAGTACTAATTGCTAACTGACTAGGAGAGGAGAAACCACCTCGCCTCCAATATACAGCCACCGATTACCAAAACAACAGTCACCTATTGCTCTGCCCTTTAATCCTGGTTGATGTGTCAACAATCATCTGCAAGTTATGAGCATTCAGCGTTTCACACACCAGGTAGGCTACTGGGAAGACAGGCAGCACTTAAAGTAGCAGGACCTAGTTAGTAAAAAGACAGTAAGTACGAGACAACGACAGACAAAAAAATGATTTAGCTCTCCTGGGGATATCAGGAGTCCTTTAGCTATAGAAGGACTAACCATTAACAAAATAAAACAATACTGTAGGTCTTTCTATGCATTTAATGTCTGTGGGTGAATTATGCAACAATTACTGTAAGCAGATGTGCTAAAAAAATGTGACGTAGATTTGTTTATGCCATTGCTTGATCTAAATGTAAGAATATGTTGCAGATTTAAACTTGAATTGGTGCCTATGGAAACAAATAGAAATGTAATGAACAATGTTTTCAATATTCAACTTTAACCTCTGCAATACTTTTTACAGTAGGTAATAAGCTGTAGACAGGTGGTCATTGCCAGGTTATGATGAGGTCTTAACCATGACAGTACATAATATAGCACATTATGGCCTAGTGGTCAAAATTATGATAGAGGACACAATTAAAAATACATCATATTCGGGTCAGTAAAAATACATAGAAAATGTTAAATAGTTTGTGACCAGAAAAATATATACTGACATAGGTTTATAGTGCTTTCAAGACAACTGGGAACTTTGACAAAAAAAACAAGGTCAAATCATGACGTCGATGGTCTTCAGGTCGGAAATTCGGAGCTCTGCAAAGATGCCCGAGTTCCCAGTTGTCTTTAACGCACTAAAGAAGGTTCAAATCGTCTTACCCGGGAACACACTTGTAATTATAATTTTTCACTTGCTTTTTTCAAGTGTCAAATGTTCTTTTTTGTACACGTGTTCTTTACACCTGTTCAGTGTGCATTTACAGGCGATTAGGATGCTTGTTATGGTCATGTTTACACGCGTTCAGCCTATTGGGTAAGGAATGGCGTTTTGTACTTGACTTTGGATAATTGTCGAAAACAACTTATTTCGTATCTAACGTCACATGTTGTGATTTTTTAAAACATTTATGTATTGAAAAAAAGCTTTAAAAAAGCTTAATAATTGATAAAGGTCATGTTAAATGAATGATATTATCTCATAGAAGAAAACATATAAGATCTTAACCTGACTTTATTTGAGGGGTTTTGTCATATTTCTACCATTATTATATTTACATTTGAGTAATTAAGCAGACGTTCTGGTAATATTTTGCTAAATACATATACTGTAACTCGCGTCTCTGGGCCATCTTTTAGCATTTTCCTCACAGTAACACACATTTTCACTCTTTATTGGTCTTGTTACACAAATTATTAATTAATTTCGGCCCAGAATAATCTATTCAGTCCCTCCACATTGAAATAAATGGTGGCCAACTTGAAAAAAGGCTGGTGTGACTGATTTTACACTGAATCCATGATGCCTCTATGAAACTTTTCCAATGAGTCTCCTTGTTCTGTGGGAAGTTTAGTGTAGTTATCGTCTAGGGTACCATGTGATAATAAAGCACATCCCAATGCTCCCCATTCTGTCAAATCAATATACCCCAAAATGCATACAGGTACTGTATGACCTTTGACCCCCCCAAGTTGACCCATGGAGATGTCATTAACATTCCAATTATTTTATACCTTGTGTCATACCTCAAGTTAATAACATATCAATTGCCTTATTTGTCAAATATTGTTCCGTGATACATTCATTTCTATTTTCTGCATATCAACAATTTGGCCTCTGAAGTAACAAGCTATAAGTCCATGTGAAAACAAATCCCCTCCATTGTGTATTCATTACTTTATAAGGTGAATGCACCAATTTGTAAGTCGCTCTGGATAAGAGCGTCTGCTAAATGACTTAAATGTAAATGTAAATGTAACAATATGTTCCTCCAGCCTGTCTTGAATAGTGATGTTCTACTCATTCTAATGACACTGTATATCCACTAGATGGGGATGTTTTGACTAAAGTACTTACTTTTCCAAAACCTCATCTGTTTGATTATTAAATGAATGTATTAATAATCACAAACCCTTTCCAAGCCACAAAGCCTGGAGGAAAGGACCTGTCTGCAGTGGAGGAAGGACATGGGTCATTTCAAAGGCCATTTATTCTGGAACAGAGTTATAAATCAAATAAAGCTTTATTTATATAGCACAATTTCAGACATGAACGCAACACAATCCACTTCACAGGGAAAAAAAATATGAAAATAAAAACGTAAATATTTACACCATAAACAAGAGAATAACAATTTTAAACTAATAGACTAAAAATCAACCTTAAGGAAAAGCAAAGCTAAAAAGGTGTGTTTTAAGATCCCTTTTAAATATGTCCACAGCTTCAGGCCCCCTCAGGTTCTCTGGCAGGCTATTCCAGAGGCTGGGGGTATGGTAACTAAAAGCTGCCTCTCCATACCTCTTGGTCCTTTGACCCCCCACAAGGTGGAAAGTTAAAAGGCCCGTGCCAGAGGACCTGAGGGACCTACTGGGTACATAACTCAAAAGCAAGTATGACATTAATTGAGGTGAAAAATCATGGATGGAGTTGAAAACCAATAGAAGAATCTTAAAACTCATTCTAAAACTCACAGGCAGGCAGTGCAGAGACTTTAAAACCGGTGTAATGTGTGATCTCCGTCTGGTCTTGGTCAGTAACCATGCTGACCAATGGCTTTCTTGGGTAGAGCATTACAGTAGTCAAGACAGCTTGTAAATGAAGCATTGTTGCTCAGGCGCCTGAGGGGGGTGAAAAGCTATTTCGGTCACATTCGTAATGTGATTAGAAATTGAGTTCAGAATAAAAGATTACACCTAGGTTTTTTTACCTAGTGTTTTATCTTTGGTGGCCGTGAATTAACATGTCCGGCCAAATTCTCTCTGTGCTTTGGCTTCAATAATAAGTACCACTGCCTTTTCTTGATTTAGCCGGAGGTAATTTAACTTGCTTGAAGGAATCAGTCAGTGGGCTTCTATATTGATGTACTGTACTGTATATATATATATTTTAAATATAAATATATAAAGGCTTTTGGATAAGAGAAAATCAACCATATACAATTTTCCTACTTTGAAAAGCAACTTCACAGAAAACACGCGTTTTCTACTCTTTTAAATGCAAACACAACATGTGGAAGAATCACATATAAAAATGTACACCAAGGGATTAGAACGTTTGAATATTGTACTTTCAGACTCGTGAAATTGTGCCACAGCACACGTTCCTAGCCCATGTGTAGTAAGGGGCCCATATGGGATCAATATCATGCCAAATTTATTCACAAATGTAAATCACCAATCCATGAATGTAAATCACTTTCCACAAATGTAAATCGCTCTCCACAAATACAATTCAATATCCACAAACAAACACCTTTTAATTTATATTTGTTTATCGATATATTGCATTGAAATGTTTTTATAACTGCAGATATGCAGGTCATTTCTAAGGGCCTTAAGTAAAATGACTGCCATAAAGATTTGCACATAGGAGAGATATGCACAAACATGTGCATTGACGAGAAGAAAAATACAAACATTTCTCATGAGTGGAAAAAAAAAGTTAACACTCGTAGAAAGCGATTTGTATTCATAGAAAAAAAGTTTGTACCCATAGAAAGCGATTTCTATAAATCAGAAATTATAGTACGGTAACCATAACATGTCAGCCATATGTGTAACCATAGTTTGTCCAACGTAAATAATCAAAACCCTAACCCTAGATTACTCTATATTTGCAACACTATTGCGGTGTACACCCATTCTTCACCCAAACTGATTGAATTAGCTGGCCAGTGTGATAGCACCACTAAATGTGAAGGATATGTCATACATTGTTTGTGATTATAATCCATCCGCTGTCTCATGTTGCACAGACGATGATTAAGGAGACATAAGTATTCCTGAGGCCTCTAACCGTTTCCCCAGGAGAGGCATGTAAAAGGTAGAGGGGAGGTGAAGGATATGGAACCAGACTTTGTAACAGCATTGCTTCTGCCCCAACCTGGGCTTGAACCAGGGACCCTCTGCACACGTCGACAACAGTCAAGTGCCCCTGACTGCAGTGTGCAGTTCGGGGTGGGACTCAGTGTGGGCGGAGTCAAACGTTTGACCCCGCCCACCAGTGTTTTTTTTCCCGTCCATCTGATCTGAGGTTTGACAGTCACACACTGACTACAAACACACACCTTTGTGCAAGGTACATGTTGAGTACAAACGTATTTCATTTTTGAAGATCGTAAGAAATATTATATAAAGTGGAACCAGAACATGTGTTGTAACACTTTTTGCTTCATGCTATATTTGAGAGAAGCTACTGATATTGTTGCAGTGAACAACAGACTTATTATGTATGTCATGTATTGTTAAAATTGTGTTGATAAATGTTTTAACTATATTATTTCATTGAGCATATATATACATACAGTTACTACCTATCCTGATTCATAATGCTATTTACTTTCCTCATGAGAATGGAGAGAGACTATACCATATAGACATACTGACAAGCTGAATGTGCATTGTATATTAAGTTATACCATCTCCAATAAAGAGATCAGAGACTCGGGTGACTTCTACATCATCTTTACTACACAACATAACACAATTAACACAGCAGACAAAAACAAGATTTGACCACTCCTCAAAAATGGCTTCACCCCTGCTCATCAAAAACATCTCCACATAGAACATCTCATTATCTGTCTTTAACTGGAACGAGAACATGAATGATTCCTCGAGGATAAAATTTTAATCTTCATCCAGGCCATCATACAACCGTAGTCCTTTAAGGGTTGAAATGCGGTCTTCCCCGTCCATCCCAATTACACTAGGGGAGGGAAACGGTGCCTTTAAAATGTTTGGCATTTGCACCACCTTGCTGCCTCTAGATCAGTGGTTCTCAATCCTGGTCCTGGGGACCCAAAGGGGTGCACATTTCTGTTTTGTCCTGGCACTACACACCTGATTCAAATCAACAACTCCTCATCAGGCTTTGATGGTTTGAATCAGGTGTGGAGTGCTAGGGCAAAAACCAAAATGTGCAGCCCTTTGGGTCCCCAGGACCAGGATTGAGAACCACTGCTCTAGGGTGTCCCTTAGAAGAACATCTGCTTCCTTGAAGAAAAAGGAAAAATAAATATTAAGAGTAGTGATCAAGACAAATGACACCACTTTCACAATACCACCATGCAAGCAAAAGCCACTATTACTAAAGGGGTTTTCAGTGATATATATAACTACTCAACAAGTCATCACAACTAGTACAGTGCCTTGCGAAAGTATTCGGCTCCCTTGAACTTTGCGACCTTCTGCCACATTTCAGGCTTCAAACATAAAGATATAAAACTGTATTTTTTGGTGAAGAATCAACAACAAGTGGGACACAATCATGAAGTGGAACGACATTACATTTACATTTACATTTACATTTAAGTCATTTTATCCAGAGCGACTTACAAATTGGTGCATACACCTTATGACAACCAGTGGAACAGCCTCTTGCATCTAAATCTTGTTGGGGGAGAAGGTGAGAAATCAACAACCCTATCCTAGGTATTCCTTGAAGCTTGGGGTTTCAGGTGTCTCCGGAAGGTGGTGATTGACTCCGCTGTCCTGGCGTCGTGAGGGAGTTTGTTCCACCATTGGGGGCCAGAGCAGCGAACAGTTTTGACTGGGCTGAGCGGGAACTGTACTTCCTCAGTGGTAGGGAGGCGAGCAGGCCAGAGGTGGATGAACGCAGTGCCCTTGTTTGGGTGTAGGGCCTGATCAGAGCCTTTGAGGTGCCGTTCCCCTCACAGCTCCGTGGCGAGCACCATGGTCTTGTAGCGGATGCGAGCTTCAACTGGAAGCCAGTGGAGAGAGCGGAGGAGCGGGGGTGACGTGAGAGAACTTGGGAAGGTTGAACACCAGACGGGCTGCGGCGTTCTGGATGAGTTGTAGGGGTTTAATGGCACAGGCAGGGAGCCCCAGCGAGTTGCAGTAATCAAGACGGGAGATGACAAGTGCCTGGATTAGGATCTGCTTCCAGGGTGAAGCATGAAACAGGAACGGGACACCGCCTTGATGTTAGTTGAGAACGTCAGGGTGTTGTCCAGATCACGCCAAGGTTCTTAGCGCTCTGGGAGGAGGACACAATGGAGTTGTCAACCGTGATGGCGAGATCAACGGGCAGTCCTTCCCGGGAGGAAGAGGAGCTCCGTCTTGCTGAGGTTCAGCTTGAGGTGGTGATCCGTCATCCACACTGATATGTCTGCCAGACATGCAGAGATGCATTCGCCACCTGGTCATCAGAAGGGGGAAAGGAGAAGATTAATTGTGTGTCGTCTGCATAGCAATGATAGGAGAGACCATGTGAGGTTATGACAGAGCCAAGTGACTTGGTGTATAGCGAGAATAAGAGAGGGCCTAGAACAGAGCCTGGGGGACACCCAACGTGGTGAGGAGACAGATTCTCGCCACGCCACCTGGTAGGAGCGACCTGTCCAATCAAGCGTGGGCCGCGCCGGAGATGCCCAACTCGGAGAGGGTGGAGAGGAGGATCTGATGGTTCACAGTATCGAAGGCAGCCGATAGGTCTAGAAGGATGAGAGCAGAGGAGAGAGAGTTAGCTTTAGCAGTGCGGAGCGCCTCCGTGATACAGAGAAGAGCATTCTGAGAGAGATAGCGGTAGAGCTGGCCAAGGCGGCACGCTCAAGAGTTTTGGAGAGAAAGAGAGAAGGGATACTGGTCTGTAGTTGTTGACATCGGAGGGATCGAGTGTAGGTTTTTTCAGAAGGGGTGCAACTCTCGCTCTCTTGAAGACGGGAGGGACGTAGCCAGCGGTCAGGGATGAGTTGATGAGCGAGGTGAGGTAAGGGGAGAAGGTCTCCGGAAATGGTCTGGAGAAGAGAGGAGGGGATAGGGTCAAGCGGGCAGGTTGTTGGGCGGCCGGCCGTCACAAGACGCGAGATTTCATCTGGAGAGAGAGGGAGAAAGAGGTCAGAGCATAGGGTAGGGCAGTGTGAGCAGAACCAGCGGTGTCGTTTGACTTAGCAAACGAGGATCGGATGTCATCGACCTTCTTTTCAAAATGAAGTCATCTGCAGAGAGGAGGAGGGAGGGGGGAGGATTCAGGAGGGAGGAGAAGGTGGCAAAGAGCTTCCTAGGGTTAGAGGCAGATGCTTGGAATTTAGAATGGTAGAAAGTGGCTTTAGCAGCAGAGACAGAGGAGGAAAATGTAGAGAGGAGGGAGTGAAAGGATGCCAGGTCCGCAGGGAGGCGAGTTTTCCTCCATTTCCGCTCGGCTGCCCGGAGCCGTTAGATATTTCTAACTTTTTAACAAATCAAAAACTGAAAAATTGGGCGTGCAAAATCATTCAGCCCCTTTACTTTCAGTGCAGCAAACTCTCTCCAGAAGTTCAGTGAGGATCTCTGAATGATCCAATGTTGACCTAAATGACTAATGATGATAAATACAATCCACCTGTGTGTAATTAAGTCTCCGTATAATTGCACCTGCACTGTGAGAGTCTCAGAGGTCCGTTAAAAGCGCAGAGAGCATCATGAAGAACAAGGAACACACCAGGCAGGTCCGAGATACTGTTGTGAAGAAGTTTAAAGCCGGATTTGGATACAAAAAGATTTCCCAAGCTTTAAACATCCCAAGGAGCACCGTGCAAGCGATAATATTGAAATGGAAGGGGTATCAGACCACTGCAAATCTACCAAGACCTGGCCGTCCCTCTAAACTTTCAGCTCATACAAGGAGAAGACTGATCAGAGATGCAGCCAAGAGGCCCATGATCACTCTGGATGAACTGCAGAGATCTACAGCTGAGGTGGGAGACTCTGTCCATAGGACAACAATCAGTCGTATATTGCACAAATCTGGCCTTTATGGAAGAGTGGCAAGAAGAAAGCCATTTCTTAAAGATATCCATAAAAAGTGTTGTTTAAAGTTTGCCACAAGCCACCTGGGAGACACACCAAACATGTGGAAGAAGGTGCTCTGGTCAGATGAAACCAAAATTGAACTTTTTGGCAACATTGCAAAACGTTATGTTTGGCGTAAAAGCAACACAGCTCATCACCCTGAACACACCACCCCCACTGTCAAACATGGTGGTGGCAGCATCATGGTTTGGGCCTGCTTTTCTTCAGCAGAGACAGGGAAGATGGTTAAAATTGATGGGAAGTTGGATGGAGCCAAATACAGGACCATTCTGGAAGAAAACCTGATGGAGTCTGCAAAAGACCTGAGACTGGGACGGAGATTTGTCTTCCAACAAGACAATGATCCAAAACATAAAGCAAAATCTACAATGGAATAGTTCAAAAATAAACATATCCAGGTGTTAGAATGGCCAAGTCAAAGTCCAGACCTGAATCCAATCGAGAATCTGTGGAAAGAACTGAAAACTGCTGTTCACAAATGCTCTCCATCCAACCTCACTGAGCTCGAGCTGTTTTGCAAGGTGGAATGGGAAAAAATTTCAGTCTCTCGATGTGCAAAACTGATAGACATACCCCAAGCGACTTACAGCTGTAATCGCAGCAAAAGGTGGCGCTACAAAGTATTAACTTAAGGGGGCTGAATAACTTTGCACGCCCAATTTTTCAGTTTTTGATTTGCTAAAAAAGTTTGAAATATCCAATAAATGTCGTTCCACTTCATGATTGTGTCCCACTTGTTGTTGATTATTCACAAAAAAATACAGTTATATATCTTTATGTTTGAAGCCTGAAATGTGTCAAAAGGTCGCAAAGTTCAAGGGGGCCGAATACTTTCGCAAGGCACTGTATATCTTGCCATGCATCAAGCCTTCAGCATTACACACAGTAGACTACTTACCCAGCTGACCGCTTCCAGTTCGCTGTGCACTTTGTTTTCAGTGGGGGGGGGGGGGTCGTCTTCTACATCATCCTGCAATATATTGGAGAGGGAGGGGTTTTACGTCTTTAAACATTGGTTTAAGACTACACCACTCATCATATGACACCTACCTGTAGCGTGTTTAGTTTTTTCTCCGCCTTTTTCGATCTTTCAACCTCTCTTCTTCAGACCTTTGTGAATGACACACATGACATACATTCAAAATGAAAATATATTCAGGTCAGTCTGGCTACAGTGAAACAAGTGATTTTAAGGATGCAAATTAAACGTTTTTTTTTTTAAATGTTCAATGCTTACGGCATGGGAATGTTCTGCAGGAGAACTAGGTACCACCGGCGCCTAAGTTGCGGCGTGTTTTCCTTTGAAAACGAAAACCACACAACCCGATGGGTATCGCTAAAATAACTTCAATCCACTAGGGATGTGAATTGAAGGGTGCTCTTGAGGGGACACTGGATGCTGATGGTATGTCAGGTGCTTCAGAAACTGCTCTGTTGAATATTGTTGCTGTGCAATAGCGACAATGAAAGTGTGTCGCATTTCTACAACTGAAGTCACACTTTCTGATTGTGAACTCTGAAAGAGAGGAATAATACTATAGTAACAAGTTATACAATTAAATTAAATACGCTGCTGTAACTGAACAAAAAAAATCAAAAACACGTGAACATCAAATCTATTCAATAAACAAACATAGAAATAGTACCTCTGTGCCTCACTGAAGCATGACCTTTGATGTGGTTGTTGACCTTTGATGTGATTGTTGACCATATATTGTTCAGCCTTACATGTGCAGAAGGGGCAGTTGTCACGCCCTGGCCATAGAGAGGCTTTTATTCTCTATCTTGGTTAGGCTAGGGTGGGCATTCTAGTTGCTTTATTTCTATGTTGGTGTGGTTCCCAATCAGACCTGTCTATCGTTTTCTCTGATTGGGGATCATGTATAAGTTGTCCTTTTTTGTTTGGATTTTGTGGGTAGTTATTTTCTGTTTAGTGTCTGCACCTGACAGGACTGTTTCGGTTTTCACTCGTTGTTATTTTGTTCGAGTAATACATTTACCATGAACACTTACCACGCTGGGCTTTGGTCCATGCCTTCTGACGAGAGATGTGACAGGAGTGATGAAGATGACTGCTACTGCATTTTTTTAAAATTCTGGGTCTCTCGCCCTCCAATAACACACTAACATGTCTCTAAAGAAAATAAGCATAGACATAAAAGGCATGATAATTAGAAAGGCATAAAATAATACAATAGGCATTTCATTTCATTATTGTATATCCTATGTGTCGGCTGTGTAGACTTGCTATGTGTAATTTAGGGAATGGCCGTCGGCATCAACGATACACATTTAGAGCCAAACACAACAAGGCATGCATTGAAGAAACACAGAAAATCAATGATCGAATCGATTACATAACTGTACATGTAAACCTAGGCTTACTGCTCAAGTAGGCAAATTTGTCCAAATAAGAGTCCCTCATTGTAAGCAATTAGCTAGCGAACATGGGTGCTAATTAAGGCTAGGCTAACATCGGTGTGGTAGTTGGTTATATAAAAACATACCACTGCACTGGTATAACAAGAATGTTCTGAAATACATTATGACAGTCTCACTTCAATGGTTTATATTTTCATTCGTGCAGGTTAGGTTCAAATAAGATTCGCTTTTGTTGACTTGGATAACTTTGTCGTGAACCTCAACTTGGGTGACCTTGAAGGAGACGGGAAGGGTTCGGGTTAAATGAGTTTGACTCCGCCCACATTGAGCCAAGCCCCGAACTGTGCAATGCAGTCAGGGGCTTCTCACAACAGTCCCCCTCGAAGCATCGTTACCCATCGATCCACAAACGTCGTGGCCCTTGCAGAGCAATGGAAACAACCACTTCAAGGTCTCAGAGTGACGTCACCGATTGAAACACTATTAGCGCACACCGCTACCTAGCTAGCCATTACACACCTCCTGCTTTTCTCAGCAACCAGTGATCCGGGTCAACAGCATCAATATTTATGCGACCAACTGTTTTCTACAACTACAGATTGCTTTCTACGAGTGATAACTTTTTGTCTTTATGGCAGTTATTTTACTCAAGACCCTTGGAAATGACCTGCATATCTGCCGTTATAAAAAAATGTATAATGCAATATGTAGATTTACAAATACAAAATCAAAAGGTGTTTGTTTGTGGATAGTGAATTGCATTTGTGGATAACGTTTTACATTTGTGGATTGGTGACTTACATTTGTGAATACATTTGGCATGATATCACTTTGCCTCTTTCTCTCTTCTGAAACTATATCGCCAAAGAATGCATCTAAGCGAGCAAAACAGCGCAACCTCTGTATGTAGCCCATATGTATCTGAATCTGTCTGGACAGAAATAGTATGACATGCCATACTCTTTTGGTCCAAACAGCATCAGAGACATGGTCTACACATACTGAGACAGAGACAGAGGGGCAAAGAGGTACGGTAGGGTGGGCCAGGCCAACTAAGGCTCGCCCATAACGCCAGCCCTGAAGAAAAGCTGTCACACCGTTGGAAATCTGAGGCTGTATGGTCCATTTTGGGCCTTATTGTTAACAGTAAGCCTTCCATATGATTTCACCAAAACATGTTTTCATTGCTTTTTATACTTAAATTGTAATAAAAAAAAAATATATATATATTGTTATTTACATACTGTATATACATTCAAATGGCAACACACTAAATGACTAAGAAACTGACCCCTTTTGAGGCAATGGCAGAGAAGTGACATATTTTTTATACATCATTCTGATAAAGCTTAAAATCTGTTCAGGCCATGTGCTCCAGCCATGTCTTTTGTACTTCCTCATTGCAAGAGAGTGACACAGTATTGTGACACACAAAGTGGACATCGCTTTTAGGGACAAAATGTACTCTATAAAAAAACAATTTGATTTCACGAATAGACTTGGGAACTATTGTGTATGAAATAAACTTCTGTGTTAGAACTAAAAGAGTAGGGGAAGGGAATTGTATACTTTTTTTACAACTAATTTACTTGAAGTTCAAAGTTCCCCAACCTTACCTGGGACAGTCACACCATTGGGCAAATGTCACGTTTGGTTCAAAGTTGTAAGAGAACAAATAATACACTGCATGAATTTACTCATGATCCAAGTTTTTTTTATATCACCATTTTTGAAAAATGTAAGTTAAGTTATATTTGTGTTTGCCATTATGGACAAAAAAAGGGGGGTCCAATATAAGTTCTTAGAAGTACCCATTTAAAAATGTGCTGTGTGCTATAATAGTGTTTAATATGATTTTTGAATGAGTACCTCATCTCTGTACGCGACATATACAATTATCTGTAAGGTCCAATGGCGACCTGTCATTCAGGGCAGGTGGGGTAGAGCCCCACCAGTTTTGAGCCCCACCTGTTTAGCCAACTATTTTTTTATTATTATAATTTTTTGGCCTGTTTTGCATGATATTTTTTCCTTTAATACGCATCACATATCAGTTTGCAAATAATGTATAAAAAAATCATCTTTGAGTTGATAAAGCCGGATACAAACATGGTCTCTTTTTTGATTTCTTGAGTAAGGCAGCTCCAAACTGGCTCAGTGTTCTGTCTCTCATTTTTATTTTATTTTATTTTTTATTTCACCTTTATTTAACCAGGTAGGCAAGTTGAGAACAAGTTCTCATTTACAATTGCGACTTGGCCAAGATAAAGCAAAGCACATACAACGACACAGAGTTACACATGGAGTAAAACAAACATACAGTCAATAATACAGTATAAACAAGTCTATATACGATGTGAGAAAATGAGGTGAGAAGGGAGGTAAAGGCAAAAAAAAGGCCATGGTGGCAAAGTAAATACAATTAAGCAAGTAAAACACGGGAATGGTAGATTTGCAGTGGAAGAATGTGAAAAGTAGAAATAAAAATAATGGGGTGCAAAGGAGAAAAATAAATCAAATAAATACAGTAGGGAAAGAGGTAGTTGTTTGGGCTAAATTATAGGTGGGCTATGTACAGGTTCAGTAATCTGTGAGCTGCTCTAACAGTTGGTGCTCAAAGCTAGTGAGTGAAAGCTAGTGAGGGTATTTCCAGTTTCAGAGATTTTTGTAGTTCGTTCCAGTCATTGGCAGCAGAGAACTGGAAGGAAAGGCGGCCAAAGAAATAATTGGTTTTGGGTGTGACCAGAGAGATATACCTGCTGGAGCGAGTGCTACAGGTGGGTGATGCTATGGTGACCAGCGAGCTGAGATAAGGGGGGACTTTACCTAGCAGGGTCTTGTAGATGACATGGAGCCAGTGGGTTTGGCGACGAGTATGAAGCTAGGGCAAGCCAACGAGAGCATACAGGTCGCAATGGTGGGTAGTATATGGGGCTTTGGTGACAAAACGGATTGCACTGTGATAGACTGCATCCAATTTGTTGAGTAGGGTATTGGAGGCTATTTTGTAAATGACATCGCCGAAGTCGAGGATTGGTAGGATGGTCAGTTTTACAAGGGTATGTTTGGCAGCATGAGTGAAGGATGCTTTGTTTGCGAAATAGGAAGCCAATTCTAGATTTAACTTTGGATTGGAGATGTTTGATGTGGGTCTGGAAGGAGAGTTTACAGTCTAACCAGAAACCTAGGTATTTGTAGGTGTCCACATATTCTAAGTCAGAGCCGTCCAGAGTAGTGATGTTGGACAGGCGGTGCAGGCAGCGATCGGTTGAAGAGCATGCATTTAGTTTATCTTCTTTTAAGAGCAATTGGAGGCCACGGAAGGAGAGTTGTATGGCATTGAAGCTTGCCTGGAGGGTTGTTAACACAGTGTCCAAAGAAGGGCCAGAAGTATACAGAATGGTGTCGTCTGCGTAGAGGTGTATCAGAGACTCACCAGCAGCAAGAGCGACATCATTGATATATACAGAGAAGAGAGTCGGTCCAAGAATTGAACTCTGTGGCACCCCCATAGAGACTACCAGAGGTCCGGACAGCAGACCCTCCGATTTGACACACTGAACTCTATCAGAGAAGTAGTTGGTGAACCAGGCGAGGCAATCATTTGAGAAACCAAGGCTGTCGAGTCTGCCGATGAGGATGTGGTGATTGACAGAGTCGAAAGCCCTGGCCAGATCAATGAATACGGCTGCACAGTAATGTTTCTTATCGATGGCGGTTAAGATATCGTTTAGGACCTTGAGCGTGGCTGAAGTGCACCCGTGACCAGCTCGGAAACCGGATTGCACAGCGGAGAAGGTACGGTAGGATTCGAAATGGTCAGTGAACTAACAGTTTGGGTCTAGAGTGTCACCCGCTTTGAAGAGGGGGATGACCGCGGCAGCTTTCCAATCTTTAGGAATCTCAGACGATATAAAAGAGAGTTTGAACAGAGTGGTAATAGTGGTTGCAACAATGGTCGGCAGATAATTTTAGAAAGAGAGGTTCCAGATTTACGTGTTGAAGGTCTTCATTGGGTATCTCTGTTGGGTATCTCTGTTGGGCCCAGGCCTTAATGGGCAGGGTTCCACTTGGTGAGAAGGGGAGCCTGTTCTTCGCATGGCCTTCTCCTTCGTTCTCAGGTGTAAGTCTCTGATTGGCCACAAGAGGTCTCAATGTCCTTCATCTTGGTTGTCTGTTTACTTGCGCTCGTTCTGGAAGAGTGGTCTTCTGAGAACGGGCTATTCAGCCGCGTCGATGATCCCAAAGTGGTCATGAAAGCAGTGCAGGTAACGATGATTTGAAGAGAATAACTGGATGGTCCTACTTAAATCCCCCTTCTTAGATACAGTACAGCTACTCAACCGTAGCATTGATTGTTATGAGGTTCCTCTTCTTCAACCTTGTGCTGCATCTTTCGGGGTCGTGACTAATGTGGATCAAGCTGCAGCTTGTGGTCCGTCTAGTCTGATATGTTAATTCTTAGCTCAATCCTTTTACACCCTCGGGTAGAAAGGGGGCATTTACGTCATGCTGACACGCTCTCTTGGCTCCCTGGGGTGTGGCTAGTTACGAGGCAAGGTATCATAATTTACTATGATCTCGTTAGAGAACTCCAATCACAATCTTATCATCGCAAAAACACTCTTTATTCTTGATATTTTCTACACAACGTAAAGGGTGTAAAATCTCTTCAAGTTGCAATGTTTCCGTTATAACATCTTCATAACAATTTTAATGGCATCACAAAACAGACATACATTTTCCATATTCCATCTCTCATCATTCCTAACATTTGGATGTTGAAATACATTGTCCCAGTATCCATCGGGGCGGCAGGGTAGCCTAGTGGTTAGAGCGTTGGACTAGTAACCGGAAGGTTGCGAGTTCAAATCCCCGAGCTGACAAGGTACAAATCTGTCGTTCTACCCCTGAACAGGCAGTTAACCAACTGTTCTTAGGCCGTCATTGAAAATAAGAATTTGTTCTTAACTGACTTGCCTAGTAAAATAAAGGTAAAGTAAATTTTAAAAAATTAAAAATAGTTTAATGTTGATGTTTTGGGTGGCAAGAGTCTCTCGGTAACAAAGGGATTTTACCTTCCCAATACTGCAGGGCAAGAGAGAGAAAGTTCTCTCTAAATTTACGACCGGCTGTTATGTCATAAAACCGGCCCAACTATCTGTCAGCCATTGTCAGTTGATCTGGCACTTTGATCCTCACCAAGGAGAGAAAGTCATGACACCTCGTATCCGCTTGTTGTTCCCTTATGCCGTAGTTTGTACATCTCAATTGTCAGTAGAAACCACATTTGTTTAAGCAAGTCAGCGATATCAGCTATGTATTTTTAAAAGGCAGTAAATGAGGCTGAATTAACTGTTTTGCTGCCAGACAAGGCTGCGCTGACAGCCAGGTGTAGCAGTAGTAAGGATTCACTCCATGGTGCTGAAAAGAAAGCTCTGTTGTTGGGACAGTTTTATGTAGGCCCTAACAGTTTATTGGCATCGTTTGTCACTGTTATAGTGCAATTCATGTATTGTTTAGTGTTGTGTTGTGGCTTTGTTGGCATGCATCTAAAAACATTTTTTTAGTTTGCCCCACCAAGATTTACATGCTAAAATCGCCACTGGTAAGGTCCCTCAGTCGAGCAGTGAATTTCAAACACAGATTCAACGACAAAGACCAGGGAGGTTTTCCAATGCCTCACAAAGTAGAGCACCAATTAGTAGATGGGTAAAAATGTTTTAAAGCAGACATTGAATATCCCTTAGATCATGGGGAAGTTATTAATAAATATTTGGATGGTGTATCAATACACCCAGTCACTACAAAGATACAGGCATCCTTCCTGACTTAATTGCCAGAGAGGAAGGAAACCGCTCAGGGATTTCACCAAGAAAAACAGTTCGAGTTTAATGGCTGTGATAGAAGAAAATTGAGGATGGATCAACAACATTGTAGTTTCTCAGAAATTTCCGAGTTCCCAGTTATTTTGAACACAAGCATTAGCAGTGGAACTCACCTATGGCAGCTCTCTTGCACTGAACCGTTGTCTGTTTGACAATAACATTGACATAGTGACACCTTTTCCAGTAGCAGTGGAAAAAAATCTATGGTGAAACATATTATTCAAGAAATGTATACAGCTCTTCAGTAAAAAAAAGTATGCCCATTTTCTTCTAGCGGTAGATGAATATCCTACGAATATAACACAATAAAATATTCCTACTTCTTAAAACACTCTCTGCATTCTCTCTATTTCCATTCTCTTCTTAGCCCTCTCTCCAATCTCTCCCCTGTCCTTCTCTCTAGTACCTTTCTTCAGTCCCGCCTAGTACATTCCTACCAAACATCCCTGTAGAGTAGAGGTGACTAACCATCTTCAAGCATGTGTCATTGAATTAGGGATAACTGTTATGCCCTTGGTTTGGGTCTACCCCAACCCCACTAAGGCACATCGCGCACACACACAAGGCAGACATGCACACACCAAGTGTACACGCCCACAGACTAGTGTCGTGTCTTTGGCTATGCCGGATTAAGTGATATGACATGCTATTCTATAAAATAATTTCTCCGTAATTAATATTACCTGATTGAGCTAATCATGTAAATGTAATTAACTAGAGAGTTGGGGCACCACAAAGAATATTTATAGAGCTGTTATCTTCTGAATAAACTCTTAAAGACCTAGTAATATTTTACATCAATAGCAGTCAATATTAATCGTCACCTTAATTCAGTCTCATCTGAAAGTTGTAAATTCCTGGTTATCTTCACGAACCCTGGCTAACAAGTTGAATCATCAATACAAAATTGGGTTGAATTATTTATTTACTAAATACCTAGCTAATCACACAGAATTACACATACACATAATTATCATAACTTGATTACAAATTACTTCATAAAGGAAAACGTCCCTAGCGGGCGGAACAGATATGACAGCTTGTTACACAAAAGAAAAGGGGCTGGGTTTGTGTGAAAGAGCGGGAAGACTTAGTGACAAAGGAAGAAGCTGTGCTATCGTAGATACAGTATCTTATGTATTCTAAATTACCGCCCATTTGGAAAAGGAAAATGCAATAAATATTTACTCTGAGCTGCGCTTCGGTAGGTTGGTGGTAGATAGAAGGCCGTGTTGCCAAACCGAGTCCTTTGTCCTTTGAAGAATGTCTCTGGTGGTCAATTGGATACGTTGTAGTAACGTCGTTGTTTGATTGACGGGATACTCTGTCTGTTCCTTCCTAACCCTCGTTTGCAGCTGCTGTTGCTAACTTAACGGCTAGAAGGTATCACTTCTGTATTGAATAAGAGTTCAAAGTTCATACCATTCGCAACCAAAGCTCACGCTGATGTTGGCTTCGTTCTGTAGTTATTATCTGAACCATTCTGACATCGGACCGTCGTCCTCACATCCTCAGAACAGGAGGTTACATTTTCGTCAAGGCTTTATATAGTGGAGCGAGAAGGGTGTGTCTGAAAAGTTTCATAACCCATGACTCTTCACAGGGGCGGGCCACTGATAGAGCAGAGCCGTAAACTTATGAAAACCCAATTCTCACATTTTAGAAGCTAAAATCACATTTTAGAAGCTAAAATCACATTTCATCCCATCACGAATAATTTCATATTCAAACATTTAAATTGTACAACAATTCCATGTGAATCCGATAACACTGATGTGTGCGTTAGCACTTAAATACAGTGCCTTCAGAAAGTATTCATACCCTTGACTTATTCCACATTTTATAGTTGCAGCTAGAATTCAAAATTGATTAAATATATTATTTTCTTTCTTACCCATGTACACAATATCCCACAATGAAAAGATAACATGTTTTTAGACATTTTTGCAAATGTATTACATTAAATACAGAAATATCTAATTTGCGTTTTGACACTCCTGAGTCTATGCCTGGTAAAATAAACTTCGGCAGCGATTACAGCTGTGAGTCTCTTTCTGAGTAAATCTCTAAGGCCGTGTCTAGACTTGACAGTTATGCAGCTTTTGTATTCTGAGAATGGAGTTCTGAACACCTCATCTGTCTACATTTACATTTGTCCACCATGTCCACATTGTGTCCATTCCGGTGCTATATTCTAATGACAGTGTGCATTCTACAAACGGTGGATAATACAACAACTGATGGTTGTAGCTAATGTAAGTAGCCAGCTAACCTCTAGTTAGCCAACAAGCTAGCAAGCAACGCTAAAGGGATTGCAAACAAGTTAGCATAACTCTAGCCAAACACATTTTTTATTCTAAATAGTAGCTAGCTGGCTAGCATTTGAGGCCAGCAAACACATTCCCCACATTCTAGGAACATATTTTCTCCAACGTTATGATGCAGAGATGACTCTCGTTTTTCTAGAGACGTGGGAGGAGTGCTGATGATGTTGCCCACTGTATGCACTTTCGGTGGCCTGATTGCAGAGGAGAAATCGGGCACAGTGCATCCCTGACCCCCTCCTGAAGTGGTCAGATAGATCTGAACAATATCATACCACTAAAATACTTTTGTGCCTCTATACCAGTCTTTTCAGTGCAAGCTTCGTATTCTGCTTGGTTGTTGATCTTTGCCCGACAGCCATTTTCAAGTCTTGCCAATAGATTTTCAAGCCGATATAAGTGAACTTTAACTAGGCTGATCAGTAACATGCAATATCGTCTTGGTAAGCAACAGTGTATATTTGTGTTTTAGGTCAGGGGTTCCCAATCTTTTTCATTCAGGCCCCCATGCATGCCACGTCTATTTCTATGAGCACAGGCACTATTCACACCCCTCTTTTAGGTTTAAAGCTTATTTCCCGCAATTCTTACAATTTTGTCATGAGATGCAGAGAATATTTTGCTGTTTTAAAACTTATTTTCTTGCAATTCTATACATTTTGCCATGTCTAATGTGTATTCATGTGGTATTTGAGGGACTCAAACATTACAACAATCATTGGGCTAAAAAACATTAGCTGACATGGACTAGCTGATCTGGACATTTCGGGCAAGTTATAAATAGCGCTCCCTGCCGACCCCTGCGCCCCCACTGCTGACCCCTCGCGCCCCAGGGGGGTGCCCCACAGTTTGGGAACCACTGATTTAGGTTGAGGCCCTGCTGAAAGGTGAATTTGTCTACTGGAAAGCAGACTGAACCAGGCTTTTCTCTAGGATCTTTCCTGTGCTTATCTCTATTCCGTTTATTTTAATCCTAAACTCCCTTGCCGATGACAAGCATACCCATAACATGATGCAGCCACCACCATGCTTGACAATATGACTAGTGGTACTCCGTGACATGTTGTGCTGGATTTTCCCCAAACATAATTGTTAGAGGAAATTATTGTTGAAATGATTAATTATGTATACATTATTGATTAGAACCATTTATTCTAATACTATTATGTTATGATATGAAATGCATGGGTTCTTGGTTCTTGGCTGTTACTGAAAATGAAAGCAGAAACGAATGAATTGTCTGTGCCTCTCGGGAAGTTTAAGGGGGAGAGATGCTATAGCTTTTCAGACAGTTTGGAATGTAGTTTTATGGGAGGAGCAGAAAGATAGTTCCAGACCTAAAAACAATGGGCTCTTGTGAGAATCGGAGAGAGGGTGGGAAACTGATGATGTCATGTTCAGTTTATAACCTGTGGAAAAATGTGTATGCGTTTAGTACTCTCATGTAATAAACGCTGTTACCTTTGGCTTTTAAGACTGGTCTCAATCTACTTCATGCATAATTAATGAACTTACAATTCATTAATGAATTAGAAATGAGTGCGAATTGGTTTTGGCAATAAAACATACAGGAATTTAGAATTCCTCTATCAATTACGCTTTGTATTCAGGACCAATAGTTCATGTCTTTGCCAATATTTTTCCAGTTTTACTTTAGTACCTTATTGCAAACAGGATCCATTTATTGGAATATTTTTTATTTTGTACAGGCTTCCTTCTTTTCACTGTCATTCAGGTTAGTATTGTTGATCCATCCTCATTTTCACCTATCACAGCCATTCATCTCTGTAACTGTTTCCACTCTTGGCCTCATGCTGAAATCCCTGAGCGATTTCCTTCCTTTCCCCAACTGAGTTAGGAAGGACGCCTGCATCTTTGTAGTGACTGGGTATATGGATACACCATCCAAAATGTAATTAATAACTTCACTATACTCAAAAGGATATTAAATGTTGTTTTTTTTACCAATAGGTGCCCTTTGCAAGGCATTTGAAAACCTCCCTGGTCTTTGTGGTTGAATCTGTTTCAAATTCACTGTGTAGAGAGATGAGGAAGTCATTCAAAAATCATGTTATTGCACACAGTGAGTCCATGCAGCACATTTTTACTCCTGGACGTATTTAGGCTTGTCAGAACAAAGAGATTGAATAATTATTGACATTTCAGATTTACATTTTTTAATGAATTGTTAAAAATGTCTAAAAACATCATTTCACTTTGACGTTATGGGTTATTGTGTGTAGGCCAGTAACACACAATCTATATTCAATCCATTTTAAATTCAGGCTGTAATACAACAAAATGTGGAAAAAGTCATGGGGTGTGAATACTTTCTGAAGGCCCTGTATACTGTAAATTGGTAATATATAATTGGTAATATATATATATATATATATTGGTAATATATACCGACTGAATGCAGCGCTCACCAAATGTGGCCTGCTGAAGCAGACACGGTCCAGAATGCTACTGGACAGACTGAGTTCCTTCAGAGAGCTGCTGATCCTCACACATGTCTGCTCTAATGCAGTCACCACCACCGCTATAGATACAGCAGTCAGGACCATGGGATGGTGTGTGAGACGGGGCGATGAGCTTTTCCTGATCACATGACTCGGCCAGGAAAAACCGGTCGTCTGCTCTGAGAGCCAAAGATGATTTTGTTCTGTGCCCAAATTCTCCCTCCTTTTTCCTTCAAGTGGTTCAAGGAAATACCCCACATAGATTAAACAGCATAGGGCTAGTGTAAGCACGAGTTATTACACCAATCCTATGCTTTTAAATCCATGTGGGGGAGTGCATACCAGAGCGAAAGGGGTTGAGAATTGGAACGCAGGATATGACTCATGAGATGCTGTGACGATGCTCTGATGTTTCACTGTGCAAATGATGAGTATGTCCTAGGTCCTGGAAGGCCAAAATGTCTCTTGATTTTCAATGCCTTTTAATCACAGACTGTCTTATATTCTCTCTCTGGCCAATCATTGACATTGACTGATCAATAAGTGAAGCTTGTGCCAGAATGAAATTGAAACCAGTAGGATTAGATGGCTCAATGACTTGAATTGATGTGTAAAAGCTTTAGAACATGACAATAACAGAAAATCCCATTGCCTAGTATCCTACTGTTCAATCCAGACATGTTTTTAAATTGAATCTTTATTTAACTAGGAAAGTCAGTTAAGAACAAATTCTTATTTTCAATGACAACCTACCAGGGGAGCAGTGGGGTTCTGGGGCAGAACGACAGATTTTTACCTTGCCAGCTCGGGGATTGAATTCAGCAAACTTTCCGTTACTGGCCCAACGCTGTAACCACTAGACTACCAGCTGCTCCAGGTGAATGCGCTCTGAAAATGAAGTCTTTCTTTATTTGCCTTTGCTCCGTTTTGACAGGCTGAGTTCCCCATTTGTATGGCCTATTATCAAAATGTTTATTTTCCGATCAGTTCTGAAAACTGTCCTGCAGTGTTTCATTTTCAGCCACACAGATACATGTTTTGCGTATTTATGAATGAGTGCAACATACGTGTGTTATTCAGTCAGAGTTACGACTTCAACATGGTCTCGTGTTTGTGTATGTTTGCTATTTTGGAATAAACTGTTTGATTGGATTGTATAGTATTTTGCCAGGCTATTTCTGATTTACGCTAACTGGTCGTTGTCTTGCCAAGGCAACAATGTAGTGTTTCTAACAGCAGAAACAGTCAGGTACCCAGGCTAACTACAGCAGTTGTGTCATTGGGTGCGTTCCAGATAACCATATTATGTGCAAGCTTGCAAAGTTTTACAAGAACATTATAACACGGTGATGTGGTAAAGATTGTAAAGATCTGATATTCTACGCAGGCCTTAGGATTTGTCGATCTGGAATGTGCCCAGTACGTGTGTCACTGTGAGAAGTGACCCTTTTCTGTTTTGTGAACAGTTTGTCATCCTCACCATATGGCATGGCTCCCACAGGTCGTTGTGTTTGATAGGTCCTTGACGTCACCAGTTACAAAAACATTGTTGTTACCCTTTGTTTAAACTAGCCTGGTACCAGATCTGTTCGTGCCATAGGAGTTGGCAAGATAACAGACCAGTCACAGAAATGGAGGAAATACTACATTTATATTCACACATGACCCACTGCTCCCTTAACTTGGGATGTCAACCTCAACATGGCCATAGCCCAGCAATGACCAAATCTCTTTACAGCTCCACACAGCCTTGTGTGTGAACCAGTACAGTTGGTTAAACGTTGTGTTTCTCCTTTTCGGGTTAACTATGAGAAGAATGACCATACCATGTCTGCTGAGCGGCACCACTCCTTATTGTCACGGCTATGGAACCGCGTGTGTGTGTGTGTGTGCGTCTATGGAGAAGGGAGAGAATGGTGGGAGGGAAGGGAGGTGCACAGAGGACAAGGGTGGCGGAGGCACCCACTCATTGTCTTGCGTCAGATTTGAGTCTGCACTCTCAAGTCGAGGAGCCCTTGGAGTGATGCCAACAGCCTGAAGACAATGGGGACTCTTTTATCTCTTTGTTCGAAAATCCTGCTGTGGGGAGAGAGAGGAGGACTGAGGGTGAGAGAGAGCAAGGCTGCTCCAAGAGGCTAGAACACACTGCAGATGTGTCACTGGGGTTCAAATTCCACCCCTGATATCTATGATTCCATCCCCTTCTCCTCCCTCTCTTCCCCATGGTGATGCTGAGAGGCTGTGTTCACTGATTCAGGTGGATCTGTGCTGTAAAACAACACGCATCGATTGATTTGTTCCATTTTTAGACTGCATCCTGTAAACAATAGTCTAATGCAGAAGTCGTTTGTGTTGGCCGTTGATGCTATCCTATCAGAAACATGCTCTAGTACAAAATACCATAACAGTGACACATTTGAGAAAGAATTAGCTGACACACAGACATCTCTGTCAGGAGCAAAATCTTTAATTACAGTCATTTGCACAATGCTAAAATATATATATATATGTATATAAAACAGACCTAAATAAAGTGCTTCGTAACATACAAACATCCTACTCATTATTTGGCACACCATTTTATCATAGCGGAATCACATATTTCAGTCAGTATAATTCCTTAAAAAAAACAACTCAAATGATCATAAACATTATATTGAATACCTACCCTATTTGATTTCATATATACTTTATCATTATATCAAATATATCATTATTCAGGTGGTACTAGCAGGGTTTGTCCCATTTCCCATAACGAAATCCTTTCAAAAAAAAAAAAAATGCCAGTGATGTTCTTTATGGTACATTCAAACCAAAATATTGGTTGAAAACATACAATATACATACAGTCAATCCATTAGATATCATGAACCACATGTGGGAAATGTTGAGGTTATGTAGATTGCATTTTATCCTGCAACACTGTGTGTGTGTGTGTGTGTGTGTGTGTGTGTGTGTGTGTGTGTGTGTGTGTGTACTGCAGACATTGAGAATGTGGCCTTTAATTTCTGACACACAGCATGGAAACATGAGGTGCATGTGTGGCGCATATGCTGTCGACAGAAAACAGTTCCTCTGTCCATCGTGAGGGAGAGATCGCTCCTGCGTTTCAGTCCATCACCGAGGGAGAGTAGCACTTCCTTATTGAAATACACCATGCGACTGGCTTTAGTCCTGTTCAGAATGTCCCATGTAGTAGTTTTAGGTAGGGGTGCCAGAGTCCTGGTAGTGACAATCATTTCATTTTCAAATGAAGGTTGATTTTAATTAGATTTATTTAACCTTTATTTAACTAGGCAAGTCCGTTAAGAACAAAAGATCTTATTTAGGCGACAGAGTTCTGTTTGAAATGTTCCATGATCCTCTTTGTCAGGGAGTTGTGACAGTCATGGTTATAGTCCCTGAGAGCAGTAACAGGCCTGGCCAGTCCTCTTTCCCTCAGCTCAGTAGGGTTGGACTTGGGCTCGGGGGATGATGCTCATGGCTATGTGGTTGCTGTGGGGAGAAAGATGAAACAAGAACAACAAAAAAAAAAAAAAGAGTTTGTATCTTGGTTCCACACCACCTTTACTGCAACAACGTTTCAATCGATCATAGTGTCCTGGGCCCGAGTCACGCAGTAGTAGTGCTGACAAAGGATCAGTTCAGCCTTTTATGTCGTATTGAATAAGAAGATAAGATGATATGGGGGCCCACCGAGTACCTAAGTACAATCATCGGATGCATGCGTGTAAATATCTTAGCGACTCACTCGTAGTTATCGCTGTGCTTCATCGTCCTGTAGAACTTGGCCAGTTTGATGGAGAAGATGATGCTGGGGACCAGGAAGATCATACACCAGCCCAGGCTGAACCAGAATGCATTCTGGACAAACAGACACACGTAGGTTAATAAACCATGTTGGATTAGCACAGTGAATCACTCACTCACTCACTCACTTACTTAACTCACTCACTTAACTCACTCACTTAACTCACTCACTTAACTCACTCACTTAACTCACTCACTTCACTCACTCACTTAACTCACTCACTTACTCACTCACTTAACTCACTCAACTCACTCAACTCACTCACTCAACTCACCAGAGATTGCACCATGTTTGAGCAGACTATAACCTCAGCTGAGTCCATAGCTTCAGCCACTGGGCCACAGAGACCAACCTGCTGAGTGATCTACAGAACACACACAGAAGTGTCAATCAATCAAATGTATCAATCAAATGTATTTGATATACCCAGCCTGAAACCCAGGCCTGTTTTAACAGAAGATGATCAACCCCACATTCTTACACGTAGGGTTGAGGCTAAAGCTCAAATTAAACCAAACACACGGTAGAGTAATTTAGTGATACAGTAATAATAGTACACTAAGTGAACACACCGTGAAATTAGCCCAGTCAGCATACGCCGTGAAGTACCCCATCTGACAGTCTAGGAACCCCCTACTCTCCTGAGAGAGAGAGAGAGGAGAGCGAGAGCGAGAGAGAGAGGAGAGTGAGAGGAGAGTGAGAGCGAGCGAGGAGAGCAAGAGAGAGAGCGAGAGAGAGAGACAGATGTAAATTCGACACACTCAGAAGTCATGAGAATCAGTGGAGCTTTGCAGCAGAGAATCAGGTGGACTTCCCTGTAACTATGTGAAGTGGACCTTGTGAGCTAAGCTGTGAGCAATGGCTGTGGTGCTACAGGCTAAGTCAGACAGAGAGCTGTGCTTGTCACACTCATCGGAACTCATCTCTCCCTCTTCACTATACAGAATGTGGCATTAATGACGTCGTTTTCTGGGTTGTAAAGTATTTTTTTCCGTGACGGGATGCGCTTCTGTGTGGCTACTCACGGCCTTGACAATCTGTGAAGTGTTAGTGTTGAGGAAGTCTTGAGCTGTTCCCACTTCCCTCAACACATCTCCGACTGTGCGCTAAAGGAGAGAGGGAGAGAGAAAGAGAGGGCTGAGCGCGCATTGCACAGCTACATGGTGACGTGGTCTAACGAAAGAACACGCGCTGCTCATGCTTTCGGAACACCCTGCAGTATACTCACATCGATGCGTGACGCTATGACACCGAGGGCATCTATGGTGGAGTTCAAATGAGTCTGAAACACAAAAGACCGACCGATACTATATCCACACGTACACACAACGTGACTCTGCTCTGAATAATGACCTCCGAAGAACTGATGAAAACACGTCACAGACAGTTCAGATAGCTGTACATTTCATACGGCCACACGCATGGGACATTTCGCTGACGTTGTCCAGAGCAGAAGCCGACAGCGCCAGGCTGGTCGGACGTACCAGTTGTGGGATGATGGCAGTGTTAATGTAGAACTGGATCTCTCTCAGGTCTGTAGCCTCCCGTGTCATCTCTAATTTAACACCAGTCTGGAGGGAGACGGTGGGACATGCTTCACATTACGGTCTTTCTACAAATGTACAGTCCAACATTGAGGAGTACATTATACGATGATGACTGAGTGGGTTTTACTACTCACTTGAGCAGCAGCCAGTTGGTCTAGCCTGTCTGCTGTTTCATTCAGATCAATGCTGGAAATATTGTTGATCTAAAAACAGACGTCGAAAACCGTTACGGTGTGTCATGTGATCTGGTGTATACTCAAATTCGGTACAAACTACGAGACCAAAGGTCAGACGGATGCGCACACACACGCACACACTTTGTACCTGCTGTGTGACAGAGCTGAAGTCGACATCATGGGCCTTGTCAGAGAAGCTGTGTAGCTGATTGCGTATGTCGCGGGTGAGCAGGGTGACGGTCGACAGTTTGATCTCATTCCTGTCAAAGTGCTGCTGAATCTCTTCTGTGTACTGGGAGGGGAGAGGTAAACACATGATTAGAAGGACTAGAGGAAAAATTGTCCTAGGAGAGCAGATGGTTTAACATATGGACTTTACACCAATTTGGAAGTGGAAACATAAGATGATTCATTTGGGAATTAAATCCCCATGTAAAGTGATTCCCAGTGATCATCAATAGACAGTATATGGTGATAGAAAAAGTTAAAACCATGTGTGATCGAGTAGAAACCCTACGTGACAGAGTAGAAACAGTAGGAACCCTACATGACAGAGTAGAAACAGTAGGAACCCTACGTGACAGAGTAGAAACAGTAGGAACCATACGTGACAGAGTAGAAACAGTAGGAACCCTACGTGACAGAGTAGAAACAGTAGGAACCCTACGTGACAGAGTAGAAACAGTAGGAACCCTACGTGACAGAGTAGAAACAGTAGGAACCCTACGTGACAGAGTAGAAACAGTAGGAACCCTACGTGACAGAGTAGAAACAGTAGGAACCCGTGACAGAGTAGAAACAGTAGGTACGTGACAGAGTAGAAACAGTAGGAACCCTACGTGACAGAGTAGAAACAGTAGGAACCCTACGTGACAGAGTAGAAACAGTAGGAACCATACGTGACAGAGTAGAAACAGTAGGAACCCTACGTGACAGAGTAGAAACAGTAGGAACCATACGTGACAGAGTAGAAACAGTAGGAACCCTACGTGACAGAGTAGAAACAGTAGGAACCATACGTGACAGAGTAGAAACAGTAGGAACCATACGTGACAGAGTAGAAACAGTAGGAACCCTACGTGACAGAGTAGAAACAGTAGGAACCATACGTGACAGAGTAGAAACAGTAGGAACCCTACGTGACAGAGTAGAAACAGTAGGAACCCTACGTGACAGAGTAGAAACAGTAGGAACCATACGTGACAGAGTAGAAACAGTAGGAACCCTACGTGACAGAGTAGAAACAGTAGGAACCCTACATGACAGAGTAGAAACAGTAGGAACCCTACGTGACAGAGTAGAAACAGTAGGAACCCTACGTGACAGAGTAGAAACAGTAGGAACCCTACGTGACAGAGTAGGAACAGTAGGAACCCTACGTGACAGAGTAGAAACAGTAGGAACCCTGACGTGACAGAGTAGAAACAGTAGGAACCCTACGTGACAGAGTAGAAACAGTAGGAACCATACGTGACAGAGTAGAAACAGTAGGAACCCTACGTGACAGAGTAGAAACAGTAGGAACCCTACGTGACAGAGTAGAAACAGTAGGAACCCTACGTGACAGAGTAGAAACAGTAGGAACCCTACGTGACAGAGTAGAAACAATAGAAATCGTAGTGTGACAGTCGTACTTTGGACACGTTGAGCAAAGCATTGAGGTCTATGAGATCATACAGATGGAGTGTTGTCCATAGAGGCCTGTTCTTTTCACAATCACTACAAACACACAACAATACATCATTACATAGCACAATAGCAGAACAAAAACAACATTACATTTAGAGTGACTCATAGTAACCAGAAAGCAGATCTTTCATTTGTAGAACCCTTTATAATGTTTCTACATACTTGTATACTTCAGTGAGTGTCAGGTTGCTCTTCAGGCCCAGTGTCTTTCCTAAATTGAAGCCATGTATCAGGCCTGGAGTGTCAGCAAACTGGCGAGGGGGGAGACACACAATCAATGAATCCATTTTGTGTGTGAGGATGTATGAGTGTGAGTGTGTTTGTGTACCTGTAGTAGCTGTCCACTGCGCCAGGGCTGGCAGATGAGTGTGTAGACATTTCCTCCCAGTATAAACAGTACTAACACCACCAGCATGAAGAGCCAGGAAAACAGGAAACTTAGCCCTGCACCCCTACACACACAAATTTGTTGAGATCACTCTTTCACTAGATTACTTTTGTTAAGGGCACGGGCGTCACTTATGCCTATGCTCGCTCGCTCACTCACTCACACACACACACACACACACACACACACACACACACACACACACACACACACACACACACACACACACACACACACACACACACACACACACACACACACACACACACACACACACACACACACACACACACACACACAGACAGTACATACGCCATGAGGAAGGTTCCTCCACAGTCTGCGGTGCTGGATCGTTCTGTTGGCTTGTCCTTTGGGCTTAGTCCAACCGGGCCCAAAAACAGACCCAGGAGGTTACACACTACAACCAGGAGAACTGCACAGCTCAGGACAATACACACACCCCACCTTAGAGAGACAAAAACAGAGGATCTTGACCTTATCTGTTCAGTCCCGTCAGGTCAGTGTGTGTGTATGTGTGTGCATGTGAGTGTAAGTGTGTTCATTACCTGATCATCTCTACCCTCTCTGACTGTTGTGAGTACATGCCGATGTATCTCTGAGCCTCTCCCAGTGTGTCTGAGATGTTTCTGAGGGCAGAGACAGGGATGTTTCCCTTCACCTCAGAGATTTGCCTCTTGATGTCTTCAAGCTGCTGCTTCACATCTGAGGGAGAAGGATGAATATACCTCTAGACACTGATCCAAGGTCAGTTTTAAAGGTATTTAGGTAAGGTTAAAGCATAATATGTGGCTATAAGGCTAGTATACATAATCTTGATAGTGTGGGTGTGCATAATAACCTATACAAGGTAGAAGTTTAACTGAATCTACATGATTTATAAAGCTATATTTACATAGGCTGGTTCCACAAAGTGTTTATAAAGAAACCCAGCCTAAAACCCAGAGCAGCAAGCAATGCAGATTGTGGCGTACAGCAGGTCTGCCACCAGGGGGAGACTCGTCGAGGTCTTGTGACAGACGGAGTACACATCACAAGGCGATGGCTCCCTCTGCTGGACGTGCCAGGTCTCGACGGGCTCTCTGGCCAGGACTAATTGGGGCTGGTGAGTAATCAAGGGCTGATTTCCCATAAAGCTGCCAGAAGAGCAGCACACAGGAGAGAGACTGGGGGAAGAAAGGACTCCTGTGTAGTTGGGGACAGTTCGAAACGTAACAGGAGGGAATTCATTTTTTTTTTTATCCCCACAGGATACAGCAAGACCCGGAGCCCAGAAGACGGTATCCCGGAGAGGGTCTCATGGGGGAGACCTGTTCTTTTCTTTTGAACTATTATTTTAATAAAACACCTTTTGAAACTGAGCTTATCCAACTCTGTCCGTGTCTGTCCTGTGTAAACGTTTTGACCCAACCACCTGGCCTGCCACAAGATGTAGAAGCACGGTGGCTCTGAAAATCTCCCTAGAAAGGCAGGAATCTAGGAAAAAAAACCTAGAGGAACCAGGCTCTGGGGGGTGGCCAGTTCTCTTCTCTCTGTGCCGGGTGGAGATTATAAGAGTACATGGCCATTAAGGCCATATTGTTCTTCAAGATGTTCAAACGTTCATAGATGACCAGCAGGGTCAAATAATAATCAGAGTAGTTGCGGTGTCTTAGTCCTATAACAGTTAGTAGTGACATTGAAGGTAATATACTCACTCTGTACCACGTCCTTGGTGTCGTTGGTCACTTTTTGGGGAATACTGGCAAAGAAGTCTTCTCCCTGACACACACACAGTCAGAAGCATCCTCAGTAACACTCCAAGGAGTTTCCCAGCATAAATGATGCATGGAAGTCAATGGAGGACTTGCATGAAAAATGTATCAAGCATGGATCTCAAATTCCCCCTCAGAACAGGACCGTGCATACTACTGTATCATGTCAGTAACACTTCACTAATCCATGGCAACCGTGTGTAAACGTCAGTGCATTGTGTATTTCTCCCCCCCACACACACAAAAACACTCGAATGAAATTGTATTTGCCACATGCGCCGAATGTGAAATGTGACCTTAACATGAAATGCTTATGTTACAAGCCCTTAACCAACAAAGCAGTTAAGAAAATAATGTATTGAAAATGTTTACTAAATAAACTACAGGGAAAAAAATAATTATAATAATTATAAAACAACAATACTAAGGCTATATACAGGTGGTACTGGTACCGAGTCAACGTTCTGGGGTACATGTTAGTCGAGGTCATTTGTACAAGTAGGTAGGGGTAAAGTGACTATGCATAGATAAACAGCGAGTACCAGCAGAGCAGTGTAAAAGCAAAGGGGGGGTCAATGGGGTCAATTCCAATAGTCCGGGTGTCCGTTTGATTAATTGTTCAGTAGTCATATGGCTTGGGGGTAGAAGCTGTTAAGGAGCCTTTTGGACTTAGACTTGGCGCTCCGAAGTAGAAAGAACAGTCTATGACTTGGGTGACTGGAATCTTTGAAAAAGGTCCTGGATGGCAATAAGCTTGGCACTGTGATGTACTGGGCCGTACGCCATTGTAGCGCCTTATGGTCAGATGCCGAGCAGATGCCATACCAGGCGGTGATGCAACCGGTCAGGATGCTCTCGATGGTGCAGCTGTATAACTTTTTGAGGATCTGGGGACCCAGGCCAAATATTGGACTGTTAGTTGATCCATCAGACAGTTTCTTGGACCACTATACCCATTTTGCCAATTGGACTTGGACCCCTCTGCTACTTGGAACCCTAGTAATCCACGACAGGTCTATCGACGTCACCGCACGTGGAGGCAAAAACAGACTCTCCCCCATCATGACGTCCCTCTAAGGCCCTTCTGCCTGCCCCGGTCTGCTAACTGCTAGCTTGCTAGCCCTGGCCTGCTAACTCCTAGTTTTCTATCCCCGGCCTGCTAACTCCTAGCTTGCTAGCCCCGGCCTGCTAACTCCTAGCTTGCTAGCCCCGGCCTGCTAACTCCTAGCTTGCTAGCCCTGGCCTGCTAACTCCTAGTTTTCTATCCCCGGCCTGCTAACTCCTAGCTTGCTAGCCCCGGCCTGCTAACTGTCTGATTCGCCGTGTCCCCAGCCAGCCCAACCACTTACTGGACCCATACGATCACTTGGCTACGCATGCCTCTCCCTAATATCAATATGCCTTGTCCATTGCTGTCGTGGTTAGTGATTACTGTCTTATTTCACTGTAGAGCCTCTAGCCCTGCTCAATATGCCTTAACCAACCATGTTGTTCCACCTCCTACATATGCGATGACATCACCTGGTTTAAACATCTCTAGAGACTATATCTCTCTCATCAGTACTCAATGCCTAGGTTTAACTCCAATGTACTCTCTTCCTACCATACCTTTGTCTGTACATTATGCCTTGAATCTATGCTATCTTGCCCAGAAACCTGCTCCTTTTACTCTCTGTTCTGAACGTGATAGATGGCCAGTTCGCATAGTCTTTAGACGTACCCTTATCCTACTTCTCCTCTGTTCCTCTGGTGATGTAGAGGTTCATCCAGGACCTGCAGTGCACAACATAACTACCACTTTGAAGATGCAAAATAGTTTTTATTGTGAAACAAACAAGAAATAAGACCCCCAAAAAAAGAGAACTTGAGCGTGGATAACTATTCACCCCCCCCCCAAAGTCGATAATTTGTAGAGCCACCTTTTGCAGCAATTACAGCTACAGGTCTCTTGGGATATGTCTCTATAAGCTTGGCACATCCATCCACTGGGAGTTTTGCCAATTCTTCAAGGCAGAACTGCTCCAGCTCCTTCAAGTTGGATGGGTTCCGCTGGTGTACAGCAATCTTTAAGTCATACCACAGATTCTCAACTGGGTTGAGGTCTGGGCTTTGACTAGGCCATTCCAAGACATTTAAATGTTTCCCCTTAAACCACTCGAGCATTGCTTTAGCAGTGTGCTTAGGGTCATTGTCCTGCTGGATGGTGAACCTCCGTCCCAGTCTCAAATCTCTGGAAGACTGAAACAGGTTTCTCGCAAGAATTCCCCTGTATTTAGCGCCATCCATCATTCCTTCAATTCTGACTAGTTTGCCAAGTCCCTGCCGATGAAAAACATATCCACAGCATGATGCTGCCACCACCATGCTTCACTGTGGGGGTGGTGACCTCGGGGTGATGAGAGGTGTTGGGTTTGCACCGGACATAGTGTTTTGCTTGATGGCCAAAAAGCTCAATTTTAGTCTCATCTAACCAGAGTACCTTCTTCCATATGTTTGGGGAGTCTCCCACATGCCTTTTGGCTAACACCAAATGTGTTTACTTATTTATTTCTTTAAGCAATGGATTTTTCTGGCCACAATTCCATAAATCCCAGCTCTGTGGAGTGTACTGCCTAAAGTGGTCCTATGGACAGATACTCCAATCTCCGCTGTGAAGCTTTGCAGCTCCTTCAGGGTTATCTTTGGTCTCTTTGTTGCCTCTCTGATTAATGATTTCCTTGCCTGGTCCATGAGTTTTGGTGGGCGGCCCTCTCTTGACAGGTTTGTTGTGGTGCCATATTCTTTCTATTTTTTAATAATGGATTTAATGGTACTCCGTGGGATGTACAAAGTTTCAGATATTTTTTTACAACCCAACCCTGATCTGTACTTCACAACTTTGTCCCTGACCTGTTTGGAGAGCTCCTTGGTCTTCATGGTGCCGCTTGCTTGGTGGTGCCCCTTGCTTAGTGGTGTTGCAGACTCTGGGGCCTTTCAGAACAGGTCTATATATACTGAGATCATGTGACAGATCATGTGACAGATTGCACACAGGTGGATTTTATTTAACCAATTATGTGACTTCAGAAGGTAATTGGTTGCACCAGATCTTATTTAGTGGCTTCATAGCAAAGGGGTTGAATACATATGCACGCACTACTTTTCTGTTTTTATATATATATATATATATATATATTTTTTAAACAAGTTACTTTTTTCATTTCACTTCACTAAATTGGACTATTTTGTGTATGTCCATTACATGAAATCCAAATAAAAATCTATTTAAATTACAGGTTGTAATGCAACAAAATAGGAAAAACGCCATGAGGGATGAATACTTTTGCAAGGCACAGTAAGTGTTCCTTTTGTCCAGGTGGGAAAAGGCAGTGTGGAGTGCAATAGAGATTGCGTCATCTGTGGATCTGTTGGAGAGGTATGCAAATTGGAGTGGGTCTGGGGTTTCTGGGACGATGGTGTTGATGTGAGCCATGACCAGCCTTTCAAAGCACTTCATGGCTACCGATATGAGTGCTTTGGGGCGGTAGTCACTTAGACAGGTTACCTTTGCTTTTGTAGGCACAGAGACTATGGTGGTCTGCTTGAAACATGTAGGTATTACAGACTCGGTCACGGAGAGTTTGAAAAGGTCAGTGAGCCGGCCGCGACTGGATAAAGGTCCATTGGGCGACGCGTCGGGAGGGTTTGGCCGGTAGGGATATCCTTGTCTCATCACACACTAGCGACTCCTGTGGCGGGCCGGGCGCAGTGCACAATAACCAGGTCGATAGGTGCACAGTGTTTCCTCCGACACATTGGTGCGGCTGGCTTCCGGGTTGGACGTGCGCTGTGTTAAGAAGCAGTGTGGCTTGGTTGGGTTGTGTATCGGAGGACGCATGGCTTTCAACCTTCGTCTCTCCCGAGCCCGTACGGGAGTTGTAGCGATGAGACAAGATAGTAACTACTAACAATTGAATACCACAAAATTGGGGAGAAAAAGGGGGTGGGGATAAAATAAAATAAATGTCAGTGAAAACACTTGACAGTTGGTCCGTGCATGCTCTGAGTACATGTCCTGGTAATCCGTCTGGCCACGCAGCCTTGTGAATGTTAACCTGTTTAAATGTCTTGCTCACATTGGCTATGTGATCAGCCAGTCATCTGGAACAGGTGGTGCTCTCATGCATGCTTCAGTATTGCTTGCCTCGAAGTGAGCATAAAAGGCATTTAGTCCGTCTGGTAGGCTCACATCACTGGGCAGCTCAAGGCTGAGTTTCCCTTTGTAGTCTGTAATAGTTTGCAAGCCCTGCCACCTCCGACAAGAGTCAGAGCTGGTGTAGTAGGATTCAATCTTAGTCCTGTATTGACACTTAGCCTGTTTGATGGTTTGTCTGAGGGCATAGCGGGATTTTTTAGTGTCCCACTCATTGAACGCGGCAGCTCTAGCCTTTAGCTAGGTACAAATGTTGCCTATAATCCATGGCTTCTGGTTGGTATATGTACATACTGTCACTGTGGGGACAACGTCGTCGATGCGCTTATTGATGCTGATGACTGAGGTGGTAAACTCCTCAATGCCATTGGTTGAATCCCAGAACATATTCCAGTCTGTGCTAGCAAAACAGTCCTGTCTGACCACTTCCGTATTGAGTGAGTCACTGGTACTTCCTGCTTTAGTATTTGTATGTAATCAGGAATCAGTAGGATATAATTATGGTTAGATTTGCCAAATGGAGGGCGAGGGAGAGCTTTGTACGCATCTCTGTGTGTGGAGTAAAGGTGGTTGCACATGTGACATACTGGTAGAAATGAGGTAAAACTGATTTAAGTTTGCCTGCATTAAAGTCCCCGGCAACTAGGCGCCCCGCTTCTGGATGAGCATTTTCTTGTTTGCTTATGGCCTTATACAACTCGTTGAGTGCGGTCTTCATGCCAGCCTCGGTTTGTGTTTGGTAAATAGACGTAAACGAAAAATATAGATGAAAACTTGGTAGATAGTGTGGTCTACATCTCATCATGAGGTACTCAGGTGAGCAATACCTCGAGACTACCTTAATTTTAGACATCGCGCACCAGCTGTTACTGACAAATAGACACACACCACCACCCCTCGTCTTACCGGACGTAGCTGTTCTGTCCTGCCGATGCACGGAAAACCCAGCCAACTGTATATTATCCGTGTTGTCGTTCAGCCACGACTCGGTGAAACCTAAGATATTACCCTTTTTAATGTCCCGTTGGTAAGGGTAGTCTCAAACGGAGCTCAACCAGTTTATTCTCCAGTGATTGCATGTTGGCCAATAGAATGGATGGTAGAGGTGGGTTACTCACTCGCCGACAAACTCTCACAAGGCACCCTGATCTGCGCCCCCCTGTATTTCCTTATTTTCTTCATGCGAACGACGGGGATTTGGGCCTTTATATCCTTCGCGTCAAAACTCACGAAACAAAAAAAAATCTTTATCCAGTTCGAGGTGAGTAATCACTGTTTTGATATCCAGAAGCTATTTTCAGTCATAAGAGATGGTAGCATCAACATTATGTACAAAATAAGTAACAAACAATGTGGGGGGGGGAAAAAACACACATTATCTGTGGTCACTGACCTGACCTATTTCTACTCATGTTTTCCACAACGGCATACAGTACGCAGTACTGACACAGCAAGAAAGGTGCCGTTGTGTACGATTCCTTTGCCTGGCATGCCACAAAACACCTCATTTGGATATTGAACATTTGTTGCATATACAATCAACTAGTTAATTGATAGTCTTCGCTTCCATAGCCCATATGGAACATTCCAAATACGTAGTCTTGAAAAAATGTGTCTATTTAGTCCAGACAGACTCACCTCTTTCACTTTAGAGTTTAGATCAGCCTCGGTGACGTTATTGACGGCCGACTGCAGCTCACTCAGACTGGGGACCTGTGGAACATACACACACACACACATACACACACACACTTTAGATTGCAAACTGCTCAAAATCTTCAAATGACTTCTTTGCAGTAAATGTCATTATTATGCTTTGGCAGAAGGGGGCAGCAAAGCCAGAACTATCAACTATGCTGACATCGCCTGCCTTATTTTTGATTTTACTTTTATTTATACGGGTTTTTCTCATTGAGAAATTGAACCAGGTCTTTTTTTTCCAAGAGAGACCTGGTCCAATAGCAGCAGGGGGAACAACGTTTCAGACAGAACAACTTACATACACAACATTAAACAAAACTATAAACCCACAATACAGTACAACAATTACGTTAAAAACACGAACGTCTTGACTAAAAAACAGCCGTCCTAAAGACAATTACACCCTTCTATGCTATATACATCGATCAAGTATTTCAACTCCACCCACGAAACTAGATCATCGCATTTTAAAACGATGCTCGTTATCGAAGTAGATCAGTGATAGGGATGAATGAAATACTGCATTGTCTATGATAAAATAAACTGAAGTCTAAAAACAACATTTATATGGAACTATTCAGGCCTTTTGTTGGACATGTATTTAGAAGATAAATACACAATGCAGAGGATGAGAGGTCAATATAGTACTAAAGGTCAAGAGGACTAAAAGTCAATAGAGTACTAACGATCAATGGAAATAGTGTTATTTTCTGTAATGGGGATTAAAGACCAATGGGTCAGAGACATGGGAGGAATTTCAGTCTGGGACTCATAGCTACATGGCAAATTCTCATTGGTATACATGTTACTTGTTACTTGGCCATTGGCAGAGTTTAATTGCAAGGAATTCTAATTGGTCAACCACAGGCTAGAGCTGGGTTATAAAACTACATCCTGTCCCTTTGTTCTGTGGAGAGAATCACTGAGGACAGGGGAGAATGAACATCTACCTCTCAGCATAACATCTATGATTTGTCCTCCTCTTTGAATAAACCAATTGTTCTCCCCCCTGATATGCTTAAGGGCCTGTGTTATTGAAGAGTAACATCAACTGCTAACAGACAAAAATGTCTGGTTTCGTCTTGTGTTACTGATAAGGTGTGTGTACACGTGAGGATGCATTATGAGCGGTCATTTTCCTGAAACCCAAGCCCTTCGTTGGTGGTAGCCTGTTTGAGGGGGGGAGTGCGTCAGAGGGAGTAGAAGGAGGAGGCGGAAGAAAGGACAAGTCAGGTCAGCTTTACAGACTGAAACCTGGCATCCAAAGATAACACCATGAGTCGATGGGTCTACTCGTTTGCCTGTGTCGCGTCGATCTCGTTAACCCAGCAATGTGTTCCTCCTGTTGCAAGGCAGTTTACTCAAGACACAGTCCATCACCACACAACACACACTGTCGAAAACCACGCACGCATGTTATCAGGAACACAGAAGAGCTTGATTGTGTTTAACAAAAGGCCTGAATCCTTCCTTATCACGAACAAACCAGTAGGATGAAAAGACACACGCCGGTGGGTGCAGGGTGATAACGGGGGGAACCAGAACAATCGTGGAAACGTGGAAAGAGACGGCAACACGAAACTAAGTTGTACTCACAGCGATAGTGGTGGCAAATGTTAGTTTCTGTAGCTCTGACTGAAAGGCCGAGCACGCAGTACAGTTAGGGTTTCTCAGTGTGCTGTTGATGCGGTCTCTGACAGAGCTAACATTAGCCTGGACCACAGATACATCAGACCGGACCTGGGTTAGAGTAGAGTCTAACCTCACCAGCAGGACACTGGTACTGTTCACCACTAGGATACAAATACAACATACACACATTTTAAAATGTCAGAAGGCTTTAAAAAGCACTTTGTTAAACAATTAATGTAGATAATTCAAATGAACCTAGATCAGAAGAGGAATATACACACAAACACCACACACAAGCGCACACACACAGAAAACCCCGTTAGAATATCAGAAGAGGAATACACACACACACACACACAAAAACACACACACAGGATGGAGTTGTACCATTGGCTATATCTCTGACAGACTGCAGGGAAGGTTTCAGGGGGCCCTCTAGCCTTCTCTGGATCTCCTTGCCCAGCAGATTACCTATATCTGGGAGCGAGAGAGAAGGTAGAGATGTATGTCATTGGTGTTTCCCAAATTGTGAATGGCAGCTAGTCACTACTGGGTCAAAACGACAATTGGATTTACAGTTGTTTCAGTGTGTTTGTACTTTGCAGAACGTGTGATGCATTATGTGACTAGAAGCTCGGGTACTCACTATTGAGGCTTCTGGTGACTTCATCCACTGTCTCATTGCTCCCTGTCAGCACACTATCAATTTGCTGAGCAGAGATAGAACACACACACACACGTAGACACAGGAGAGACGACATAAAATTGAAACACAAAACTGAAACTTCAAAGCCACTACCGACAGCCAAAATGAATGATTGACATGTTCTAACAACACAACCTGCCCTACCATTAACCTATCCTTCTCTCTCCATCCTTTCCCTCTCTCTTTCTCCCTCTTCCCCCCCTTCTTCCTCTCCCTTTCTCCCCAGTCCCCTTTCTCTCCCTCTCTATCCCCTGCCTTCTTCACCCTTCTCCCACTCTTCCCCCGGCGTCCCTCTCCCTCTGTTGTACCAGATAAAAGTGTTGACAGGCCTGACCGTCCGTTAACCATTAAGGTGAATGGGCGACTAATGGTGTGACAGAGAATCGAAGGTCCTACCCCGAAGACATGCTAACCTCTCACCATTGCAAATAACATGGGTGGTTAGCATGTTTTGGGGGTATGATGTTTGACCCACTGTTTTTAAATCACTCGTCATTATTCACAATTCATTTTAGGATGATCCGTAACCATGGTATCATCCACGTTAATGTAGAAGTGTTTAGAAACATATTATATTCTTATTTACAGTAAAAGAGACTCCAAAATAACAATACAATATTTACCATTGATTTCTAATGGGCACTAAATAATCTGAAACACAACCGAAACGAACTGCAAATGCATCCGACAAGTTTGTGGTCAAGTCACGCTTGATGTAGTCATCGCGTCCTAGGTACATGGGGCCAAGATTTAAACCTGTGACAGCTTGATTCATAATGATCTTTAGGGGTGTCAATACATTTGACCCTTAACCTTCTTCAGAAAAAAAACATATCATATCAAAACAAAATCTCTTTCTCTGAGCAATTGTATTAGTATAAAACAATGTAATCCCCCCCCCCCCCGCCAAAAAATTGCTTACCAAGGGCAGCTGAGGGGAGGACAACTCATAATAATGGGTGGAACGGAGTGAATGGAATGGTATCAAGCACATGGAAAACATGTTTGATTTGTTCAATACCATTCTATTTATTCCTTCCAGCCATTTACCATGAGCCCGTCCTCCCCAATGAAGGTGCCACTTGCTGCCTGTAGAGCATACTCCATAGCTCCAGTATTTGAATGATTTATTTTATTGTCATTCTTGCTCATCTTTATCAAATGGTGTCAATCATTTCAGACCCCACTGTTAATCTATAAAACTGTCTGTATTGACATGTATGTCTATAATGTTTTAGAAACTAAACTGGTCTTCCTTCTTCATTTATTACTTAGGTTTTCTACTCCCTTCTGAAAAATCACAGGTAAGTCCTCACACACACGCACACACACACACACACACACACACACACACACACACACACACACACACACACACACACACACACACACACACACACACACACACACACACACACACACACACACACACACACACCTGTGGGACAGCAGTGAGGTAGGTTTGGAGGTTGTCAAGTGTATTGTTGAGTTCCACAGAGCTGTCCTCGACACTCCCTTTCAGAAACTGGTTGCTGAAGAACATGCAGATGTTCCCTGAACTACACACACATGCACAGAAAAATTAGTGTGTGTTCATTGTTTCACTTCATATAAAAAAAATGCTCGTTTTTTTTTTCTTATCCAAAAGCTTAAAATATGCGCGCGCGCTTACAGTATGACTAGCGTGGTGAGTAACGTAGCCCAGTAGAATCCTCTCCTGTGACAGTGGACAGCTTTAGTCTGCTTCTGGTACATGTGTCCTCCACAGCGTCCACAGCAGCGACAGCAGGCCAGGCAGAACCCCACCAGGGGCATCAGGATAATGTACACGATCCCTATAGCAGCACACACTAGGAAACCAACTTCATAGAGAAGGACCTGAGGAGATTCACACACAGTTAACATACACAGACACACACACACATTAACATAAACACACAGATACACTAGTAGAATATATAGGATTATGAGCAGAGTGTAAATAAGAAGAAGAAGAAAAGTTGGCTGATTCAACATTGGTGAAGAGAAGGATGGTGACACTTTGCTGAAATATAATTAACATTGCACATTACTGTGTAGTGTTAGCGTACTTTACACTGTCATCTACTACTCATGCAATACTATGAAAACCGAATGACCAGAAATAGTCATGAGACCAATCTTCTATCATTAACAACGAAGAGTCATTGTTGTCCGATGTGACGTCGCACTCTGTCAAATATCACTAGACAATAGATTGACTGTGATGTGGACAGGAGTCTCACGCGCATCTGTTCTCACCTCTTTAATGGTCTTGTCGTCGTGGTATATATTGCCATTTTCCTCCAATATATTCACCAGCAAATCTAAGAGAGAGAGATGGAGAGGGAGAGAGAGATGGAGATGGAGATGGAGAGAGAGATGGAGATGGAGAGGGAGATGGAGAGGGAGAGGGAGAGATGGAGAGGGAGATGGAGATGGAGATGGAGAGAGAGAGATGGAGAGGGAGATGGAGAGGGAGATGCAGATGGAGAGAGAGATGGAGAGGGAGAGGAGAGATGGAGATGGAGAGGGAGAGGGAGAGGGAGAGAGAGATGGAGATGGAGATGAGAGAGAGATGGAGATGGAGAGGGAGAGGGAGATGGAGAGGGAGATGGAGATGGAGAGGGAGAGGGAGAGGGAGAGGGAGAGAGAGATGGAGATGGAGATGGAGAGGAGAGGGAGAGGGAGATGGAGATGGAGAGGGAGAGAGAGATGGAGAGGGAGATGGAGATGGAGATGGAGAGGGAGAGGGAGATGGAGAGAGAGATGGAGATGGAGATGGAGAGAGAGAGAGAGGGAGATGGAGAGGAGATGGAGATGGAGAGGGAGAGGGAGAGGGAGAGGGAGATGGAGATGGAGAGAGAGATGGAGAGAGAGATGGAGAGAGAGATGGAGAGAGATGGAGATGGAGAGGGAGAGGGAGATGGAGAGGGAGATGGAGATGGAGAGGAGAGGGAGAGGGAGATGGAGAGAGAGATGGAGATGGAGATGGAGAGGAGAGGGAGAGGGAGATGGAGAGGGAGATGGAGATGGAGAGGGAGAGGGAGAGGGAGAGGGAGATGGAGATGGAGAGAGAGATGGAGAGAGAGAGATGGAGAGAGAGATGGGAGAGAGAGGGAGATGGAGAGGAGAGATGGAGAGGGAGATGGAGAGAGAGATGGAGAGGGAGATGGAGAGGGAGATGGAGATGGAGATGGAGATGGAGATGGAGATGGAGAGATGGAGATGGAGATGGAGATGGAGAGAGAGATGGAGAGAGAGAGAGATGGAGATGGAGATGGAGAGGAGATGGAGATGGAGATGGAGATGGAGATGGAGATGAGAGAGATGGAGAGGGAGAGAGAGATGGAGAGGAGAGAGAGATGGAGAGGGAGATGGAGATGGAGAGAGATGGAGAGGGAGATGGAGAGGGAGAGAGGGAGAGAGAGATGGAGATGGAGGAGAGGGAGATGGAGATGGAGATGGAGATGGAGAGAGATGGAGAGGGAGATGGAGATGGAGAGGGAGATGGAGATGGAGAGGGAGATGGAGAGGGAGATGGAGAGGGAGAGGGAGAGGGAGAGGGAGATGGAGAGAGAGATTGAGATGGAGATGGAGAGAGAGATGGAGATGGAGAGGGAGAGGGAGATGGAGAGGGAGATGGAGAGAGATGGAGATGGAGATGGAGATGGAGAGGAGATGGAGAGGGAGATGGAGAGGGAGATGGAGATGGAGAGAGAGATGGAGATGGAGAGAGAGATGGAGATGGACAGGGAGATGGAGATGGAGAGAGAGATGGAGATGGAGAGGGAGATGGAGAGAGAGATGGAGATGGAGAGAGAGATGGAGATGGACAGGGAGATGGAGAGGGAGAGAGAGATGGAGAAAAAAAAAGAAGACGGATCTGGATAAGCACTACACAATACGTATATATGTAAGGGTCTTGAAATCATACGGCATATGAAAGCAATTGTGAAAACGTACAGTTATGATGTAACTATTGTTCCCTGAAGGAGGGAATGAGGTACAACAACATACTATGGGGAATCAACAACCAATCATATTCACCTGAAGAACTGAAATCCCACCAAACGGATGCCAAGCCCGCCCTCGGAAGTCCCGCCTTCCTGACTATAATACTGGGGGTCGCATACATTTCCTCAATTAAGTACCGCTCTTCTGCGAGCCCAATTCCACTGTAGGAGCGGAGTGATTGTATGTTTCCATAGTATGTTATACCTCGTTCCCTCCTTCGGGGAATAGTAGTTATATTCATAACCGTACATTCCTTTTCAGTTGGTCACTCTGTATAGCATACTATGGAAACATACAATCACTCCCCAAGCCTAGCACGCCTATGACGGCCCATGCACACACAGGAGAGGAGGGGAGGGGCGCATGTGACAAAGGTGACAAATAAAATGAGATTTGAAACCCTGGGTTAGAACTGACAATACCTACATGACACACCGAGATGGCTCCCACATAAGCTTCAAATGTATAAAAAGAAAGGCCCTGCTCAAAAAGCTCTTGGAAGGACATCAAAAAGTCCACCAAAGAGCTCTGAAAAGGAGAATCTCCTTTTTATTTTATTTTACCTTTATTTTACTAGGCAAGTCAGTTAAGAACAAATTCTTATTTTCAATGACGGCCTAGGAACAGTGGGTTAACTGCCTGTTCAGGGGCAGAACGACAGATTTTGTACCCTGTCAGCTCGGAGATTTGAACTTGCAACCTTTCAGTTACAGTCCAATGCTCTAACCAGTGCCCCAGCTGAAACCGTGCCGGACGGAGCCGGAATGCGACCCTCCTTTGTTGGGACAATAAACACAGGATTCAGAACCGTGTCCAGAATGAGACCCAGACACTGAAAGCACTGAGCCGGAGTCAAACAACTGTTCTTGTAATCCACTTTGCACCACAGACTTAATATGGGAAACCAGCGTGGCAGGGTGGCCAATACTCTGATCCGCTGGCACTGCACCGGTGCCAAAGTCGCCTCCACTGCCATAGAAAAGGTGCAGAGCGATCGGGAGAGTCCGAAAGGCAGGACCAGAAACTCGTCGGCCACACCCTCGAAGTGAAACCTCTTGAAATGAAACCTTCTGTGGGGAGGATGTGTAGCCACATGAAAACATGCATCCTTCAGATCTATGTGCGTAAACCAAATGCTGGGACACACCGACTGCAATAGCCAGCAGAATAGCCTGCTTTTGAAGGAGAGAGGAAATCTCCTCTCTCAAGACAGGCGCTAGGACCTCGGAGACCATTGACATAATGACATCAAGAAAAGGAGGACGCACAGCGAACTACAGACTGTACCCCCTGGTCACCATCCTCATCGCCCATGGTGAAACAGTGCATGCCAGCCACTGGATGGAGCACGCTGCCAGTCTCCCATGCATTGTCTCCTGAATGGGCGGAGCACCACCCAGAGAACTGGGATTTAAAAAAAAAATTGTCATGCTTGTTTTAATATCCACTACTTGCCAACCGTGTGTCTGAACTAGGGGAAGGAACTGTTTATTATAGCCACAACTGGATGAGACCGCACTCTTGATACCCAATAAACACAGAGGAACTTTTGTAGAAACAATGTGCTTTCTTGCTACTGCTGTTCTGATACCCAGCCCACACCGGGTTTGGGGGACTTTGCAAACCAGTAACTTGTCCCCGTTGACTGAGCCACTTGGGAGCACTTTGTTGGTGAAACTGGCTCATCCAAATACATCCTCCTGTCCCTGTCAGGAATCCAGGACAATGTCAAGCAGAGGTGGTGGTGAACCCATACTTCTCACCATGGCCAGGATAGTACAGCAGGACGGACGCAGTACAAAATCAACAGCAGCACGGATTTCATCGAGAAGCTCTGAAACCGACTTCCCCGACTCTGTGGTCTTATTCAGCTCCTGTAGCAAATCAATATAATACATCAGCAGCATTGTGACCACATTACATTTACATTTACATTTAAGTCATTTAGCAGACGCTCTTATCCAGAGCGACTTACAAATTGTACATTCAATGACCGGGCCGCCACACCCTCAGTGAAGTACACTTTGTCCAGCTGATCCGTCGAGAACCAGCATTATGTATTCATCGTGCTAGGATTAGCCCTCTTTGTAGCCTCTGGATCTAAGTAACTTGCCAGCTTTCCATCCATCCATCCAGTGTTATAATGGAGGGATTGTGCGTTCCTGGTGTAACTCGGGTAGTTGTCCTCTACCTGTCCCGCAGGTTTGATGTTCGGATGTACCGATCCTGTGCAGGTGTTGTTACACGAGGTCTGCCACTGCGAGGACAATCAGCTGTCCTTCATGTCTCCCTGTAGCGCTGTCTTAGGCATCTCAAAGTACTGACATTGCAATTTATTGCCCTGGCCACATCTGCAGTCCTCATGCCTCCTTGCAGCATGCCTAAGGCACGTTCACGCAGATGAGCAGGGACCCTGGGCATCTTTCTTTTGATGTTTTTCAGAGTCAGTAGAAAGGCCTCTCTAGTGTCCTACGTTTTCATAACTCTGACCTTAATTGCCTACCGTCTGTAAGCTGTTAGTGTCTTAACGACCGTTCCACAGGTGCACGTTCATTAATTGTTTATGGTTCATTGAACACGCGTGGAAAACAGTGTTTAAACACTATACAAATGAAGATCTGTGAAGCTATTTGGATTTTCACGAATTATCTTTAAAAGACAGGGTCCTGATAAAGGGAAGTTTATTTTTTATAAACATCTTCTGGTGTGTTCATGTGAGAGGATCAGAGTTCACACTTTCACAAGGCTGAATGGAGATCAGGCGTCACATTTTTACAGCAACCCTCTGATCTCTCCCACCCGCATTCCCTCCCTCTCTTCGTTCATTCCTCCTTCACCCTCTCTCTCTCTCTCTCTGACAACAGTGAGATAGGAAATCAAACCTACCCGTATGTTATTTAGATGTAACCTAACCTAAGGATCATGAAACCATGGGTAACCATACCGGTGTTGTAAGACCTGAGCCAACCACACATTAAAGAACTGCTTGTCCACCATTGTCTTGTCTAACCCTGGTAGTTATGGTTATTGTTCATACACCAACGGCTGGCATTCTGGAGAGAAACCTGAGAGGCGATATATTACTGTCTAGTTGGGAAGGAGGACATTCTGCTTTTTCACATTCTCTCTCTAATTCTGCATTTCTCGCTCCCTCTTTCTGTCTCTCTCTCTCACACAGAGGCCACTCTACTAGATAAGTTGCATTGAATTGTGAAAACTGTTACAGAGTAACAACGAGGTGTGAACCACTTTTTTTTATTATTTTGTATTAGTGTTTTTCTTCTCTGTTGCACAAATGTGTGTTGGTGACTACCACACATGTTGAGTAAATCAACTACGGAAGAGCTGTCACCATCACTTGTGTTTTGATGATAAACCCTAAATAATAAAACGCACAAGAAATCAAGCTTAGAACAGGCTACTTACTGTCGAGAGAGAGAGACTTTTGACTTTGTCTTTCTTTATTGAAACATTCTTAATTCATTTAAAACTCACCCCCACACTCCTAAAATAAAAAATAAATAAAAATATATCCTATACTGCATACATGTACCATACTCACCTTTCCATCTACCACATGATACAAATCACCATACACAAAAACCCTCTCCTACAACCGTATATCCAAAACATCTTCCCCAGCAATACAGACAGCCCCCCAACACACCATATCTCCTCAAACATCTCCACACATTTGATCATTTTATAGAACTCAAACTCAACCCTAAGGCGCGCAGAGACCATCCCATTAAACAGTAGTAAAGGGTCTGTTATCCCCCACCTTTGACCTCCTGTTCCTCCTTGTTAGCCAAATAGCTAACTTTGCCTGCGCAAACAGAAAATTCAACAAAACACATTTTTCTTTCTCCTTACTCGAATACCTGTATCCCATTATAAACATCCCAACAGCAAAAACCACCCCCAACCTGTCACACAGACATTCCAACAGAGACATTAATGGCATTAACCTGGTGCACACAGAAAACACATGAATTACAGTTTCTTTCATTTGACAGAAAGGACACCCCTGCCCAATTCCCGGATCAACCCGTGCCAACCAGCTGTTAGTGGCCAGGGCTCCATGAAGAACCCTCCACTGGAGGTCCCCTGACCTCTTTGGTACTGGGGGTTTGTAGAGCGCCCTCCATCTAAAACCCACCATACTCTCCGCCCCACATACCCCCTGCCACTGATGTGCCTTCACTCCTGTTAGGCTTCTAATGCTCCTCACCTTAACGCAGAGGTTGTAGAGGGCTTTACCTCCCACCCCTCAAACTCCCCCAGGCTCGGAGTGTTAAAATCTAACAAGTCCTCCAGACCCCCTTGCCAGTCTCCAGTCTCTGCCGTCACCTGCAGTGGCGGGAACATTGGTGGCCCCTCTCCCTTTGGCCTCTCAAACACCCCCTTACCGGCTCAGACAGTGCCTCCTGGACCTCCTCCAGGAATCTCTCCAGCAGCCTAAGAGACGTTATTCCTGTTTGTTGCGCCAAGACCTCCGGGGTTTTCCACCCCTCCTCTCCCAGCAGTCTCAGGTCACCCAGCCTTTGTAAACCCCTGCCATCAGTTGCCTCTGCAGGGTGGCCGACTGAACCGATCTCAAAGGGATGGCTGGGTTGTGGAAGATGGGCTCCTCCCACACCCACTGCCCAGGCTCCACACCCCTTCTCGTGTGAGCCTTAGCAGCTGCCAGGCCCTCAGCACCGCAGAGTAAAACTCTGAGAGACCTGCTGTACTCAGCCTCTCCAGCTTCATGAGGAACAGCTGCCGGTCCAACCCTAATCCGCCAGCTCTCCTCAGCAGCGCACATGCTGGTTCCCTCCAGCCAACATCAGTGTGGTACAGCAGTCTCTGCACCGCCTTTAGTCGGAAAGCAGCCATCCTGCTCTCCAGTTCCACCAGGCCCTGTCCTCCTTCGTGGACGGTCATGTACAAAACTGCTGCCTTCAGCCAGTGATGTCCCGACCAAAAAAAGTCCACCAGCTTGCGTTGCAGGTCTGCAAGCAGACCGGCGGGGGGGTTGAGGACAGCCAGTTTATGCCACAAGGAAGATGCCACCAGGTTGTTGATTATCAGCACCCTCCCTCTATATGACACTTGGGACAGGAGCCACCTCCACCTGGCCAGTCTTGACACCACTGCCTGTGTCAGCCCCTCCCAGTTCTTGCTGACCCACCTCTCCGAGCCCAGGTACACCCCCAACACTTTAAGCCCTTCACAACCCCACTGCAAACCCCCTGGAAGCAGAGGAGGAGCCCTATCCCCCATGCCCCACATAACAGAGCTTTGCTCTTTCCCCAGTTTACCTTAGCTGATGAAGCTCCCTCGTACACCTTCAGACTGGTCTCTAGTTCCTGCATATCTTGCCCATCCCTGACCATCACAGAAACATCATCTGCATATGCTGAGACTGCAATTCCTGTCACCACATCCATGCCTGTCCAGCACACTCCCCGCAGTCTCCTGCGTAGCAGTCCTAAAAAGTCTCAATGGCTAGTGTGTACAGCTGCCCAGATAGAGGGCATCCTTGTCTAATGCCCCGTCTCACCCAGACTGGCCTACTGAGCCCCCCTCCCACCTTAACCATACATGACGCCCCAGCATACAACAGCTTCACACAGGTCACAAAACTCTTCCCAAACCCAAACACAGACATCACATTAAACAGATACTCATGATCCACTCTATCAAAAGCCTTCTCTTGATCTAAAGAGACCAGTCCAAAGTTCACATTAGAACCTCTCGACAAGTCCAACATGTCCCTAATCAAGAACAAGTTGTCCGTGATTGAGCGTCCCGGTACACAATATGTCTGGTCCTTGTGTATTATAGAGTCCAGATGGGACTTCAGTCTGTTAGAGAGGACCTTGGCAAAAATCTTGTAGTCCGCACAGAGTAATGCCACAGGCCTCCAGTTCTTAAGTTCACACAAGTCCCCTTTTTTGGGCAGGAGAGTCAGAGCCGCCCGACGGCAGCTCATCGGCAACTCTCCTACCCCGACGCATTCTCGCAACACGCAAAATAAATCCTGTCCAATTGTTCCCCAGAATTTTTTGTAAAATTCCACTGGAAGTCCATCGACCCCGGGTGCACGACAGGGGGACATCTGGGTTACTGCCTCTGCCAGTTCATGTGACAACAGAGGAATGTCCATTTCATCCCTCTGTTCCCGAGAGAGCTTAGGGAGTCCTGCGAACAAGACCTGAGCACACATAGGATCACACATTTCTGCCCTATACAATTCAGTATAAAACTCCACAGTCCGCTCCTGCATCTCCCCCACCACAGAGGTCACCCGCCCATCAGACAGCCGTAGACAATGCATACCCTTGGCTTCACTGCTCTGTCTTTCCAAACCAAAGAAGAAGGAGCTGGGAGCATCCATCTCCTTGAGCATGGAGAATCTAGCTCTCACAAGTGCTCCCTTTGCTTTAACCTGGAAAAAACTGCCCAGGTCCCTACGTATTCGGCTAAGTTAGCCTGGAGGCCTACATTGCCTTGCACCACCATCTCTACCTCCATCTCACTAATACACCGCTCTAGTTCCCCCAATACTCTCCTAGCCTCTGAGGATGAGAGAGCTGTGTACTGTTGACAGAAAAGCCGAATTTGCACTTTCCCCACATCCCACCACTGACTCAGAGACTCATACTCCTCTCTTCGCTGCCCCCATCTTTCCCAAAAGTCTGGAAACCTGAGCAAAAAGTGGCATCTTGTAAGAGCTTTACATTGAACTTCCAATAAGATGCCTGCCGAGGCCCTGGTGAAATAGACAGCCGAGCCATGGTTATGTGGTGATCCGAAAACCCCACTGGGAGAATGGTAGCACCCAGCAGCCTATTGCTCTGATTCCTGGACATGTAAAAACGATCAAGTCGAGCTGCACTCACCCTAGCCCTAAAAACCTTCACCCACGTATACTGTCTTGTGTTTGGATGTTTAGTTCTCCAAACATCCACTAGGTCAAACTGATTAAAGATGTCCCTTAACACTCCCACTGACACTGCATGAGGCTCTTCCCCATTTCTGTCTTTTGTCAAATCCATTTTACAGTTCCAGTCACCTCCGATCACCAGCGTCTCCTCAGGCGCTACTTGTGAGAGTTCCTGTCTAAGACTCCCAAATAGAACCCCTCTTTCTCTCCCTGTGTTAGGCGCATACACATTTATAAAGACAAAACACATGTTGTTAATTTCTGCTTTAACAACAAGCAACCTACCCCTACACACCTCCTTTGAGGAGCAAATTCTTACAGCCAGACCCGGTGCAAAAAGGACTGCCACCCCTGCACTAAGATTTGTCCCATGGCTCAACACACTTGCCCCTTTCCACCAGAGCCCCCAATCAACTTCATTCACCACATCACTATGCGTCTCCTGCAGAAACAACACCTGTACTTTTTTTGTTTCACATATTCACTCAACACACTCCTTTTTCCCGCATCTCTGGCGCCATTTATATTGAGCGAGCCTACCCGAAGAGTCTCCATAAGAAGTGGGAGAAAAGCCAGCAGAGAAATAGACCAATAGCAAAGCTCAAAAAGCCCCAGTGTCAGTAAGAAATTAAACATTTAAACAGTGTCTGAAGGTAAACCTTTACGCACTGTTGTGACCCACTTCCTCAACCTAAACCGTTTCCTGGGTGAGAGGACACCATGCCCCTCATTTCTCATAGCATGTTGTACTGATCTTACAAACTTTCTAGGATCAGGAAAAAAAAGCCTCAAGATTAACTTTTTTCCCCTTAGTCTCATTCAGGAACCTTGTCAGTTCTCTCAACGTGTACTTAGACCCCTCTGGTTGACTGGCTGTCAGCTCCGGGCCAATTGAAGAGGAGTCTGAAAAAAATACCTCCTCATCCTCTTCCTCAGACTCACTTTCCTCCTCTTCTCTATCTCCCACCCTGACCACCTGCCCTTTCTCTCTGGTTAGGGCCTCACCCACAGCAACAGGCAACATTTCCATGGTGCCTTTGTCCACACCCTTTTTCTTTTTCCTCTTGACACCCTCCTCCTCCTCCCCTAATCTCTTACACTTCCCCACTATACTCTCCTCATCCACTAGAATAACCTGACTAGACGCAGTATCATCTGCACCACCCTCCATAGCATGACTAGGGCCAGCCTCAGCTACACCACCCTCCATAGCATGACTAGGGCCAGCCTCAGCTATACCACCCTCCATAGCATGTCTAGGCCCAGCCTCAGCTACCCCACCATCGCTAGCCTGACTAGACCCAGCCTCTGCTTCTCCACCATCTCTAGCCTGACTAGACCCAGCCTCTACTACCCTACCATCTCGAGCCTGACTAGACCCAGCCTCTGCTTCTCCACCATCTCTAGCCTGACTAGACCCAGCCTCATCTACACCACCATCTCTAGACTGACTAGGCCCAGCCTCTGCTGTCTGCATCTCCTTACCCCCTGCATTTTGACCTCGATTTCCCCCCCTTGCGCTCGTACCCTCCCCTTGTCTATGGCCTTTATGTGGGCACGCAAAGCTCTTGTGCCCCAAATCCCCACATTCAAAACACTGTAGACTATCTGTGCTGGCAAAACCTGCATAGAGCCCCTCCCCATGCCTCACTTTAAAATGCACATTTAGCTGTTGCTCATTATTGTTCAGAAACATAAACACTTGCCTCCTGAATGAAACAACGTGCTTAACGGCATCTGCCTGAAAACCTGCTGACAGTACACGGAAACCGCTAGCAAACTTACCAAAACGACTCAGCTCTTTCCTAATTTGATCATCCGTAATAAACGGAGGCACATTTGCCTCTACAACTCTTGTTGAAGGGGTAGAGAGAGGTGAAATTGACACCAACACATCCCTTACAAATATTCCGCTAGCAATTAGCCTACCGACCAAATTAGCCCTTTTCATGAACACAACCACAGCTTTGTTCATTCTAGAAGCAGAATGTATAAACTCTGCTCCTACCTGTTCACCGACCGCGAGCAGAACCTCCTCCACCTTAACTCCGTTCTCAGGAACACACCTGAACCCATGCTGTATAGACAGCATCTCCTGCGCGCTAGGCTGAGAAGCCATTGTCCGTATTTACAGTTGGGTTCAGAAATGTAAAGTTCTTAAAATGTTAAATTACTGCTCATTGCCTGGCACATAATAGCAGACAAATGTCAGTGTTCTCAACGAACATAAAACCAAAACATGCGCAAACAAGGTTTGAAATACTAAGCAGCAATAATACCTCCAATCCTGATTGGATAGAAGCCATGATCAGAGAGACTATCGCTATCCAATCCGTGCATAGCAGCCTGAGAGCTCTCTGATCTAAGACGGGTTTCACCTGGGCAAAGGTCAATGACTGATTAACTTGTGTGTGTGTGTGTGTGTGTGTGTGTGTGTGTGTGTGTGTGTGTGTGTGTGTGTGTGTGTGTGTGTGTGTGTGTGTGTGTGTGTGTGTGTGTGTGTGTGTGTGTGTGTGTGTGTGTGTGTGTGTGTGTGTGTGTGTGTGTGTATACCTGAGGGACCTTCACTGTTGTTTGTCAAACAGAATCAATAATGAAATGTACTGTCGTGACAAAGGAGATGGACAATCAGATTCTGTCAGTGAGACAAACTACAGTGGAGTACTGTCCACAGGCCTACGCTGTTACTCTGCTCTGTGGTTTCTGGGTTAACCATAAGTGTATGAGTCACTCACTAAATACAAGGAAACACACCATCTACAAAACACGTTCATCTGACTACAGTAGTTAACCATTGACAGCCTGACCCACAACACACCAAAGGCATTCCCATGAACACACTTACTGGCTAACGGCGTCGCCAGTTTCTATGGTTAAAGAGCGCTGGTTGGCTCTAATGTTTAACCTCGTCACATCACTATAGGCACACATGCTCAAATCTTTGGGGAGAGTTAGGAGGAAAGCAAACAGTGCATTTCCTGATGGAAACTAATCTCAGTTAAACTAGAAATAAAATATTGCCTAATGTTTACGTAGTCTGTTCACAAGAGATTAGTTGGCAACAGAAGAAAAATTATAATACAATTCCCCTATAGCTCTATACCATTTTCACTCTGCAAATTGGAGGAAGCCCATGTATTTGTATGGGATGTACATAATGGCTACACACAACTGGCTAGGTCAATATGAGGTCAGTATGATATATAGACTGCTGTAGAAAAGGAGCGCTGTCAGACTAGGCTATGTCCAAAATGGCACAATATTCCCTTTATAGTGCACTTGTTTTGTTTTTGACTATGGCACCCTGCTCCCTTTTGTATACTGTAGTACACTACTTTTTACCAGACAAATTCAGCCCTAGACTGACCTTTGGGGAAGGGGTTGGGCTGGACGGTGTGGAGGAAGGACTGGACCACCCCGGACATGAAGCCTGTGTCTGCTCCTGGGACTGACTGGTACTGGGGCTGGCTCAGGTTCAAGGGAGTGACTCCCGTAGGACAGGAGTCAGCGGGAGGCTGGGCCAAGCTGGAACCCAGGAACAGTGCCCCAATCCAGGCCAACACCGCCCCGACGCAGCCCCCCAACCTCCAAACTCTCCTATATGCTCCCATCACTGCAGCTGGAGACAGGGCCGGAGGGTGTGCTAGGGTAAGGATGGAGAAATTCGTGTGGAGCAATCAACTTATGGCACAATCTCAGTATTGCTGGGCCTGCAAACGCACAGAGCAGAGAGAGACTGGGGTGAGGGTGGAAACACACACAGATACTGAGGAGAAAGCCAAGAAAAACACAGAAGTAATGAGATTGTTGTGAAAAAGTGCAGGCACTGGAAAGGAAACATATTGTATAGTAAAATATTGTATAGTAAAGTATTGTATCATAAAGTATTGTATAATAAAGTATTGTATAATAAAGTATTGTATAGTAAAGTATCGTATAGTAAAGTATTGTATAGTAAAGTATTGTATAGTAAAGTATTGTGAAGTATTGTATAGCAATTGTAAGAAATCCTGCATTGAAGGAAACCATAAACGTGATAACAAGGGAAACGTTCTTCTGTTCATGTGTAAAGCGCTTCCCTAATGATCTGTAAACATTTGACACAACATCTTTCTAGAGACCATATGTCTATCTTAGGCTCTACCATAGTACATGCCATTTCACAGACGGGTCATTCTTGAATTGTGGTGGCATTTGTGTCCCTTGCCTATTGCAACCATGAAAAACACATTAAAATGACAAATAGTTACACATCACACGTTTTTGTTTACGTTGAATATATCAATGATAAAAACATACTGCAAAACGTTGTTTACGCATTGTTTAAAGTACTTAGGGTTAGAAAATGGGCTTGTCCCAGTAGTGACGTGTAGAGTTGTAGAGAGATGTTTTGGGGGATTTAGAGATATCTATTATTTTGAATGCTAGAAAGTGAAACAAAAGTATTTCATATATTGTATAGATCAATAACAACGAAGGTGGCTATTACAATACCAATTTTTTTACTAGTATAATGTCTGTCCCCCAGTTCTATGTCATTGGTGTTACCACCTTGAAAATCATTCCCTCCCATAGCAAACTGTTAAGGGTCGATTTTAAAGACAATTCTTTTCTAATCACACCCTTTTAGTAGGTAATACATTTGAGGATTCCATTTATAATTTGGTGTCTAAATGTGTCACTTGAATGTGAAAAAGCACTTGATGTTACTCAATTTAAATGAAGGGAAATTATTACATTGTGAGCTAAATTATTAATCATATCGCTTAAGTAAAGGATTTTCAAACTGTTAATGACCTTAGATTTGCGCATCTGTGGCCTCCGTTTAAGAAAATCCTCAATAACCTCCAATTGTTTTTCATTGGTGTTACCATCATTGGTGTTACCATCATTGGTGTTACCATCATTGGTGTAACCATCATTGGTGTTACCATCATTGGTGTTACCATCATTGGTGTAACCATCATTGGTGTTACCATCATTGGTGTTACCATCATTGGTGTTACCATCATTGGTGTTACCATCATTGGTGTAACCATCATTGGTGTTACCATCATTGGTGTTACCATCATTGGTGTTACCATCATTGGTGTTACCATCATTGGTGTTACCATCATTGGTGTTACCATCATTGGTGTTACCATCATTGGTGTTACCATCATTGGTGTTACCATCATTGGTGTTACCATCATTGGTGTAACCATCATTGGTGTTACCATCATTGGTGTTACCATCATTGGTGTAACCATCATTGGTGTTACCATCATTGGTGTTACCATCATTGGTGTTACCATCATTGGTGTAACCATCATTGGTGTTACCATCATTGGTGTTACCATCATTGGTGTTACCATCATTGGTGTAACCATCATTGGTGTTACCATCATTGGTGTAACCATCATTGGTGTTACCATCATTGGTGTTACCATCATTGGTGTAACCATCATTGGTGTTACCATCATTGGTGTTACCATCATTGGTGTTACCATCATTGGTGTAACCATCATTGGTGTTACCATCATTGGTGTTACCATCATTGGTGTAACCATCATTGGTGTTACCATCATTGGTGTTACCATCATTGGTGTTACCATCATTGGTGTAACCATCATTGGTGTTACCATCATTGGTGTTACCATCATTGGTGTTACCATCATTGGTGTAACCATCATTGGTGTTACCATCATTGGTGTTACCATCATTGGTGTAACCATCATTGGTGTTACCATCATTGGTGTAACCATCATTGGTGTTACCATCATTGGTGTTACCATCATTGGTGTAACCATCATTGGTGTTACCATCATTGGTGTTACCATCATTGGTTTTACTACTCCTACTGGTGGCACAATATTATCATAATGGTCAAAATTATTCAAAGTCATTAACCCCTTACACTCGTGGAAATTTGTCGAGAGCATATGATTAGGGTCAAATTGAAATGTTCTTTTAAAAGAAGAACTCTAAAAAGCATATGCATAACCATGGTAGCAATTGAAAGAGAACACTGAAGATTATGGGGAAATTGTCCAACTAAAGGCGAGGACACAACAGTTCACCTGACAAGACTGCATCCAAACATTACACTATGATTTTATGTGCATTTTACATTTATTGTCATTTTCACAGCATTTGTCAATAATGAAATCTGAAAATACTCCGGAAACATTCAGTAACATAATATTATTCATTGGAATGTTGGAGAAATTGCAAGCTAAAAAAACAAAAACGATTACAATGGTTTGAATGAGAGGTTTAACTGTTGTCTCTAAGTGGCCAAACACCTTTCCAAACTGTGCACAGTTAAGTCATTTAAATGTACTTTTATGACAAAAGGAAAGCGCCGTTAACTATAAAGTGCTATTTATTTATTTTTATCTCTCCTAGCTTTAACATTGAGGAACTGTAGCAAGTTTTTTGTTTGGAAAACAGCCCTGCGTCCCCACGTCACACAATTACTGTTGTTGTTTACGCAATCCCAAAACCTTCCAATATCAATCACAATCTGGGTCAAGTGGGCATAATTTGAAATCTTGTTCTAATGCCAACATGGCTAGCTAAATTATAGAATACGATCTTGCAGTGTTAGGCTTTCAAAAGGCACTTCAGACAAGCATATTGTAATTTTGGTGCGCATAGAATGGAGTTGAGTGCATTCAATTGAGTGTTCCGAGACAAGTTTTCACCATACTACAAACATAGGCTCGTTATTTTAAGGACAACCCAGGTTATAACGCATGTCCTCCTTGTATATGTGGGATCAAATATAGCAAGACATGTTTTCAAATATGAAATGTGGAATGCAAATTTGGACTCGTGGGTGTGTGGTTTGCTTGTATGACAACAAAGTGGTATTTATTTAAATCCTCAACGCCTCATCTTTCAGAACACAGGCTTCTCTCGGTTTACAGCATTTCCCTGACTCGGACAACAACAAATGTGCAAAAGTAGCCCAATTTAGCGGGAGGGATGAGGGCATCTTCTTGTTGTGTTCAAGTTAACGGCTATTAGTCAAAACTAATGAAGCGCTGTGGTGGAGAACCTGAGCTCTGACGTCACGTATAGCATGTTACTGTACAGCCACTGCGTTCAAATGTAGTAGTTTATCAATGACAAAATCTCCCATTTTCAACGCCTATATGGGATGACAGAGGCTGTGAGTGGAAAGAGCTACGCTGCCATGTTAGTTTATTTAGAAAAGGAAGATGGACCTAGATTTGTAAATACTTCTTTACACATTTCCATTACCAAGTGACACCACAATTCAAGAACGACCCAGATGCATTTACAGTAACGCGTGCATACATTTAACTTACGGGTGGTCCCGGGAATCGAAACCACGCCATGCTCTACCAACTGAGCTACCACAGTTTTGATCAATTAACCACCAACACACAATACATTACTTGAATCTTGCAATTCCACATCCTCTTCCTAAATCAATAAAGATGATACACATAAAACCCTGAGACAGATCACCAAAAACATTAAAAATTCCATAATGCAAAACCACACACACAACAAACTATTCGGAGTCATAAAATCGGTAATGTTCGTAGAGAAACAAAGACTGCCCCGACAGATCTATAGATGATGCAATCTCAATTGCTCTCCACACTGCCGTCACCCACCTAGAATACCTATGAGAGAATGCTGTTCATCGACTACAGTTTAGCATTCTAAACCATTGTCCCCTCCAAGTATCTCTAAAAGTATTGATGTTCATCAGTTCACTAAGACAAATTGTCTATAAATGGAGAATGTTCAGCACTGTGGCCTCCTGCAAAGACGACTGCAAGAGCACAGCGCAGAAGGCTCAATACGAAGAATCCTAGAGTGTCAGCTAGACTTACAGAAATCTCTGGAACATGCTTACATCTCTGTTGACGAGTCATCGATACGTAAAACACTAAACAAGAATGGTGTTCATGGGAGGACACCACAAAAGAAGCCACTGCTGTCAAAACAAAAAACTTTGCTGCACATCTGAAGTTCGCAAAAGAGCATCTGGATGTTCCACAGTGCAACCTGAGGTTACAAACATATAGGGTGATATAGGGTGATGACATGGTATGCGGCAGCGTGGTAGGCACATCTTGTCCCGTGAATTCATCACAAATATTGAGGATTATCTGATAACTACGAAACAAACATTCTGGATAATAGAGAATCTGGAACGATTTATTGATTAGCATTTTGATATGCTCGAAAAAGAAGCATCGAAGTGAACGAGACAGGAACAGCGTCAGCAAATTGATTAAAAAAATACAAAAACAATACAATGAGGCAGTGGGGAATAAGAGCTGGGGAACTGACAAATATAAGGGAGGAAAAAACACAGATGGTAAGTGAGTCCAGGTGAGCCCAATTTCGCTGATGCGTGTGAAGACGGAAGGAAGGTGTGTGTGATGGATGCCAACCTTGTGACCTCAAGCGCCAGGGGAAGAGAAGAGCAGGAGCAGACATGACAGGTTGGAGTCATTAAAACTCGTTTTTGAACGACTCCACAAATGTCTTGTTAACAAACTATAGTTTTAGCAAGTCAGTTAGGACATCTACTTTGTGCATGACGCAAGTAATTTTTCCAACAATTGTTTAGACAGATTATTTCACTTTTAATTCACTGTATCACAATTCTAGTGAGTCAGAAGTTTAAAATGTGCCTTTAAACAGGTTGGAAAATTCCAGAAAATTGTCATGGCTTTAGAAGCTTCTGTTAGGCTAATTGACATAATGAGTCAATTGGAGGTGTACTTGTGGATGTATTTCAAGGCCTACCTTCAAACTCAGTGCCTCTTTGCTTGACATCATTAGAACATTTTTTTAAATCAGCCAAGACCTCAGAAGAAAAAGAAATGTAGACCTCCACAAGTCTGGTTCCTCCTTGGGGGCAATTTCCAAATGCCTGAAGGTACCACGTTCCTCTGTACAAACAATAGTATGCAAGTATAAACACCATGGGACCACGCAACCGTGATACCGCTCAGGAAGGAGACGCGTTCTGTCTCCTAGAGATGAACGTACTTTGGTGAGAAAAGTGCAAATCAATCCCAGAACAGCAGTAAAGGACATTGTGAAGATGCTGGAGGAAACAAGTACAAAAGTATCTATATCCACAGTAAAAACGAGTCCTATATCGACATAACCTGGAAGGCCGCTCAGCAAGGAAGAAGCCACTTCTAGAAAACCGCCATGGTTTGCAACTGCACATGGGGACAAAGATCATACTTTTTGGAGAAATGTCCTCTGGTCTGATGAAACAAAAATATAACTATTTTGCCATAATGACCATCATTATGTTTGGAGGAGAAAGGGGGAGGCTTTCAAGCTGAAGAACACCATCCCAACCGTGGCAGCATCATGTTGTGGGGTGCTTTGCTGCAGGAGAGACTGGTTCACTTCACAAAATAGATGGCATCATGAGGCAGTACAATTATGTGGATATATTGAAGTAACATCTCAAGACATCAGTCAGGAAGTAAAAGCTTGGTCGCAAATGGATCTTCCAAATGGACATTGACCCCAAGCATACTTCCAAAGTTGTGGCAGAATGGCTTAAGGACAACAAAGGCAAGGTATTGGAGTGGCCATCACAAAGCCCTGAACTCAATGCTATAGAAAATTTGTGGGCAGAATTGAAAAAGCATGTGAGAGCAAGGAGGCCTACAAACCATGACTCAGTTACACCAGCTCTGCCAGAGGGAATGGGCCAAAATTCACCCAACTTATTGTGTGAAGCTTGTGGAAGGCTACCCAAAACATTTGACCCAAGTTAAACAATTTAAAGTCAATTCTACCAAATACTAATTGAGTGTATGTAAACTTCTGACCCACTGGGAATGTGATGTAATAAATTAAATCTGCAATAAATCATTCTCTCTACTATTATTCTGACATTTCACATTCTTAAAATAAAGTGGTGATCCTAACTGACCTAAGACGGGATTTTTACTAGGATCAAATGTCAGGAATTGTGAAAAACTAAGTTTAAATGTATTTGGCTAAGGTGTATGTAAACTTCCGACGTCAACTGTACATTGTTATTGATTATTGGATTTTTAGTTTGCAAGAAAGGCATTTCACATGTGACATGTGGATGGGGGCAAGCACGCCCCCATCCACATCAACGGGGCTGCAGTCGAGCAGGTTGAGAAGTTCCTCGGTGTCCAAATCACTGAAGACTTTAAATGGTCCAAACACACGCAAAGTTGTGAAGAAGGCGAGACAGAGCCTCTTCCGCCCTCAGGAGGTTGAAAGAGTTTTGCATGGGCCCTCAAATCCTCAAAAAGCTCTACAGCTGTACCATTGAGAGCATCACTGCCTTGTATGGCAATAGCACCGCCCTCGATTACATGGCACGACAGAGGGTGGTGCGGACAGCCCAGTACATCACTTGGGCCGAGTTGCCAGCAATCCAGGACCTCTGTATCAGACGGTGTAAAAGGAAGGCCCGGAAAATTGATAGACTCCAACCACCCAAACCACAGATTATTCTCTCTACTTCCGCACTGCAAGCGGTACCAGTGCATCAACTACCAGGCTATTGAAAAGCTTCTATCCCCAAGCAATAAAACTGATAAATAGCTAACAAAATAGCTACACGGAATAACGGAGTTCACCGTGTATCTTCATTGACCTTATATTATATATTTTTTTGCTCTGTCTCTATGCACACTCACAGAGCTCTACACACACTCACTCCATCGTCATCTTCTCACTCACTCACACACCATGACCATACATTTATACTGACTCTACACGCCCGCGTAGCCACTCACATACAAGCTGCTGCTACTCTGTTTATCTTATACCCTGTTGCCTAGTCACCTTACCCCTATTCATATCTACCTCCATCATTACAGTATCCCTGCACATTGTAAATACGGTATTGGAACGGACCCTGTATATAGTATGCTTATTTACTTACATATTTCATCTTATTTCTCGTGTTTTTTTATAGTAGTTTAGTTATAGTAGTTTTTTTTTTACGTTGTTATTGATTATTGCATTGTTGGGTTTTGAGTTTGCAAGAAAGGAGTTTCACTGTATTTGTGCATGTGACATTAAAAAAACTTGACCTTGGTCCTGCTTACTAAGATTGTGTGACTGGACATACCGGTATTCTGTTTGTAAAGTAAAGAGAAACGCTTTTACTGGTTTTGCATGAGCTCAAACACAGTATTGCAATGTCATTGTTTGTCCAACAAGTTTCAGTACATTATATTTATTTATACAACGGGTGGTTCCTTTCCTGAATGCCGATTGGTTGAAACCGCATTCGAGCCGGTGTCTATGCCATAAGTTACCACCGGCTAAATCTATAACGTTAAAATACCTATTTACTCTGTTCCATCTGACTGCGCAATCCACTGTCTCATCAGCCCAGTCGGGAAATGTGTAAACTTAATCTCCACTATTAAGAGCATCTAGACATTTTCTCACATTTCTTTCAGACTAATATTTAGCTGTCAACAGTGGAGTATATTGCTGTCTGTCTATCAGACATTTGCAACATTGGTTCAATATTCCAATTCGATCTCCAGCTGTCCCATAGTAATGAACGTGACAGACCGGCAGGCCGCATTTCTCAGCCAGTCGAAAAGATGAATCAGCTGGCATCATTTTTATGGATATATATACAAAAAAATGTCAATTGAAAAAAAAGCTCAAAGAAACAAAGTGCAGCTAGTTTGCAGTTTTTACAGCTTCAGTTTGAAGTGATTGTGTTAGCTGTGTTGTTGGCTAGCTCCTCTGAACAACAGTGTCCTGACGAGAGAGCACAGTTTCTATGCCAGGTGAAATTGTTATGGAAGTATTCAAATAAATTTCACTAGAAAAAAGCTTAAACAAATGCAGCTACTGTTGTTATTCTAGCTGTTTGACATGGCTGTAAGTTATCCATAGTTTGCCAGCTAGCAAGCAAGGGTTAAGAACGTTGCCAGCCAGTATGGACTGGGTGTTTTTGTTCCATAGATACAGAACAAAAAGACTGAACGACCGGGTCGTCGTCTCTCTGACAACCGAACTGATAGAACAAACGACCAGCCGGCTTGGGTAGCAACCCTAGATTTGTGTCGGGACTATATCTTGTGGAAGGATGAAATAGTATGAATAAATTAAAATATTTTTAATATACACATGTCAATCATTATTTGAATATGTCGGTAACCGTTGACAATGACCTTGGAGTCAGTGTTTGGAGGAATAGAGTCGGGCCTAACAACACCCGTGCCAATACATCTTCCAAACACCGGCTTTTCTGGCATTGTCACTTGATTACACAGTACTAGGACAACGGAACGAGAGATAAAATAGATGGAGAGAGAACATAGGTAGGGAGAGAGAGTAAGAAATAAAGAATAAAAGAAAGCAAGAGAGAAAGTACAGACTGAAAAGCTCTCACTCACTTCCCACAGTGTAAACAGAGTTCTGTTGAGAGTAGAGCAGAGAGAGAGAGAGCAGGATGATAGGCTCCTTTGTACACTACACACACAGTCCTATTGGAACACAGAACACACAGTCAACCAGTCCTGGAGTCCAACGCTCTCCAACTACCGCTGCTTCAGCTGTATATAACTACTCCATAGCTCTTCTATAGAAAAGTGGCTTTATTAATTACAACAGCAGACTTGTACAGCTACCTCAACAACCTTAACTACTGCTATTGCCTCTGGGTGTTTACCTCAGTATCTCTGGGAGCTAACTGCAGAGCTGTTAGCCTACTTTCCCTGTCCCTGTATGAGGCTCTGGGAGTGTTTTGAGGAGAAGGGGAGACAGATAACTGGAGAGTGAGAGGACAGGAAAGAAGAAGAAAGAAAGTAGAGTGCGTTGGAGACTAGAGAGGATAGTGACATCGGAGAGAGGAAGGGACCGAAAACAGGACTTTACCTGTTGTTCCTTCAGTCGAGTCAGGAAAGAGGTGAACCAGTAGAGCTGGAGCGTAAAGAATATAGTCCAGGTGAGTGAGTGTGTGTGTCTGGTCTCTGCCCTGGTCTCCCCACTAGTGTGTTAGTATGTGTGTCCCCGGTGTGAGGGAGTATGTATTAGTCCCTTCCTTGATCAATCTGATAGGGTCGACAACTGCTCTGGTGAAGGTCAAGTTGACTGCCTCTCTCCCTGCCTGCCTGTGAAATACTGGCACTGAGAATAGAGGGAGGGAAGAAGGGATTGGAGGAGGGAGAAAGGGAGGGTTTTAACTGGACAAGAGCAAGAGAGAGAGCGAGAGAGAGAGAGAGAAGTGGGAAGGTGGGGGGAGGGTGTGAGCAAAACAAATACTTTGAGGAGGGGGTGGTCGCTTAGCAGCAGTGGTGTAAAGTGCTTAAGTAAAAAGTATAATGTATCACTCGAAGTGTGTTTATCATTGTAACTTGATTTCCTGAAGATGTGTCTAATAAAGGGATGGGTCACACAAAGCCACACAATATGTATACCTTCATTTGTAACACATAAATATGCCATTATAAATGCTTATTACATGCTTCATCAATTATTGTAAATGTTATAAAGGCGTATGACTTGTGCGTAATGCTTAAAGGCCTACTTTAAATAAGTAGTTATCTAAAACATATCCAGAATTCTGTCAAAAGCATGGAGTTAAGGGAAACTCCCTTCTTAATTTTTTTTTTTATGCTAAGAAAGCAGCTGTCCAAACTTCAGATCCTTCTCTTGGAGCAGAAAAAATATGTTTTTTCATGATACTTATTCTAAAGTGTTACCCATTCACTCATTCATTCAACAGGCTAAAAAATGAGACAAAGGGTTTGGAATAGATAAGTTCTCTGAAGAAACACCACCACAAATTCACATCACCAGTGATAAGGTGCTTATACGTGTAACAACACAGCCCAAATATGCAGGTAGTGACTAGCGGAACATAGGCAGGTAAATGCAGAGGAAATGAGGGCCGGGTTTCAGGAAGTTCGATTACAATGGTACATTAAAAACTATGTGAGTTACCTTTGAAGGTCATTCATTTGTCTTGTAAATATTAACAAACAATATACTCAGTCATTTCAGTGATAACCTTTAAATGACAAGACTATTGTTATGTGAGGAGATGGAGTAGGAATGTATAATATTGAGAACCCAGAACCAAATCCCACATGCCTGCTGGCCAGCTACACGATTTGGTTACTCATATGGCTGTAACTTATTTGTTTGTTTTAACAGTCTGTCACCAGAGATTACAATGTACACTGCCCTGTGCTGAAAATAGTACTGTATGGGATATCCCAGGGGGGAATATTACACAAAAGATTCCCTATTATCATAAACATGAATGTTAGGCGGCAAGTAGCCTAGTGGTTAGAGCATTGTGCCAGTAACCAAAAGGTTGATGTATCGAATCCCCGAGCTGACATGGTAAAAATGTGTCGTTCTGAACAAGGCAGTTAACCCACTGTTCCCCGGTATGGCGTCATTGTACATAAGATTTTGTTCTTAATTGACTTGCCTATTTAAATAAAGGTTACATTTAAAAATAAATGTTAAAGGCCCAATGCAAAAAAATATATATCAATATCACACAAAAGGGAAAGCCAGCCGAAAGCTGCCCAGTGAGCCTACCAGATGAGCTTTCTGCCTTTTATGCTCGCTTCGAGGCAAGTAACACTGAAGCATGCATGAGAGCACCAGCTGTTCAGGACGACGGTGTGATCACGCTCTCCGTAGCCGATGTGAACAGGTCAAAATTCACAAGGCCGCGGGGCAAGACGGATTACCAGGAAGTGTACTCGGAGCATACGCAAACCAATTGGCAAGTATCTTCACTGACCTTTTCAACCTGTCCCTGACTGTATTACCTATATGTTTCAAGCAGAATGCCATTGCCCTGTGCCCAAGAAAGCGAAGGTAACCTGCCTAAATGACTACCGCCCCGCAGCACTCACGTCGGTAGCCATGTAGTGCTTTGAAAGGCTGGTCATGACTCACATCAACACCATCATCCCGGAAACCCCAGACCCACTACAATTTGCATACCGCCCCCAACAGATCCACAGATGAAGCAATCTCAATCGCACTCCACACTGCTCATTCCCATGTGGATAAAAGGAACACCTTTATGAGAATGGTGTTCATTGACTACAGCTCATCAGAGACCTGGCAGTTTGGTGCCAGGATAACAACCTCTCCCTCAACGTGATCAAGACAAAGGAGATGATTGTGGACTACAGGAAAAGGACGGCCGAAAGTGCCCCCATTCACATCGACAGGGCTGTAGTGGGGCGGGTCGAGAGTTTTAAGATCCTTGGTGTCCACATCACCAACAAACTATCATGGTTCAAACACACCAAGACAGTTGGGAAGAGGGCAGTTGGGAAGAGGGCACTACGAAACATTTCTCCCCTCTTATAGTTTTAGTTTCATCAGCTGTACAAGGTAATCCTTTGTGTATTTTAATATCTGCAGAACAACACGTCCATCAACTCGTCCACCGACCCTACGCTGGCCAATGTTCCCATCTCTCTCCCTCAGGAAGCAGAACAGGACTCAGGAGTGAAGCGGAGGTAAACATTAACCCACAGAGTCCATGGTCAAGTCCGAAATGGCACTCTACTCCCTATTTGGTGCACTACTTTTGGACCTTGGGGCTCAAAAGTAGTGCAGTGTATAGGGAATAGGGTGCCATTTGAGACACATCCATCGCTCATCTCCTCCCATCATCATCACAGAGGCAGTCAGTGTCAAAACAAAAAGGATCATTGTCATTAGGTACCAAACAGAAGAAAATGGACTGAAACAGGGAGGGATTACCTGGACTTGACCAATAAGAACTGCTCATTTTCTTTTACGTGCTCTAATGAACACAACCCAGGCCTCGCCTAACCCCCTCTTCCATCACTTGGTGTAATGTGCATTATGGAAAAAGTCAATCAAAAAGGTCATATTATATCAAATGTCGATATCACATATAAAAGCCTTCATTGTCAAAAGAACATGCCTCTACTGGAATATAATATTGATTTTATAGTGGCCATATAACCAGTAGCTCTGAGAGTCACTTTGCAACATGGACCAGTGCATTTGTTTTTTAATGTAACCTTTATTTAACTAAAACAATAAAACACTGTTTTAAAATAGAACATGAAAGTTTTGTTTGAACATCATGATAGTGTTGTTTAGTGTCATTTAGAGCATCCTTACCTGAAGATATGTGACCCTCTGTGTAGGGTGCTTCTGTATGAGTCAGAGGAGGTGAGAGGAGTAGATGACAGGACACCCTCTCCTCTCCACCCTCTCCGAGTTGGGCATCTCCGGCGCGGCCCACGCTTGGATTGCGTCCTACCTGACAGGTCGCTCCTACCAGGTGGCGTGGCGAGAATCTGTCTCCTCACCACGCGCTCTCACCACTGGTGTCCCCCAGGGCTCTGTTCTAGGTCCTCTCCTATTCTCGCTATACACCAAGTCACTTGGCTCTGTCATAACCTCACATGGTCTCTCCTATCATTGCTATGCAGACGACACACAATTAATCTTCTCCTTTCCCCCTTCTGATGACCAGGTGGCGAATCGCATCTCTGCATGTCTGGCAGATATATCAGTGTGGATGACGGATCACCACCTCAAGCTGAACCTCGGCAAGACGGAGCTGCTCTTCCTTCCGGGGAAGGACTGCCCGTTCCATGATCTCGCCATCACGGTTGACAACTCCATTGTGTCCTCCTCCCAGAGCGCTAAGAACCTTGGCGTGATCCTGGACAACACCCTGTCGTTCTCAACTAACATCAAGGCGGTGGCCCGTTCCTGTAGGTTCATGCTCTACAACTGCCGCAGAGTACGACCCTGCCTCACACAGGAAGCGGCGCAGGTCCTAATCCAGGCACTTGTCATCTCCCGTCTGGATTACTGCAACTCGCTGTTGGCTGGGCTCCCTGCCTGTGCCATTAAACCCCTACAACTCATCCAGAACGCTGCAGCCCGTCTGGTGTTCAACCTTCCCAAGTTCTCTCACGTCACCCCGCTCCTCCGCTCTCTCCACTGGCTTCCAGTTGAAGCTCGCATCCGCTACAAGACCATGGTGCTTGCCTACGGAGCTGTGAGGGGAACGCCACCTCAGTACCTCCAGGCTCTGATCAGGCCCTACACCCAAACAAGGGCACTGCGTTCATCCACCTCTGGCCTGCTCGCCTCCCTACCACTGAGGAAGTACAGTTCCCGCTCAGCCCAGTCAAAACTGTTCGCTGCTCTGGCTCCCCAATGGTGGAATAAACTCCCTCACGACGCCAGGACAGCGGAGTCAATCACCACCTTCCGGAGACACCTGAAACCCCACCTCTTTAAGGAATACCTAGGATAGGATAAAGTAATCCTTCTCACCCTCCCCCCCTTAAAAGATTTAGATGCACTATTGTAAAGTGGCTGTTCCACTGGATGTCATAAGGTGAATGCACCAATTTGTAAGTTGCTCTGGATAAGAGCGTCTGCTAAATGACTTAAATGTAAAGTAAATGACACGTTGATACAATGATCCCTTAACCAAACTTGCCCCCATCTCCCACCAGCCACTGCTGACTGTGACCGATGACCCTTCAGCCTCAAAAACATACAGGCCCTGGGGTTCTCTAGTTTGGGCCAAAAGACAGTCCTCTCTCCTCGAGACCCGGAAACCGATAAGTGGTCGAGGAGAGTGTCAATTTCTTAGTAGGCGAACGGAAGAGTCCTTCCCTCCTCAATTCACCGAGTATAGTTTTTATATCTGCCACACCTTTGAATCAGCTTTTGTTTTTGTCAGAGAAGAAAAACATGCAAACATTCTCTAGAAAATGTTTTTCACAACTAACTTAATTTGATCACTTATCACATTTATATACACATAGCACATTTAGGCTATGCAGTCAATTTCACCTTAATCTAAAGCATACACTTGGCACAGGAGAGCGTCTGCCAAAACTCACACCCCATCCTCATTCACTGGGGGGAGGGGGGGTCATGCCCCCCCCCACATTCTGAAACTGCATCCCCTCTCCAGTTTTATAATTGCCTCTTTTTGTATCACATTGCAACAGTGTGCTTTAGGTCCATGCGGATGACTTCGAGTAGTCAGGTAGGCTGTTTGGAGTGTTCAGCTGGTTGGATTTAGGCTGTGTGAAGGCAAAGCTTCTGGAAAGCTGGCTGGACCAGAATGGGAGAGTTGAGCATAGCTCAGCAAGAACCTTTTGTGGCAAGGGCTGAAATGCAGTGGAAATGTTTTTGGGGAGATTCAGTTCATTTGCATGACAAAGAGGGACTTTGCAATTAATTGCAATTAATCTGATCAGTCTTCATAACATTCTGGAGTATATGCAAATTGCCATCATACAAACTGAGGCAGCAGACTGTGAAAATTAATATTTGTGTCATTCTCAAAACTTTTGTCCACAACTGCATATTTTCATTGAGACCACATGCGCACCTGATCTAGCAGGTATGGTTACTGAACTGGAAGCAGCGAGAATGATGACACTTGATACATTTAGCATAGGCCTACTTTTTAGGAGGACGATTTGCAGGCAGATACAAATAAATAGGTAATCAATACTTTTTGAAAATCAAAAAGGCGCAATGCTCACTCACCATAGTAGCCTCACCTACATGCGCGTTGTGCCTTTTCCTTTTCAATTATTACATTTTGTGATTGTACTTTGACGTTGGCTGAGCGCCCTCCCCTACTTTCCATTATCAATACGCATTTAGACACTGCAGTAAAACTAGTCTAATCATATTTAAGTTCATTTCATATTCAGGTTAACTGCGACGTGCTTCTCTGAATTTGCTGCCAACTCTATTTCAATGAGACCACACATACTAAGCCCACTTGGACTCTCACGCCCAACTAGGAGAAGTAGGCTACTGAAATTGAAGCAGCGAATTCTGTGTGTGTGTACAATTTGAAAAATGTGTGCTTCTAATACAATTGGTAGGCTAACTCATACAAAGCAGAAAGAGGATCGTTTCCAAATAATCATCCTGAATTCGTCTGTATTGACCGGCAGCATGAAAAATGCCATTCGCGCGCAATGATCTTTCAGGACCTGGCATCCTGTGGGAATACAGCCATCTCGTGCAGTCAGTACGCAAACACTATGCTCATCATGTTAACATGATCAGACAACCAGGGAAGACCAGTCTATAGAGCTCAGGTGAATTTTGCAGTATATTAAATGTTAGATCATTTGAGTTATTGACTACACTGGTGGGGGTCTGGCGTGCAGTCGGTTGGGGCTGGCTGGTCGGTCTGGCTGAAATTTGATATATTATGTCTTAATAAAAATAATCAAAAGTCTTCGTTTTTTTTAAAGAGTTGTTCATTTGTTTGGCTATTGTTTAAAGGTGCAACACAATATGTATTATTGAATTCCCTTTGATCTAGTTCATATTAAATCTCTTACCAAGCCTGATGACTGTGGGCATTTTTGCGTACTTTTTGTTCTAAATATAGACGGCATATTGGATTGTGTAAAAATGCAGGAAATGAGCTTTAGACAATATATATATTAAATGCTTGGGGAAGACCCCCCCACTTAAAAACCAAAGTGGCACCCCGGTGAGGAAATGTCAGTCATAATCAATTCTACTCATTATCATCTCCCACATCTGCCAAAATATATCAACGGTCTTCTTATAACCAGACGTGATATTTTAGAACGGAAATAACATTCTTGGTAATTACATTCTATTCTTGGGCTTTCCGTGCTAACATGAAGGACAATTTGCCAAAAGTCAGTCTGTCTCTATATCTTCGAAGGCCTGAGGCCACGGAAACACTTATTTACCGACCCGCTGACTCTAGGGCAAAACCTAACTTCCACTTAAGTCACATTTTCACTGTCTCCTGTGAACATAAAAAAAGTCGACTTAAACGGATTTGCCTCTGTGCTGAGAACAAACATAGCAAGTGAAGAACAGTCAACTGCGCTCATTTGAAAGTGTCTTTATTGATACCGTTACATGAATAAAATGGCAGAAACTCGGCAAAATATCATATAAACCGCATATATCAAACCACGCCTAAGTTGCGCTAACAGGGACATGTATGGGTACATCACACCACTCAGACGCTACTACTTTTGACCAGCGCCAAACGTTGATAGTGCCCTGTATTGGGTGTGATTTGAAACGTGCCAGTTTCTACTCAGCCTGCTGAAGGGAACATGACTGGAAAGTTGAAAACATTATACAGTTAAGCCTGGTGATGTCTGAATGGATTTAGAGACCGTTTGGGAGTTAGGAAAGAGAGGGTTGATCCTACATTCTTGTGGGGTGCTAAAGCTCTGGAGACCCCTGGTGGTGAAACTAAGCATCTACACCAAGTTATGTACAGAGAAATCAGAGGAATCATTCATCACTGTCAAATCAAATTTTATTTGTCACATGCTTCCTAAACAACAGGTGTAGGCTTACAGTGAAATGCTTACTTACAGGTCTTTCAACAATGCAGCGTTAAAGATTAATATATAGAGAGCGAGAAATGCATTACTCGTTCAACTTAGGTCCTGATGGATTTTACATAGATTTTTTTTTTTTTTTAAGTAGTCCTTTTTCTATAATCTTTTTTCAACCTATGGTGATTTCTTCCTATTGACTTGACTGGAAATCATGTCAAGTTACCTATGAGGAACGTATGGAAAATCATGTGAAAATAATGTAATTTTCTAGTCTTTTCAGACATCTGACTGTTGATCGTGATATTGGGGTCATTTATTGAAAATGTGAGGTATAGTTGAGATGACATAGCCAGAAAAGCCTACAAAATGACATTGGGGGCAAAGGCATAGATATTGTACATGAACTTGCAAACTCATTAACCAGGTTTCCATCCAACCATTTCATGCAGATTAATTACCTGACGCATAAAATTATTGACAGGGCTGATGGAAACAGGAAATGCTGGTACAATTTTATGGTGGCATCTTTTTGTGTCTCTAAAATGAATTTTGCAATGGGGGTGAAACACCATAATGCGCAAATATTGATATAATAACCATAATATTTGGTTCTCCCACTACAACTCGGGAAACCATGCAGTTTAAAGTAGGCTTCAGATTAAATAAATTAACTTCATAGGGTGGTGAATGTGCAAAGTGATGAACTTGATGCTCCTTTCCACTAAATATTGAGTCTTATTCTGGTGAAATGATAGATATTTGGCTGCAGTTTAACCAATAAAATAATAAAAATCGCTCTTATCCATAATCATCTTATGTAGGTAGCCTACCCGCACTATCTGTGAGCTGTTGGCTAGAGTGCACGTGTCAAAACTAGAGCGTGCACATTTGCTATATAAACACAACGATGTTTGTGACAAAACCATTAGTAGAGTTGAAAATGTAATGGAAACCAATTGAACTTGAATTTGGGGCAGCAGGGTAGCCTAGTGGTTAGAGCATTGGACTAGTAACCAAAAGGTTGCAAGTTCAAATCCCAGAGCTGACAAGGTACAAAATCTATCGTTCTGCCCCTGAACAGGCAGTTAACCCACTGTTCCTAGGCCGTCATTGAAAATAAGAATTTGTTCTTAACTGACTTGCAGAGTAAAATAAAGGTAAAATAAAAATTTAAAATAAACTGTCTACTACGTCATCGCACAAAGCCTTTAATGATCAAAAGGTCAGTTTGATGGAAACATCTCTGGTAGGAAAATGCCAATATTGTTTTATGCAGATTTTAGAATATTCGCATGAAAATCTGTCGCAAAGTGGATGGAAACCTAGCTATTGGCATCGGTATCAAAATAAATAAATTGTATGTAGAACAAAAATTCATAGCCAGCTCTCGTGAATGGTGGTTGTAACCTTGAATGTATTTTCCAAACAGTTTTTTTTTTTAAATGGAGAAAAAAATGTATCTTTACATTGGAGAGATGCCATAGGGTGTTGATCTAAGGAAGTATACGTAGAATAACAATTATACAGAAACTACCTTAAATATACAAGCACAAAGACACAAAAACATAAGAGGAAAAAGCGCACAAAATTATTCTTAATACAAACAACTAGCATATTCGGGGATCAATATTTAAAAGGATCTTGCAAAGTAGCTTCTTGGTTTGTAGCTTTCAAAAATAGTGATTACAAATTATTGGGAAACGCAAGCCAATACAAAATGTGTTGTTTTCTTATATCTTACAATGCCGTGCCAAAATTGTCTTCAAAAGTTTTCGTAACATATCGGAGAGAGAAAATACGTGTCTGTACTGTCTGAGGTGTGGACATGAGGTACTGAGCAGATAAGTAGACAGGGAGTTAGGATGGATCTCAACAGGCACCCTCTATCCTCTAAATCAGCGATTCTCAACTGGTGGGTCTCGTGAGGTTTTGAATGGGTCGAATGTGTGTCTGAGTTCAAAAATAAAATACATCCTCAAGTCTGAAGTTAAGCAACAAACAATTATAATTAACCTATATTTAATTTAATCTCAACTATTAGTCTTAAACCACAGTATTTTCAATATAGAGTTATTAGCAGCACTATTTAGCAGATTGGGTTGATTTTGTCATCTCAAACAAGTGAGTTTAACATTCAAGAATAGGGGCAAAATTGAAACATTTAGGTGGGACTGCAGTTCCCTTGTCATATAATTGATACATTTACTATCAATATAGCATTGAAAATCGTATGCATTTTGGCAACAACAAACAACGCAATGCAAATACTGGACCGCGACAGACCTGGTTCAAATTGGGTCCCCAGGACAAACCAGTTGAGAACCACTGCTCTATATAGTGCACCACTTTTGACCATAGCCCTATGGGTCATTGTCAAAAGTAGTTCACAGGGAATATGGTGCCATTTAAGGTGCAGGCTTGGACATTAAAAGAGGTGGCTTTTCCCTTCAGATGCGAATCACTGGGATTCGTTATAATGTCATTGCCATGTCTGACACTAACAGGCAACATACTGTATCAGGCATAGACAATTCAATATTACATAGATGTAGTATCTTAATGACAATAATACAAATGATCTAACAGTAATATTTATACAGTTACATACCGTAGATTCTCCCCTCCAGTCACAGGTTTCTGATGCTTTACAATTTCTTTATATAAGCCATAATAAAAAGAACAAAATACACCATCAATTCATAAGAAATATAGATTGACGATAGTGGAAAACAGTAAAGAATATTCTGGGGTGCATTTTTGTTTCATTTATTTGTTTGCTCATCGGTTTCATTTTTAGAAATTGATATAAAAATAAAAAATTTAAATCAAACTAAAAACATAGAAAATTAAAACCCACTTCTGTATGGCCTGGTGCTCTGGTCCAGGTGGGGAAGTAGGACCTCTCTCCAGTACCTCAGAGTGTCTGCGTGTGTGTGCGTGCGAGCGAGTTGTGTGTGTGTGTGTGTGTGTATGTATGTGTGTGTGTGTGTTGCATGCGTGTTGTGTTGTGTGTTTTAGGTTTAGCGTAGCGGTTCTCAACTCCGGTCCTCAAGCTCCGGCAGTGTACAGGTTTTTGTTCCAACCAGGTCCTACAAAACAAATAATTTAGTTTTTAAAAACTGAACGTTGGATTTATGCTGTAGTGCACACAATACGTTTTACTCTGCTAAAATCTAAGAGATAATAAATAAAACTAATAAGTATTCCTTCCCTGTGAGGTGAGCACAACAGAAATAGAGGTACGCTGTCAAGGCAACACACCCAGAGACCCGAGGTTGGAACAAGAACCCGCCAATATGTCAGCCAGCAAAATGGCCAACATGGCTAGCACTGATCATAGACGGCCGAACCCAGCTCTGACTCAAACACTCTGACCAGTAAGCACAGGCTCCCTCCCTCACACACACAAACAGAACAGAGCCAGGCCTAGCACTGATGAGCAAGGGGAAGAGGGTCGGGGTTGAGCACCACTGAGCATGTGCGAGAGAGAGCGTGAGTGGGATTCATTTTGCAGGTAGATGAGTAGCGTATCTGGGTGGTGAGTTAGGGTTTATGGTTGTGGCTCTACTGTGCGTCATTCTTGCTGTCCTGGCTGCTGGGCGTCTTGTTGTTCCAGGGGGAGTGTGCGCCCCCCAGAGCAGGGGAGCTACCAAAACTGTCCTCATCCTCCAGGCCCCCCGCTCCGTTGGCCGTGTCGAACTGGCCGTTCTCCAGCCGCGTGATCAGACGTTCATCTTCGTCTCCGAACTCCCCTCCCATCAGTGTGGGCTCGCCCACCATCATCACGTCCTAGAGAGGGACAGCAAGGGCCGGAACATTATCCCCATAACCACGGGGGAGAACCGAGCATGGACGATCCCAAAGGACTTCGAAAATGGGATGGATGGGGCTGGGATTACCGTGGTTACATGTAATGGTGGATTTTAGGCTAGATGAAACTTATGATTAATATTTTACATAACTTTAGGTCCTTGAAGGCCTAAAATGATATGGACATTTTAAAATGAAGCCTTTCAGTACCTATGAAAATAAGGATAACTCATGTTTCAGTGTGTGTCCATCAATGCTCACCCCACTCACAACCAGACATAGCTCTGGGTTTCAGGCATACAGTCCAAATATTCAACACCATCTACAGCAGGCCCAATGCCAGCCTCTGTTCCAGGGATTTGGGTAGTATTGCCCTTCCCCCCATGGTCAGCGGTGGGCAGCCCTGATCCTCGAGTGCTGCATCATGGGGTTTTTCATTCCACCTCGGGTCTCATTGGCTCACTTAACCAACCAATAGCACCTAAGCTGTCTGTGAATTCTACGTTTTGATAAAACCAGCTACTACCGCTGTGCCTAAGTTTGTAGGACAATAAAGCAGATTGAGCAGATTGCCTCACCTGCTCCAAGTAGAAGTTACCCCTAACCACAGACCTAGAATCAGATTGGTGCATCTCCACTCCTAACTAACATTTAGAGGGTTTATATAGTATCTGATCCAGGACCAGTGGTAATGTCTACCTCCTGTATGTGTGTGTGACCCGTAGGCCAGAGGAACAGGGACTGCCCAGCACTGGCTCACGTCAGACAGGGAGTCATTAGCATCATAAACCTAATACACTTCCACCATTCCCCATAGCCTATTTCCCCAATCTGATCCTAAACCCAAAAGGCCCTACCTCCACCCTTCTTCCTCTCAACCCCATATCCTGCCTTCTCCTATCGACTACAAACCTGTCTTAAACTCATATCCTTATCATACCAGCCCCGTATTTCCTGCCCCCACACCCGCCCTATTCCTTTCTCAAGTGTCCTATCACTCCCATCTGACCAGAAATGTCTACCCCTATGTTACCTGTCAAAAGGTTGTGATTGTGAGTCCAATAAAGGCGGTGCACAATTGACCCAGTGTCGTCCGGGTTTGGCCAGTGTAGGCCGTCATTGTAAATAAGAATTTGTTCTTAACTTGGCTTGCCTAGTTAAATAAACGGTTAAATTAAAAACAAACAAAACCATATGTAAAGATGGGATGCTTACAGGTACCTGTGTGGAGAGAGGGAAGTTGTTTGCAGGACTCTTCTTCTTGCTGTTGTTTCCTCCACCAGCACTCATGTTGCTTCCGCCAGACATCTTCCTTTTCCTCCGCTTGTTGGGGGCTTGTCTGGCTGGCTCAGCTGGAAAGAAATAGGAGGAGTAGTGTAACAGATCTGCAGCGTGTGAGTGTGTGGCTTGTATTACCCATCTTCGTGTGTACCGGAATCCCAAAAGTCCCCACAAGGATAGAAAAACAAGGAAAATTTGCCCTTATTGGGACATTCCCCAGGGCTATTTTTTAGCTTACAATTAGGGTGGGGGAAAATAAGATTGAATGGAAATAAATGTTAGGTCCCCACAAGGCTAGTTAAACATATGCTGTGTGTGTGTGAGAGAGAATCCAATTCATCTGTGCATCAAGCTAAAGGGTTCAATTCTAAAAGTACGGTTGTGTGGTTTACCCAACATTAGGGATGGGCATGAGTAATCGAGAACTCGAACGGTCGTCAAAGCTCGATCTTTAACCAGAAATGTAAAAAAACATCGTAAAACTATTTGGTGGAATGTCATTTGTGGCTGCCCAAACAGGCAAGTAAAACGTTTTTTTATTGTCTCTTGAAAACAAATGTTAATTTCCTTTGACTCTAGTTTTCTATTTGTACAGTCGTGGACAAAAGGTTTGAGAATGACACAAATATTAATTTTCACAAAGTTTGCTGCTTCAGTGTCTTTAGACATTTTTGTCAGATGTTACTATGGAATACTGAAGTATAATTACAAGCATTTCACAAGTGTCAAAGGCTTTTGACAATTACATGAAGTTGATGCAAAGAGTCAATATTTGCAGTGATGACCCTTCTTTTTCAAGACCTCTGTAATCCGCCCTTGCATGCTGTCAATTAACTTCTGGGCCACATCCTGACTGATGGCAGCCCATTCTTGCATAATCAATTCTTGGAGTTTGTCAGAATTTGTGTGTTTTTGTTTGTCCACCCACCTCGAGGATTGACCACAAGTTCTCAATGGGATTAAGGTCTGTGGAGTTTCCTGGCCATGGAACCAAAATATTGATGTTTTGTTCCCCGAGCCAATTCGTTATCACTTTTGCCTTATGACAAGGTGCTCCATCATGCTGGAAAAGGCATTGTTCGTCACCAAACTGTTCCTGGATGGTTGGGAGAAGTTGCTCTCGGAGGATATGTTGGTACCATTCTTTATTCATGGCTGTGGTCTTTAGGCAAAATTGTGAGTGAGCCCACTCCCTTGGCTGAAAAGCAAAAGTTCCCTGTATTTGTTTGGGGCACTGAGCAAATTTCAAGTCTGCTGAGTGCAAAATTCTGTGCAATTGGAACGTGTTCACTGTGAACACTGAAGCTGTACCCGCTTTAAGTTACAGTTTTAACTAGAGGTCGACCGATTAATCAGAATGGCTGATTAATTAGGGCCGATTTGAAGTTTTCATAACAATCGGAAATCGGTATTTTTGGACACTGATTTGGCCAATTTTTTTTTTACACCGTTATTTAACTAGGCAAGTCAGTTAAGAACACATTCTTATTATCAATGACGGCCTAGGAATAGTAGGTTAACTGCCTGTTCAGGGGCAGAACGACAGATTTTTACCTTGTCAGCTCTGGGATTCAATCTTGCAACCTTTTACAGTTAACTAGTCGAACGCTGGATGTCTAACCACCTGCCTGTCATTGCACTCCACGATTAGCCTGCCTGTTACGCGAATGCAGTAAGAAGCCAAGGTAAGTTGCTAGCTAGCATTAAACTTCTAAAAAACAATCAATCATAATCACTAGTTAACTACACATGGTTGATGATATTACTAGTTTATCTAGCGTGTCCTGTGTTGCATATAATCGATGCAACGCAGGGGGATGATTTAACAAAAAGCGCATTTGCGGAAAAAAGCAATCGTTGGACGACTGTACCTAACCATAAACACCAATGCCTTCAATACACAGAAGTATATATTTTTAAACCTGCATATTTAGCTAAAAGAAATCCAGGTTAGCAGGCAATATTAACCAGGTGAAATTGTGTCACTTCTCTTGCGTTCATTGCACGCAGAGTCAGGGTATATGCAACAGTTTGGGCCGCCTGGCTCGTTGCGAACTAATTTGCCAGAACTTTATGTAATTATGATATAACAGGAAGGTTGTGCAATGTAACAGGAATATTTAGACTTCGGGATGCCACCCATTAGATAAAATACCGAACAGTTCCGTATTTCACTGAAATAAACGTTTTGTTTTCTAAATTATAGTTTCCGGATGCTACCATATTAATGACCAAAGGCTCGTATTTCTGTGTGTTATGTTATAATTAAGTCTATGATTTGATATTTGATAGAGCAGTCTGTCTGAGTGATGGTAGGCAGCAGCAGGCTCGTAAGCATTCATTTAAACAGCACTTTCGTGCGTTTTGCCAGCAGCTCTTCCCTGTGCTTCAAGCATTGCGCTGTTTTTGACTTCAAGCCTATCAACCCCCGAGATTAGGCTGGTGTAACCGATGTGAAATGGCTAGCTATTTAGTAGTGTGCGCTAATAGCGTTTCAAACGTCACTCGCTCTGAGACTTGGAGTAGTTGTTCCCCTTGCTCTGCATGGGTAACGCTGCTTCGAGGGTGGCTGTTGTCGATGTGTTCCTGGTTCGAGCCCAGGTGGGGGCGAGGAGAGGGACGGAAGCTATACTGTTACACTGGCAATACTAAAGTGCCTATAAGAACATCCAATAGTCAAAGGTATATGAAATACAAATGGTAGAGAGAGAAATAGTCCTATAAATACTATAACTACAACATAAAACCTCTTACCTTGGAATATTGAAGTCTGATTGCTTTTCTGATTTTCGTGACCAAGTTACCTGATGCTAGGTGTACTTACTGTTTTGTCGAGCAATCAATAAACTTACATAAAAGCTTGTATTGCTTTCGCTGTCAAGCATAATGTCAAAATCAGAGATGACAGGTGGATTAACAAAAGGCTACGCTGTGTTTTCCTATATTGCACTTGTGATTTCACGAATATGAATATTTTCTAGTAATATTATTTGCTATTATGCTATTCAGCGTTGATGACAATTCTCCCGGATCCGGGATGGTGGTTCTAAGAGGTTAAAAGGAACCACCAGCTTTCATAGGTTCTTATGTTCTGAGCAAGGAGCTTAAACGTTAGCTTTTTTACATGGCACATATTGCACTTTTACTTTCTTCTCCAAAACTTTGTTTTTGCATTATTTAAACCAAATTGATCATGTTTCATTATTTATTTGAGGCTAAATAGATTTTTATTGATGTAGTTAAAGTAAGTGTTCATTCAGTATTGTTGTAATTGTCATTATTAGAAATAAATAAATATTTTATTTATTTATTATTTTTTAAATTATTATGATTTATTATTTTTTATTTAAATCGGCCGATTAATCGGTATCGTCTTTTTTTTTGGGTCCTCCAATAATCGGTATCGGCTTTGAAAAATCATAATCGGTCGACCTCTAGTTTTAACAATGGCTATTTGATCCTAATGTAGGCCTACCATCAAAAACAATGGGGAAAATGCATCCAATAACATTTTAACAACTGTTCTATCATTCAGCCAACAGTAGCAGCCAAATGTGTTGTGCTCAATGTAGGTCTACATTCCATGAGACTTTTGAAAAAAAAAAACATGTAGGGAGTGACAACCTGTTTATCCACTTGCACTTCAGACAAGGTGACTGAAATGTGTTGTTTGATGCAAAAATACAATTCATTATTACAGAGAATGAGACAAATTATGCTACCCACAGATCCATGTGGCATTGGTTCATTTGGTTGGTTATGGCACACCAGTCTGTGTAGAGTATAGGCCTGAGTCGTGCCCGTCAATGCAATAGAATCCAACTCCAATGCTCTCTGACTACAAGAAAATCTCTTGGATAGTTAGTTTGTTTTGGTATGATGCATTGAAAGTGACTAATATTACGTTGATTCGACCACAATTTGCACAGTAGAGGAAAACGTTGATAGTGTTAACTAGAAAGTTGGGTGAAGTTCAATTTCGTGCTTCTCTAAGCGGGCTGATATTTCTTCTGCACAGCAGTTCCGGGGAGCTGCGCGCCCGTGCACAGCTTAGAGCAAGGGGGGCATAGTACAGCCCACGGGACATATTCGGGCCCACGGGCACTTCAATCCGGACCCCTTTTTCCCTCCCCAATTTCGTGATATCCAATTCATAGTTACAGTCTTGTCCCATCGCGTCAACTCCCGTACGGACTCGGGAGAGGCTAAAGCAGAGCGCCGTGCGTCCTCTGAAACACGACCCAGCCAAGCCGCACTGCTTCTTGACACAATGCCCGCTTAACCCGGAAGCCAGCCGCACCAATGTGTCGTTCCGCACCAATGTGTCGGAGGAAACACTGTGCACCTGGCGACCGTGTCAGTGTGCATGCGCCCGGCCTGCGACAGAAGTCGCTAGAGCACGATGGGACAAGGAAATATCAGCTTTCCAAACCTGGACAACCCTGGGCCAATTGTGTGCCGCCTCATGGGTCTCCCAGTCACGGCCAGCTGTGACAGCCTGGGATCGCTTGCACACAAGCTCCCGTTAGGCCTACAAAAATAAAAGCCTATAAAAACATATCTAACTGATGGGATAAACAAGCTACATTCATTGCCAAATGGCGACAGTTATCACATTCTAAATAGACTGGTTGATTGAAGTAGGAAGATATGTGATCCAACAACGAGCTGTAGTTTTGGAATAATTGTGTCCTGTCAGTTTTCTGCAAAATGCTAGTGCCATTTCAAATTGGTTAGCCAATGCTATTACCCTCTAAACATAGACAGGTTCCACACTGAAAATACACAAAATTGTATTTTCATCAGAATCATTAAGCCTAGGCCTACTCACCGAACAGATGCATTGGCCGTAATTACTGTGAAATTCTTAATACATTGAGAAAAAAAATATGGAAAAAAATAAATAAATTACAGTCTGTATATCGAAAAGACAGATTGTTTTGTAACCCTGAATCTTCTTTCAACTCGCTAAATTGAGTCCTGTTTCAAATTATCACTGATAATGTGATGTGAGACGCGCATCACTTCCTCGTTTTTTAATTTGGAAAAATATTCTATTTTATTCTGTTATATTACATCATGTTTTTTTTAAACAATAAAAAAGTTGTCTTGACTGCTAAGGGATCAGGAAATAATTAACAAAACTATGCCATTGCATAGCCATTGGCTTCTACAAACCAACGCCACTGCTGAGATTACTGCCTTTTTTGAAGATTATTGAACAATATAGACAGTTGAGATTACGATTTCAATAAATTAATCTTAACCTGTTACTCCTACCCCCTACTTTTTCGAACACTCTGTTAAAAATCGCGCAACATTTCAGCGCCCTGCTGCTCATGCCAGGAATATAGTATATGCATATGATTAGTATGTGTGGATAGAAAACTCAGACGTTTATAAAACTGGTTAAATCACGGCTGTGACTATAACAGAACGTGCGTTTCATCGAAAAGCGCAGGAAAATCTGATCACTGAAAATGGAAATATATATCCATCCGCCACTTCATCCCATTGATAAAGGCGAACCACAATAAATGGGGCTGAGGTTGCAATACCTACAGCTTCCACACGATGTCAACAGTCTTGTCATTTGCCTAGGCTTTGTTTCTTGGTCAAACGAAGAAGAGACAAGCCATTTCTTCCGGTCTCCGACCGGATATTTTGGTTGTGATTTACCCGGACATTATTTCCAGACGGACAGCTCAAGAATATACATCGCCTCGTGATCAAATTGGTCGCTTATTAACGTGTACTAATACCTAAAGTTGCATTACAAAAGTATTTCGAAGTGTTTTGTGAAAGTTTATCGTTGACTTTTTTAATTTAAAAAAATGACGTTACGTTATAAGACGCTATTTTTTTTCATTTATCACAGTCTTCATAGATCGATATCTAGGCTATATATGGACCGATTTAATCGAAAAAAAGACCCAATAGTGATTATGGGACATCTTGGCGTGCCAACAAAGAAGATGGTTAAAGGTAATGAATGTTTTATATTTTATTTGTGCGGTTTGTGTAGCGACGACTATGCTAATTATTTTGTTTACGTCCCCTGCGGGTCTTTTGGGGTGTTACATGCTATCAGATAATAGCTTCTCATGCTTTCGCCGAAAAGCATTTTAAAAATCTGACTTGTTGCCTGGATTCACAACGAGTGTAGCTTTAATTCAATACCCTGCATGTGTATTTTAATGAACGTTTGAGTTTTAACTAGTACTATTAGCATTTAGCGTAGCGCATTTGCATTTCCAGATGTCTAGATGGGACGCCTGCGTGTCAGGTAGGAGCAAGAGGTTAATGGTACTTGCTTTTTTATTGACTGAATAGATATATCTGTAATGGTTATGATAAATTAGGCATTGTCGCACACTGTTGGCATAGGCCTATAGATAAATGTTTGGGCCTTGCATTCTAAAAATACATTTTCAAATGTATTTTAGTACTCAGAATTATTTTTTTATGTGAGTACTGGAACAGTCAAAAAATGTCAAATGCCCATCCCTACCAAACATGTGTAGAAGTGGATTGTCTGTGTAAAGCCTTGATTGTTACCTGGTGGGGCCACCATGCGTTGCCACTTCTGGAAGAGACAGGTCTTGAGACAGTCTCTGGGACTCAGACTGTAGGTCTTGTGTCTGGACATCAACTCCTGCATCGGCTCCAAGATCACACACAGCTAGATGAGAGAAAGAGGGTCAGAGAAACAGATTACCAATACTGCTTAAGTACCAGCATCTCTAACCACATTTACCATTCCACTGACTAAAGCACTGAACGAGACAACCAGTGGCGGCTGTTGGGAGGAGCTATAGGAGGAGGGAATCATTGTAATTGCTGCAATGGAATTAATGGAACCGTATCAAACAAAATAAAACTCATGGAAAACATGTTTGACACTGTTCCATGAATTCCATTCCAGCCATTACAATGAGCCTGTCCTCCTATAGATCCTCCCACCAGCCTCCATTGGACTGGACATACCCGGAGGTAGTTGAGTGTGGAGTTGGACAGGCCACATCTTGTGATGTTTTTAGCCAGCTGATCCAGCATCTGAGGGTCCTGCACCTTGGAAGAGAGTGAAGAGAGAAGGGTGGAAAGAGAGCAGAGAACAAACATGGGAAGGTGGTCAGTAAACACTGGTCTGGAAATCAATGCACCAAATCTGTGGGTGCGCGTCAGGGTTTCCGTTACGAAAATGTGGTGCCGGAAATTTGAGATTTATACCGGACCATATGCATTGCGTAACCTGATTAGGGCGTCCACCCACCGTGCTCAGAATGACAGAAATCACATTTAGATTATGGTCATTCATATTAACAGAACATGCAGGCCAAGGAGCCAACGATGTGCAGTCCTTCTTACTGAAATCTGATGCGTACTTTGAAGATGTTAGAATAACTGTCCACATTTACTGTGTGGCAACCCAGGGGCCAGCAGGGAGCTACAAAGGAAGGAGCAGGACCATGGTCAGCACCAGAGGGCTAGAGAGGCCAAGTTGAGTCAGCACCATGGACAGCTCTACAGGCACCAACTGAGGCTGGTGATCCAACACTAATACTACCCAGTCCAGGTGATACAAACCAATTGGCACCTGGAATTGGTCCCACCTGTCCCTCGTTAACCCAAATGAGTATAAGTAGAGGTGCAGTTACTCGGGCGCTTGAGCAGACAGGCAGAAGGTATGCCTAGACCTTAGAAGAACTGGAGAAGAGGACCCATTCCCAGGCAGCATGCCACCTGGTGCAAGTTGAGAACAAGTATTGAAACACTGGACTCATCGCTCTCTTTAGTTGTTCATTACCACAGGCGGTCCGAGGAGCCGCCACGCTGAACACCAAGTGACCCACCCGTTACTTGAGACGCCTTTCAGTCATTTCTCCCCATTCCCCCCAAAATTTAGTAAGGAACAACTTTTTCAAACTTTTGTTTGAGCACAGCAAAATGGTCTCCCACGGTCTTATTTTATTGTGAGTTTCACCTCTGACTCCCCTGGGCAGCCATATTTTCTTCAGCCAACAAGACGAGTAACGGCAAAATCACTAGCCTACATGAATCTACTATGCCCCAATGGAAGTTAACCTATTCTATTGGTAGGTTAAACAGACTCTGGGACCGTTGTGGGAGGATAGACTAGCCTATGTAGCCTGATGCAACAGATCAGAACGTTTAGCTTAAAATGTTGCTCAACTATTATTTCTTCACATTATTAGCACAGCAATGTCCATTCCATAGTGGGGATAAGACCATTGTCAAAGCACACGCAAGCTGTTTCATGCGACAGATGAAAATATCAGTTAGACATTTTGAAAAGAGAGGAAATCTAATAATATGCAACAATTAGCATGGGTTGCTAATATGACTAGGATTGTGCCTTTAGGCGACTGGACAATGAAAGAAAGTTTATATAAAATAATTGCCTCCACGGATATGGTCTGATTTTGGGTAGGCTACTTTGAAGCAAGGTAAGACATGTCTCAATACGTAGTCAAATGTATGTTGAAGCACCTTTGGCAGCGATTACAGCCTCGAGTCTTCTTGGGTAGGACGCTACAAGCTTGGCACACCTGTATTTGGGAAGTTTCTCCCATTCTTCTCTGCAGATCCTGTCAAACTCCGTCAAGTTGGATGGGGAGCGTTGCTTGCACAGCTATTTCTAAGTCTCTCCAGAGATGTTCGATCGGGTTCAAGTCCGGACCACTCAAGGACTTGTCCTGAAGCCACTCCTGCGTTGTCCTGTTGGAAGGTGAACCGTCGCCCCAGTCTGAGCGCTTTGGAGCAGGTTTTCATTTAAGGATCTCTGTAATTTGCTCTGTTTATCTTCGCCTCAATCCTGATTAGTCTCCATCGACCTCATGGCTTGCTCTGACATGCACTGTCAACTGTGGGACCTTATGTAGACAGGTGTGTGCCAAGTCATGTCCAATCAATTGAATTTACCATAGATGGACTCCAAGTTGTAGAAACATGATCAAGGTTGATCAATGGAAACAGGAAGCACCTGAGCTCAATTTCATGTCTCAAAGCAAAGGGTCTGAATACTTACCTTATTTACATGTGTTTTTTAAAATTTTTATACATTTGTAAAAATGTCTGTCATTGTGTGTAGATTGCTGAGGATATTTTTTTATTTAATGAATTTTAGAATAAGGCTGTAACTTAACAAAATGTGAACAAAGTCAAGGGGTCTGAATACTTTCCGAAGGCACTATGTTTTCAAAATGCATACTGCTTCCAGCTCAGTGTAAGGTGGTGTGACGCAACGATGAAGCCCAACTTCCGTTGCCTATGCATTTGTTTGAGATTCTGTAGCAGAAGCTCTAGCGCTGCCTGACAGAGATTCCGCTCAAAAGCTCTGTATGCTGAAACATAACGAATATACAAACAAAATTATGCAAATTAACCTATAGACCAATAAGCATGACCGATCGACTCGTATTTCCATAAATGATTTCACAATAGGATTTCTCTCTTCTTCTCAGGGACAATTGGCCGGTGCCAATTTAACATCTACTGACCAACCGCCTGCTAACGGAAACTCTGGTGTGTGTGCGACTCACGTGCATGGCCAGTATGCTGCGAGGCAGGACTTCTCTGTGTTGTCTGATGCTAAAATGCCACGTCTTGATCCTCATCATGTCGTCAAACATGAACTCCAGGTACAGACGGCCCTCCACACACACCTAAAGGAGAGAGAGGTTAGAGGTCCAACACCTAGAGCAAGGTATGGTTTCTTATCATACAGTGCACAGAAAATAGGGGGAGAAAGACAAATACATGTTTGGATTTGTAAATGAAAGGTGGAGTTGTGGAATTGTAAGTGGGGAATGTAATGTGTATTTGCAAATGTTCAAATGTACCAGAAAGTGTATTTTCGTACCTGTGTGAACATGGGCTTGCCGTTCTGTGTAACCATGGTGCACTGGTCACAGTCCAGAGACACAAAGTTCGTGTGGAAGGACTCTTTAGGGTGCTTCAATGTGTAGAACAGCTCAGTGGCGCCGCCTTCAAAGATACTCCGGAAGTACCGCGGGATCAATGTCCGGCCGATAGCTAGGAAGAGGATACATTTACTGTTTCAATAAAATTATTTCGTATCAAATGCAGATTAACACGTTATGGTTAGAGGGTGAAATCTATGCAATCCCATAATAAAGCATAGCCGCCCTGGAATTCAAAATATGTCGTACTGTATCGTTTAGGCCCGTCCTCCAGACAAAAGGTGATGGTGAGCATGGCATCATCCTCAAAGAACTCTGTGGTGAAGGCATCCCACCAGAGATTGTCACAGTCCTACAACACACAAGCAAATCAGTCCAACAGTAGAGGGGAGAGAAGATATTCCCACCATCAGTGAATCAATCATTCAATAAATCAATCTCCCACCACAGACTAAGTGCACAGCCAAATCGCCATCATCGCCCACCTCTGTCCAGTTTTGTAGCCGTTTGTTGAGCTCAAATATCCTGTAGTCTGTCTGGTTGCCGTATGGTGTTGGTCTTCTGCAACAGGCCAGAGCAGGGTCAGTTCAGATGGACTGGACTTAACAACTTTTTTCTAATTAAAACATTTGCTCTAACACTATTTTGAGGCCTGGGGGTCAAGGTTGATGCTGTGATCGTCAGTCGTTGTACTCACCCCATGCCAGGCTCTAGGTATGACGGGGGGTACATTGGTGTTGGCCTGCAGACGGAAAGACAAGTACAAATTAAAACAACCCAGTACTATATAGGTACTAATAGTAATGTACTAACAGTACGAGTTAAGTTGCAAATGCGTGCGTGTCCTACCCTACGTCCCTGTCCAGCATGGTGCCGGGGTGGAAGGGGGGGAAGGCACTGCCGTTAGGGCCGGGCTCCTTGGGGGAGTACAGCTTGAACGACTTAGACGAACAGCCTAGAGAGAGAGAAAGAGAGATTGAGCGATTTGTACAAACTGATTACAGCCTGATTACACAGACCGTGCTCACAAAAAGAATCTACCAATGAATTGCAGCCTCGCACCAACACACTCCACCATTAAGCCAGCTACAGCCAACTCATTTACTTGCTTGTTTTTGCCCCTCCATGTGTGAAAGCAGACTATTAGACAAATATGCATCTTTAAATCGTATTTACTCTACCAGGTAGGTTGACTGAAATAAATTCCTTTATAGCATATTTCAGAGTACAGATGAGAAAACAGGTTAAAAAAAGTTGACTACATTATGGAAATTTTACCAATATTGTATTTTCTTGTGTGCAAATAAATACAAACCAATCATATGCCCTCAGCCATTGCCAAAAGCTATGCAATCTGGTTGACTGAAACTACTTAGACTTTTGTATCCTACTTTGTAGTAAAAACAACATTAAACTAGGCAAATATAAAAAGGCCAAATGTAGTCTACTTCAAAATACACACATGCTAGGTAAATAAGCCATTTCATGCTCAAATTGACCTTAATATGGAATTGCTCTAAATCTCTCTTTATAAACAGGGTAAATCAAGATGTAGCCTAGGTCTATTCATGATACAGATTAATGCATGTTATTCAATACGAGTGTGTGAATGCATTGAGCTATCGAACTTGTTTTCACTGATTTTGTGGGGCTACAGATCCCTTCCATGTAGGACTTATTCTATTGTACTTAACATTTCCATAGAAGCAGTCTTTTATAAAAGTGTGCGCTGTCTCTAAGAAGGCAATGATGTCATTTGTGAGGCAGAACATGGCGGTGGATTCTGGCTTTGTGGGTGGCTATGGAATATAGGGGAAACCAGGCAGGAGGGAAATTAAGTTAATGAGTTTATGGTGGCGAGATAGACAAAGTGAATGAGACAAAGTGAATGAGTCAAGTTTTGGGTGAAAATCAGCTTTGAAATGTGCATATTTTTCGTTATACTTGCATATTATCACAAAGAAAGAAAGTACTAGGGTAGTGAATTTGTGTTGCTTCAGCTGTAAGCTAGCAAGTAAAGTTAGCCTTCAATTAAAGCTAGTATCGTCTTGCGTTGTAAAAGTGTTCTAGCCTGTGTGAACATTGTTTTGCCAACAGTAATTCTTACATGCCATGTTGCATTATTCAAGTGTTAATTTATGTGCAGCATGAGTCAGGGGCTAACGCAGCCCAGACAGTACCAAACAGCTTTTTAAAATAAAAAAACATACAGAAGTTTCAGTATACCATATAACACTAAGCCCCTCTCTTGCATACAGCAGCCTAAAAGCATGTGATCACAGTCCTGTTGTGTGTGTGTGTGTGTGGTGTCCTGTCCTGCCCATCCCCCACCCCGCCCTCTAGCTTGCTGTGGTGTAACCCTTCTCCTGCCTAGATCTGTGCATACTGAAACACTCAGGCCTTCATTACAACGCTGCTGTAACTAAACACCCCATCTAAGGCTTACTGAATTTGAAGACAAAGAAACACTGCATTGAACCTCAACCTGTATTCAATAACATCCCATCTCCATCTGTAGAAGTAAGGCTGGAATAAAAAAAATAGGCTACTCTCTGTGGCCTACTTCGTCAACAACGGGGGAGTGGGGGGGGCGTAGAGAGAGATTAGAGAGGGAGAGATGGGGTTATGTGCACTGTCCTGAGCTGTCTGCCCTCCTTCCTCTCTAGTGCACAACTCAGCCAGCCTAGGTCATTATAAAAGGCATCCAAATGCTTCCCAGCCAACACTGTTCGGAAGAGTTTGCATATATTATGGCATTTTGGGTTTGGCTGTTCGGCTCACTTTTTTAAGGCAAGCTGAAGTCTACGCCCCTTCCTCTGTGATTGGTCAACAGTAGGGATTCTTAAATAAAGTATTGTTTTTAAACGAGAGACGACTCGTTTTCAAATACCCTTTTCATTGAGAAATACGGCACCAAAATTCTCATTTCGATGTGAAATTGCACGAAAAATATCTCCTCTGCAAAAACATCCAAATTAATAACAGATATCTTGAGTTATCATAGATTAATTCGGACTATTTTGAGGATCTGGCTACGGCTTCTCAATATGGACAAACAGTACTACTGCCGCTTTTTTCTCGTTTTTCAAGGGAAGGTCTTTTACGGGAGTATGCAAGTACACATGTTCGGCTAGCCGAGTTTAACTCGGCACCAGCCGAACTGAAGCATGCTGAGGCCTTAACACAGGAAAAACGATAGCTTCTACTACAACAACTCTAATATGCTCCCAAAAGCAGAATCCTGCATCTCACCAATAAAGCATTGTTTGGAGAACAACATTACCCATATCATATACCCCCCCCCATAGCCCCTCCCAAAAATGCACACAAATCCCCCTTGTTTCACTGCACCCCAGAGAGGCCGTCTATCCTCCCCTCTCCGGCCCTTCTCTACAGGGTTCACTGTAGTTCTATTGGCATGACATTTGACCTGGCAGCAACCCCAAACCCTGGTACACCAGATGGTACACCAGACATCCCCCTGTATACACTCAGCCTTTCTCTAGGCTAGCCAGGTACGTCATATTAAATTACTCATTAATCATCCTACAATCAATAAAAATACTTTTCATTGCAGACTGGCTTCAAGCCTTCAACCTCTGCATATAGCCATGCCAACATGAGAATAGAATGGATAAGCAGTTGGTGGCATCCACTCACTCTACTCTGGGGTCAATCCTGTCTTTATGACAAGATGTAGATGGATGGCATCAGTCCAAGATTCCAGAGATCTGGGGCAGAAGCATAGAGTAACACTGGAGGAGCATCATGTCACTGTCTGAGAGATGTCATATATAGAGGAGTCACAGACAATATTCTCCTATATTCCCCAGATGACACACACTATCCAATGAAAACGCCATTGACCTATCTTGGAGTGGGTGAAGTTGCCTCTACTACTAGAGAAACTGATCTACGGCCTGTTTTGAATTTTCCACTCAAAGAGATTTGGATGAGCTTATACTCTATCTGTAGTCTGGGGGTTATGATTGATTAGAATGAGATTTGAATAACAAAACAACAATCGCCAATTGACATTTGCTCAATTAAACACACCGAAAGACAGCATTGAGCCTAGTACAGATTACGTTAGTTAAACATCGAAGTGACAGGGCTGAGAAGCTCGCAGCCAACTACATGAAGTCTTCATTAATTGTCTAATCTTGATGAATACTGACGCGTGAGATCAGTTGAACACAAGGTTTGACTGGATGCTGATAGCATGCTAGCTACAACAGCAAGATTGCCTGTGTTGACCAGTGGCAGTGAAGTTAGCTAGCTGTGGCGTTAGCCATCTGACGTTAACTGTTAAGGAACTAAGTACGTTAGCTAGCCGCACGAGCCGCATTCGAAATTTCACGTTTGCATCCTAATAATCCATTGCTACTTAAAATTGCAACAAGACTAGTACCCAGAGTTAATTGCGAACACTTCAAGCCACCATACCTGCACCGAATGGTTAAACGAAACGCGGTGGGGGGGGGGTTTCCAACACCACTGCTCGGTTAGCAGGCTAGCTTGAATGCTAGCTGTCCCAATTTGAAGCACCTTCAGGCTCAGCTTTAAAAAAATAGCCGTTACTTCAGTGCTCCTCCGAAACAAAAAGAAAAGCAAAACAAAAAAGTGGCAATAATCAGTACTTTCTCAGGTGCGTTATTTTTACTCCTCCGAGGTAGCGTTTTTTTTTAGCAACACAGTTGTTGAGAAGTGGTGAAGGAGCCAACCCCTTTGTTCCTAGCCAGCAGCGAACAATGTCCCCCCCCCCAGTCTCGGCACTTGCTCTTCTTCGATGAAGTTTAACAGCGGTTGGCAACTAATAAATATTGCATTACCGCCACCTACTAGACTGGAGTACAACTCCCTTGTACTTTGCTTGAAAAAACAAAGGAATAAACAAATACCCTACCATCGAACACTACGCTCACAAAAAAACAACTTTAAAAAATACCACCCAACTCCATTATATAAATCTACGTAGTCCTACCTCAGGCCAACAATCTGAAAGGATGGGACACCACCACTTACCACACTCTGTACATCAGAGGAGTTATAGTCTCGCACACCCAAATACCACTGCAGCTGCCTAACACCAGTCTCAACGTCAACAGTGAAGAGGTGACCCCGTGATGCTGACCGTCTAGGCAGAGACTGGTGTTTTGCAGGTACTATTTAATGAAGCTGCCTGTTGAGGACTAGACACTAATGAGGCGGCAGCGTTGGACAAGTAACCGAAAGCTTGCAAGTTCGAATCCCCTAGCTGACAAGGTAAAAATCTGTTGTTCTGCCCCTGAACAAGGCAGTTAACCCACTGTTCCTAGGCCGTCATTGAAAATAAGAATTTGTTCTTAACTGACTTGCCTAGTTAAATAAAAGGTCAAATTAAAAAATAATGTACTTGACCTCTTGCTCAGTTGTGCACCGGGGCCTCCCACCCCTCTTTCTATTCTGGTTAGAGACGGTTTGCGCTGTTCTGTGAAGAGAGTAGTACACAGCGTTGTATGAGATCTTCAGTTTCTTGGAAATTTCTCACATGGAATAGCCTTAATTTCTCAGAACAAGAATAGACAGTTGAGTTTCAGAAGAAAGTTATTTGTTTCTGGCCACTTTGAGCCTATTTATTTATTTTACCTTTATTTAACTAGGCAAGTCAGTAAAGAACAAATTCTTATTTTCAATGACGGCCTAGGGACAGTGGGTTAACTGCCTAGTTCAGGGGCAGAATGACAGATTTGTACCTTGTCAGCTCGGGGAGTTGAACTTGCAACCTTTCGGTTATTAGTTCAACGCTCTAACCACTAACCCACAAATGCTGATGCTCCAGATTTTATTTTGATTTTATTTCACCTTTATTTAATCAGGTAGGCTAGTTGATAACAAGTTCTCATTTGCAACTGCGACCTGGCCAAGATAAAGCATAGCAGTGTGAACAGACAACAACACAGATTTACACATGGAGTAAACAATAAACAAGTCAATAACATAGTAGGAAAAAAATAATCTATATACATTGTGTGCAAAAGGCATGAGGAGGTAGGTAATAAATAGGCCATAGGAGTGAATAATTACAATTTAGCAGATTAACACTGGAGTGATAAATGATCAGATGAACATGTGCAGGTAGAGATACTGGTGTGCAAAAGAGCAGAAAAGTAAATAAAATAAAAACAGTATGGGGATGAGGTAGGTAAATTGGGTGGGCTATATACCGATGGACTATGTACAGCTGCTGCGATCGGTTAACTGCTCAGATAGCAGATGTTTAAAGTTGGTGAGGGAGATAAGTCTCCAACTTCAGAGATTTTTGCAATTCGTTCCAGTGGCAGGCAACAGAGAACTGGAAGGAAAGGCGGCCAAATGAGGTTTTGGCTTTAGGGATGATCAGTGAGATACACCTGCTGGAGCGCGTTGCCATCGTGACCAGTGAACTGAGATAAGGCGGAGCTTTACCGAGCATAGACTTGTAGATGACCTGGAGCCAGTGGGTCTAGCAACGAACATGTAGCGAGGGCCAGCCGACAAGAGCATACAGGTCGCAGTGGTGGGTGGTGTATGGAGCTTTCGTAACAAAACGGATGGCACTGTGATAAACTGCATCCAGTTTGTTGAGTAGAGTATTGAAAGCTATTTTGTAGATCACATCGCCGAAGTCGAGGATCGGTAGGATAGTCAGTTTTACGATGGTAAGTTTTGCGGCGTGAGTGAAGGAGGCTTTGTTGCGAAATAGAAAGCCGACTCTAGATTTGATTTTGGGTTGGAGATGTTTGATATGAGTCTGGAAGGAGAGTTTATAGTCTAGCCAGACACCTAGGTACTTATAGATGTCCACATATTCTAGGTCGGAACCATCCAGGGTGGTGATGCTAGTCGGACGGGCGGGTGCAGGCAGCAAACGGTTGAAAAGCATGCATTTGGTTTTACTAGCATTTAAGAGCAGTTGGAGGCCACGGAAGTAGTGCTGTATGGCATTGAAGCTCGTTTGGAGGTTAGATAGCACAGTGTCCAAGGAAGGGCCAGAAGTATACAGAATGGTGTCGTCTGCGTAGAGGTGGATCAGGGAATCGCCCGCAGCAAGAGAAACATCATTGATATATACAGAGAAAAGAGTCGGCCCGAGAATTTAACACTGTGGTACCCCCATAGAGACTGCCAGAGGACCGGACAATATGCCCTCCGATTTGACACACTGAACTCTGTCTGCAAAGTAGTTGGTGAACCAGGCAATGCAGCCATTTGAAAAACCGAGGCTACTGAGTCTGCCGATAAGAATATGGTGATTGACAGTGTCGAAAGGTTTGGCTAGGTCGATGAAGACGGCTGCACAGTACTGTCTTTTATCAATGGCGGTTATGATATCATTTAGTACCTTGAGCGTGGCTGAGGTGCACCCGTGACTGGCTCGGAAACCAGATTGCACAGTGGAGAAGGTACGGTGGGATTGGAGATGGTCAGTGATCTGTTTGTTGACTTGGCTTTCGAAGACCTTAGATAGGCAGGGCAGGATGGATAGAGGTCTGTAACAGTTTGGGTCCAGGGTGTCTCCCCCTTTGAAGAGGGAGATGACCGCGGCAGCTTTCCAATCCTTGGGGATCTCAGATGATACGAAGGAGAGTTTGAACAGGCTGGTAATAGGGGTTGCGACATTGGCGGCGGACAGTTTCAGAAATAGAGGGTCCAGATTGTCAAGCCCAGCTGATTTGTATGGGTCTAGGTTTTGCAGCGCTTTCAGAACAACTGCTATCTGGATTTGGGTAAAGAAGAAAATGGGGAGGCGTGGGTGAGTAGCTGCGGGGGGGCGGAGCTGTTGGCCGAGGTTGGAGTAGCCAGGAGGGAGGCATGGCCAGCCGTTGAGAAGTTTTCGATTGTCACGGATTTATCGGTGGTGACCGTGTTACCTAGCCTCAGTGCAGTGGGCAGCTGGGAGGAGGTGCTCTTGTTCTCCATGGACTTTACAGTGTCCCAGAACTTTTGTGAGTTAGAGCTACAGGATGCAAATTTCTGCTTGAAAAAGCTGGCCTTTGATTTCCTGACTGACTGCGTGTATTGGTTCCTGACTTCCCTGAATAGTTGCATATCGCGGGGACTATTCGATGCTATTGCAAGTAGTCTAAAGAAAGGCCCGTTTTATTGCTTCTTTAATCAGAACAACAGTTTTCAGCTGTGCTAACATAATTGAAAAAGGGTTTTCTAATTATCAATTAGCCTTTTAAAATGATGAACTTGGATTAGCTAACACAACCTGCCATTGGAACACAGGAGTGATGGTTGCTGATAAATGGGCCTCTATACACCTATGTAGATATTTTGTTTTATGGAATAAGCCGTTTCCAGCTACAATAGTAATTTACAACATTAACAATGTCGAAACTGTATTTCTGATCAAGTTATTTTAAAATGGACAAAGAAATTAGCTTTTCTTTCAAAAACAAGGACATTTATAAGTGACCCCAAACTTCTGAACTGTAGTGTATATCCTAACATCACTTTGTTGGGAAAAGACTCAACATTTAAAGCTCAAAAGAACAGAGGACGACTCTTCCGTTTCACCACTCACGCTACCCTGTCTGCTTCACACCGAACGACGAGCATCACAAACAACGGGAATATTCCCCTTCAAGTTGGTAAACTTTTACATTTACTGCTACCCCAGTAATCACCCTTTTCTTGAAGGCAAAACAATTCACAATTCTCTCCCCCATTCGTATAATGCGGAGCGCCTTCTCCCTTTGACCAGCAGAAACACAAACAATAATCACAAGACCACTTCTGGTTACCCTCACCAATTCCACAGCACCCAACTCTCATTTCACCCACCCTGAAACCAGCAATGTAAAATCGGAAAGAAGTGAAAGATCTGATGTGCCTGAATGATGGTTGTGGGACCAGGATTGATGTAGCCATAGAGAGAGTCGGCCTTGGACCTCACTCTGGTATCTATAGTGCAATGGCAGGAATCTGTGGGGTATGGGAGGAGTCCACTGTAAGGGGTGATCATTACCCCATAGTATGCACAGTAGGACCGGAGGGAAGAGGAGGAGGTGTCTGTGGATGGAGTAGGCAGGTGGGTGTTTTGAAAGGCAAAGTGGGATCAGTTTCAGGAGCCGAGGGAGCGAGTGATGGCTCAAGTGGATAAGAGAGGGGATGTGGATCGTATGAATAACTGGGTGAGAACAGCTCCAGTTGCTGTAGCTGCTGAGGCAATACCTATGAGTAAGGAGGAGGAGGAAAGCCGTCCCATGGTTGGAGTGAGGGGCAATGGTGAGGAGTAGGAACAGGGCATCTAGAGTACTGACCAGGATGCATAACTTCCAACATCTGATTCAGTATCAGCAGGCCCAGGCGAGGAGAACTATCCGTCAGGCAGAGAGGTCACGTTGGCGACGGGTTTTGTGACACAATTGGAAGGGCGACACCCATGGGAGAAGTGTGGGGGATGATTAAGAGGATGAGAGGGGTCAGAAGAGAGTGGGATTATCCAGTGTTGAGGAGTGGGAAGGATGTGGCAGTAACAGATGAGGAGAAGGCAGAGACGATGGCCAAATAGTTTGTCGAAGTGCATAGCTCGGACAATTTGTCAGAGGAGGGTCAGAGGGTGAATGAGGGAGGGGCACCTGGATAGGAGGGAGGACGTAAATGCTGCTTTGAATGCACCATTTACCATGGCAGAGATGAAAAGGGCAATAAGTAAGGCTGGGTTAACCTCACCTGGGAAAGCTGAGGTGTGCTATGTTATCACATCTTAGTGATGAGGCACTGGATAATGTATTGGTGTTGTACAATAGAGTGTGGGAGGAGTGGAAACTACCAGGAAGCTGGAAGGAGGCCGTAGTGGTACCAATCCGTAAGCCAGGGAAGGACCCAACGAGGCCAACAAGCTATCGGCCAATAGCTTTAACATCACATGTATGTAAGATTATGGAACACGTGATTATGTAGAGGTTAACTTACTTCCTGGAGAGCAGGGGGCTAGTATCGACACATCAGAGTGGGTTCAGGAAGGGAAGGGGAACTATGGAACCAGTGCTCTGCTTAGAAGCAGAGGACAGGAAGACTCAGGTGAACAAGGAGACTGTTGTAGCTGTCCCGGTGAGGGTTGGGAAGTATATACCAGGCAGCTACCTGGTGGATAACGGTACACCGCAGGGGAGCGTGATTAGTCCTCTGTTGTTCTCAATCATGATCAATAATGTTTACTCTCAAGTACAGATGGATATTGGAAGGTAGCTATTTGCAGAAGAGAAATGATGCAAATGATGAGGTAGAACGGTGGGCATTCATGTGGGGATTCAGGTTCTCTGTAGAGAACTCAGACAGTGTTCTCTACCAGGAGGAAGATGGGAGATGAGGTATGCTTGAGGTTTTTATGGAAGAAACTTGGAGCAGGTGGGGTCATTTAGCTTCCTCGGGGTATATTTTGACACCAGACCGACCTTGGTAAAAACACATTGAAAGAGTGGTGGGAAAGTGTAAGAAGGTGCTAAATGTGATGCGCTGTCTGACGGGGAAGGAGTGGGGGGTGTTCCTCATTGAGGACCATGTGTGTTGCATTGATCTGATCTGTAATAGACTATGGCAGTAAAGGGTATGGTTCGAAGGCCGGACCTCATTGGAAAGGCTAGATGTCATACACTTTGGCAAGGGCTCGGGAATATGTAGTGGGGCGTTTCGCACCTCTCCAGTGGCTGCGCCACAGGTGGAGATGTTGGGATATGCCATTGCAAATAAGGAGACAGCAGCTGGCAATTAATTATTGGGTCAACCTACATGGGTTGTCTCATCTTACGAAAGGGATTTCACGGGCGTGCTAGGAACATGAGCGAGAACAGAATACAAGCTTTGGGTGTGTGGGGTAATACCCAGGCGAAGGAGATGGGACTGTAATGGAAGGGAGTTTTGTCCAACGGTAGCTATTCCTGTAAATCCACCATGGCCCCTCCTACCTCCAGTAGTTGATCTAGAAGTGTTGTAGAGACTATATAAAGATAGGGAGGGTGTTGATCCATCTGATTTGTTTAAGAGAAGTCTGGATACTGTGTATCAGGATTTTGTGGCATTTACACAGATGGATCAAAAGATCCAAGGACAGGACGTACTGGGTCAGCATTTGCCGTGCAGGAATGTGGAGTGGAAGTCAGAAAACGTGTTACAGATAATCTGTCTGGATATATGGCGGAGCTGATGGCCATACTGTTGGCCTTGCAGTGGGTGGAGGAAGTCAAGACAGACAGAAGTAGTTATTTGCTCTGATTCATGTGCAGTGTTGATGAGTCTGCAGTCCTTTAGGTCACGTAACAGACAAGACCTGCTTTGAGGTACTACAAACCCATTGACAATTAGACAGATGGGTATACAGATAAGATTTACTTGGATCCCAGCCCATGTGGGGGTGGAGGGGAACAAGGCAGTTGATGTACTGGCTAAACAAGCACTTAGTAGTGGGGATGTTGAAATTTCAATGAGCAAAGCAGAGGCAAAAAGCCTGATATGGACAGTGATGGTGCAGAGATGACAGGAGCAATGGAAAAGAGATACTAAGGGCAGGCATTTATTTCAAAGCACAGAGGAAAGTCGTGGAGGGGAGGGCGGCAGAAAGGGACAGAAGAGAGCAGGCAATTTTTTACTAGATTAAGGGTGGGACACAGCCGGTTGAATAAGACTATTGTGATTATTGCCGTGGAGCACGTATTGCTACATTGTAGGCAGTATCAGAGGGAAAGAGAGATGATGAGATCTAATATGGATAAGGAGGATGAGAACAGAGGAGAGACAGAGTCAGCTTTGGCAGTGCAGAGAGCCTTCGTAACACAGAGAAGAGCAGTCTCGGTTGAGTGACCCGTCTTGAAGCCTGACTGGTTAGGGTCAAGAAGATTGTTCTCGGAGAGATAATAAGAGAGTTGGTCAGAGGAAGCACGCTCAAGTGTTATTGGACAGAAAAGGAAGGGATGCCTGTCTATAGTTTTTGACGTCAAAGGGGTCTATTGTTGGCTTCTTGAGGAGGGGAGAGACTCGAGCCATTTTGAAGTCCGAGTGGATGCAGCCAGTGGTCAGGGAGGAGTTGATGAGGGAAGTGAGATATACAGTTGAAGTCTGGAAGTTTACAAACACCTTCGCCAAATACATTTAAACTCAGTTTTTCACAATGTCTGACATTTAATTCCAGTAAAAATGCCCTGTCTTAGGTCAGTTAGGATCACCACTTTAGTTTAAGAATGTGAAATGTCAGAATAATAGAGAGAGAATGATTTATTTCAGCTTTTATTTAATTCATCACATTCCCAGTAGGTCAGAAGTTTACATACACTCAATTAGTATTTGATAGCATTGCTGTTAAATTGTTTAACTTGGGTCAAACATTTCAGGTAGCCTTCCACAAGCGTCCCACAATAAGTTGTGTGAATTTTGGCCCATTCCTCCTGACAGAGCTGGTGTAACCGAGTCAGGTTAGTCGGCCTCCTTGCTCACACACACTTTTTCAGTTCTGCCCACACATTTTCTATAGGATTGAGGTCAGGGCTTTGTGATGGCCACTCCAATACCTTGACTTTGTTGTCCTTATGCCATTTTGCCATAACTTTGGAAGTATGCTTGGGGTCATTGGCCATTTGGAAGACACATTTGCGACCAAGCTTTAATGATGTCTTGAGATGTTGCTTCAATATAGCCACATAATTTTCCTGCCTCATGATGTCATCTATTTTGTGAAGTGCACCAGTCCCTCCTGCAGCAAGGCACCCCCACAACATGATGCTGCCACCCCCATGCTTCACGGTTGGGATGGTGTTCTTCGGCTTGCAAGCCTCCCCCTTTTCCTCTAAACATAACGATGGTCATTATGGCCAAACAGTTCAATTTTTGTTTCATCAGACAAGAGGACATTTCTCCAAAAAGTACCATCTTTGTCCCCATGTGCAGTTGCAAACCGTAGTCTGGCTTTTTTATGGTGGTTTTGGAGCAGTGGTTTCTGCCTTGTTGAGCGGTCTATCAGGTTATGTCGATATAGGACTCGTATTTACTGTGTATATAGATACTTTTGTAACTGTTTCCTCCAGCGTCTTCTGTACTGGGATTGATTTGCACTTTTCGCACCAAAGTACTTTAATCTCTAACAGACAGACCGCTCCTTCCTGGGCTGTATGACAGCTGCGTGGTCCCATGGGGTTTATGCTTGCGTACTATTGTTTATACAGATGTAGTACCTTCAGGCATCTGGAAATTGCTCCCAAGGATGAACCAGACTTGTGGATGTCTACAATTTTTTTTCTGAAGTCTTGGCTGATTTCTAAAAGATTTTCCCATGATGTCAAGCAAAGAGGCACTGAGTTTGAAGGTAGGCCTTGAAATACATCCACATGTACACCTCCAATTGACTCAAATGATGTCAACTAGCCTATCAGAAGCTTCTAAAGCCATGACATCATTTTCTGGAGTTTTCCAAGCTGTTTAAAGGCACAGTCAATTTAGTGTATGTAAACTTCTGACCTACTGGAATTGTGATACAGTGAATTATGAGTGAAATAATCGGTCTGTAAACAATTGTTGGAAAAATGACTTGTCACGCACAAAGTAGATGTCCTAACCGACTTGCCAAAACTATAGTTTGTTATCAAGAAATTTGTGGAGTGGTTGAAAAATACGTTTTAATGACTCCAACCTAACTGTATGTAAACCTCCGACTTTAACTGTAGGACAAGGTCTGGAGATGGGAAGAGGGGATTGGGTTGAATGTGCAAGTTGTCGGATGGACTGACATCACTAGTCGCAGGATTTCATCTGGAAAGAGAGGGGAGAAAGAGACCAAGGCATGTTTTGTGTGAGAGGGACCAGTGGACTCAATAGTCAATCGGCTGAGTGAATGAGAAGCGGATACCTTCTTTTCAAAGTGGTTGACAGTCATCTGTAGAGAGGGAGGGGAATTAGGTGTTGGAGGATTAAGGAAGAGAGAAGGTGGCAAAGAGGCAGAATCTTGATATTTTAGAGTGGTAGAAAGTGGCTTTAGCAGCTGGAAGAGAAGGTAGGGAAAGGATGATAACTTAAATGGAGAAAGATACTCCGGAAGTTTCGCCCAGCTGCCCGCAGCTATGTTCTGTGATCTCACAATGTTGTCACAGCCACGGAGCAGGAGGAGAGGGCCAAGCCGGCTGAGAGGAAAGGTTACAGTGAGAGTCGTAGGATGCGAAACAGGAGGAGAGTAGGATCAAAGAGGCAGAATCAGGAGACTGGAGGGGAGAAGGATTTAGCAGAAGGGAGAGATGATTGGATAAGAGGAGAGAGCAGTGGGCGAGAGTTAAGAGAGTTAAGATTGCGACGACACTTGACCATCTTGGTAGGGGCTGGAGGAGAGCAAGACGGAAAAGGAAACTAAGTAGTGATCAAAGACCTGGAGGGTGGTTGCAGTGAGATTAGGAGGCGAACAGCATATAGTAAAGTGGCCTGCCTTAAGTGGGAGGGGACTGGGAAATAAATTAATCGAATGTAGACGTCGGGAGGTTGAAGTCGCCCAGTACTATGAGTGGCGAATCATCGTCAGGAAATTAGCTTATCAAGGTGTCAAGCTCATTGAGGAACTCTAATGGCACCTGGTGGGCGATAGATGACAACATGGAATTCAAATGAGGAGATGGACATGAGTGGAGGAAAAGAGAAAATCTCCACTTAGGAGAAATGAGTAGCCCTATGCCACCACCATGACAACCAGATGCTCTCAGACTATGAGAGAACACATAGTAAGATGAAGAGAGCGCAGCTGAAGTAGCAGTGTTTTTGTGGGGTGACCATGTCTTCGTCAGGGCCAAAAATTCTCTTTTGATGAATAGCGGAGCTGATTTGGTGTGAAATCCTGTATCTAGAAACAATTTATCCTTGATTGCTATGTTGTTTTTTTTCCTTCCAGAGTTTCAATTAGCTCAGGAAGTGCAACGCAAAACATCTTTGTGGGAATATGTGTTCAAATGTCGCACAGTAAGTGGATCTTTTGTATTTGTAAAGTTATTTCGTGGCGATATGAAAGTAGAGTTTCGAGGTTAATCACGCAGTGATTATTAATGGTTACAGAGCGTCGGGACAGCTGTACACATTTCCCCTCTGTGTTTAACCCCCTCGAGTCAATTAACACACTGGTGTATCAATCTAAGTAACATATTAAAGCTAGAGATATTGTTGTTGTTTTTGCATTGGATGTGTCTCAATCCTCCGCATGCGCCGATGTCGTGAAAGGTGGCAGAGCTAGAGCGGTGTTGGACAGACCTTGAGACATCCTGAAAAATCGGTATTCTCACGAAAACATCCGTAGCATCTGAACGGGTTGACCTACAGAACTATTATGACCATTCTATTGACCCCTGTCAATAGAATGGTCATAATAGTTCTATAGGTCAAACCGTTCAGATGCTACGGATGTTTTCGCGAGACTCACAAACACGATGTTGGTCACAGTTTTGCTCTCGAACCCCCACAAGTGTCGGGACTCTGAAGTCTGCACCGTCGATGTGCCAACTTCAGTTTGTAGCATCCGAACCGTTTGGGCTACAAACTAACGAGACCCCAATCGTGAAAAGGGTAGATTCTCTGTTTTGCTCTTACTCGTCTGAAGGTAAAACGGTATCGGTTTAAACGTTGATTCTTACGATTTATTTATTGACCGTCTTTTTTTTGTTGCCATTTATATGTTATTTAATGCATTTATCTGGGCTATAGTAGTAAAGGCCAAATTCAATATTTTCTCAAATGTTTTTACATATTTTTGGGGGGTCCTAAAAGGCAGGCACTAGATGGCAAACAGGGCTCCGTCTTAGTACACACTCACTCATGACCAGTGATCACTAATCTGTGTTAACCCAATCCACCCAATCTCTACTCTTTAGTGGTCTGGTCAGGGAGGGAGGAAAGGTGTGAAGAAAGCTAGGAAGGAAGAAAGTTAGGAGGGATGGAAGGAGAGGGGGATGGAAGGAGAGGGGGACTGTAAGGAGCAGAGGAAAGCATATTTTTTTCTTGTTTAATGAAACAATAATGAGAATCCCACTACTAGCCTAATTCCCAGCCTGTTGTTTGTTCCATATGAGAGGCAGTCACGCCTCACTAATTGTTGCCTTCTGAAGAGGTAGGTAGAGGTAGGGGTGGAGAGGTAGAGCGAGAGACTTGATGATTCGTAGCTGTGACTGGCTTCAGAGTCACACATAATACAAGCATCAGGGTCCATTCACGCTCTAAGTCTAGCTGGAGCATCGCCATCTTGGCCAGTCTCTATCTTATCCGATCAATCAATGTTAATAATCTCAATAATGAAGTGGTGACTGTGTCATTTTAATCATGATGAAGACGTGTGATTAAAATGATCAATCAAGTGCACCCTGAAATGGTGATGATGTCTTTACATCCCATGAGAGTACAAGGGTAGACACGGGCTGGGTTTCATGGTTTGCATATTAGGTCGTGAAATTTTTACAATGGATACATTGCAAATTCATGCACAACTCTTTCTTTAAAATTGTTATGAATTCATGTAAAGGGTTCAAATTCAAGTTGTGTACTGCAATTTATTTGTTCAATATTTATAGCCTTATAGCCCACTTTGATGTACACTGTCATGTCCTCCGATGACGATGCAACACGGACTCTCTGTGTCCTCTCTCTTCCAGGTTAAAGCGAGAGACTTGTGAAAAAGCATCCCCCTCTACTGGACCGGATGAAAAACAGCTTCTCCTCTCTTTTTTTCTGTGGAACTCAATAATAGACTGTGTGATTTGATACAGCGCCTTCAATAAGTATTCAACCCCTTTATTATGATAAGCCTAAATAAGTGCAGGAGTAAAGATTTGCTTAACAAGTCACGTAATAAGTTGCATAGACTTGCTCTGTGTACATGATGTATGAATGACTACCTCATCTCTGTACCCCACGCATACAGTGATCTATCAGGTCCCTCAGTCGAGCAGTGGATTTCAAACATAGGTTCAACCATAAAGCAGGAAGGATTCCAATGCCTCGCAAAGAAGGGAACCTATAAGTAGATGGGTAAAAAAAAAAAAAAGCAGACATTGAATATGTCACACCCTGATCTGTTTCACCTGTCTTTGTGCTCGTCTCCTCCCCCCTCCAGGTGTCGCCCATCTTCCCCATTATCCCCAGTGTATTTATACCTGTGTTCTCTGTTTGTCTGTTGCCAGTTTGTTTTGTTTGTCAAGCCTAACAGCGTTTTTTCCCCATTGCTCCTGACTTTTTCTAGTTCTTGTTTTCCCGGTTTTGACCATTCTTTCTGCCCTGAGCTTTCCTGCCATCCTGTACCTTGTCCCACCACACTGGATTATTGACCTCTGCCTGCCCTGACCCTGAGACTGCTTGCCGTTCTGTACCTTTGGGACTCTGATCTGATTTACTGACCTCTGCCTGCCCGCAACCTGTCGTTTTGCCTGCCCCCTGTTCTAGTAATACACTTTTGTTACTTCGACACTGTCTGCATCTGGGTCTTTCCTAAAAATGTGATAGAATATCCCTTTAAGCAAGGTGAAGTTATATACACCTAGTCACTACAAAGAAACAGGCGTCCCTTCCTAACTCAGTTTCCAGAGAGGAAGGAAACTGCTCAGGGATTTCACCATGAGGCTAATGGTGACTTTAAAACAGTTAGTCTTGTATTAATTACATTATAATTTAGGTTATTATTGTGAGTAACTACAGAGTGAAAAGGAAGAAAGCCTGTACAGAATAAAAAATATTACAAAACATGCATCCTGTTTGCAATAAGGCACTAAAGTAAAACTGTAAAAAATGTGTCAAAGAAATGTACTTTATGTCCTGAATACAAGAGTACCACTTCATATTTTCAAGCATGGTGGGGGCTGCATCATTTTATGGGTATGCTGGTCACTGGCAATGGATTTTTTTTAGGATACACATAAATGGAATAGAGCTAACTAAGCATTGACAAAATCCTAAAGGAAAACGTTGTTCAGTCTGCTTTCCAACAGACACTGGGAGACAAATTCTACTTTTAGCAGAACAATAACCTAAAACGCTTGGCCAAATATACACTGGAGTTGTTTACCAATATGGCATTGAATGTTCCTGAATAGCCTACTTACAGTTTTGACTTAAATCGGCTTGAACTTCTATGGTAAGACTTCAAAATGTCTGTCTAGCAATGATCGACAGCCAACTAATAATAATGCACATATTGTACAATCCATTTGGAAATGATTCCGATCCCTTGATTTTTGTCCACACTTTGTTACGTTACAGCCTTGTTTTAAAATGGTTCAAATTATTTTGTTTTCCTCATTAATATAAACACAAGTTTGCCAAAAGGCACCAAAAGGTGGACTCCAATGAAGTTGTAGAAACATCTCAAGGATGATCAATGGAAACAGGATGCACCTGAGCTCAATTTCAAGTCTCATAGCAAAGGGTCTGAATAAGGTATTTCTGTTTATAATTTTTGAATTTTGTACAATCCAGGTGTGCAAAGCTCTTAGAGGCTTATCCATGAAAACTCACTGCTGTAGTCGTTGCCAAAGGCTTTTGTAACATGTTGACTCAGGGGTGTGAATACTTATCATGTAAATTATATTTCTGTATTTCATTTTCAAATAGGGCTGTCCCCGACAAAAAAAAATAATATTGGTCGACAGAGTCATCTGACCAATCGTTTGGTCGAAATGTTTCAACATATAGACACATCCTATGTGTTTTAATCAAATCAACTATATGCCCTGAGCTTGTCTGATGCTTTAAGCGCACTGTTTGATGAAAAAAATTAAGACGCACAAATAACTAGAGGGACGCAATTGATTTGCTTGTGCCTGGCCAGTGCCTGGCTACATGGAACGGTTTATTTATGTGTTAAGGCTAATTATTCAAGGGTCACTTTATTTATTTATTTATTTATTAATTACTAAAATGCTTAATTGCAATTCAAATCATGAATGGCTCATATGGAGCTGCAATACTAAGCCTGCTAATGACAATGACATTACTTATTATTATAATGAGGATCATAATAACAATAAATAATAACAATAACAATAAGGAGATTAAAAAAAGAAGGGTTAATATTATTATAAATATACACTATCGTTCCAAAGATTGGGGTCACTTAGAAATGTTCTTGATTTTGAAAGAAAAGCCATTTTTTTTGGTCCATCAAATTTATCACAAATAGTGTGTTGTAAATTGTAAATGACTAGTTGTAGCTGGAAACGGCTGATTTTTTTATGGAATATCTACATAGGTGTACAGAGGCCCATTATCAGCAACCATCACTCCTGTGTTCCAATGGCACGTTGTGTTAGCTAATCCAAGTTCATCATTTTAAAAAGGCTAACTGATCATTAGAAAACCCTTTTGCAATTATGTTAGCACTGCTGAAAACTGTTGTTCAGATTAAAGAAGCAATAAAACTAGCCTTCTTTAGACTACTTGAGTATCTGGAGCATCAGCAATTGTGGGTTCGATAACAGGCTAAAAATGGCTAGAAACAAATAACTTTCTTCTGAAACTCGTCAGTAATAATAATAATAATAATAATAAATGCCATTTAGCAGACGCTTTTATCCAAAGTGACTTACAGTCATGTGTGCATACATTCTACGTTATGGGTGGTCCCGGGAATCGAACCCACTACCCTGGCGTTACAAGCGCCATGCTCTACCAACTGAGCTACAGAAGGACATTCTTGTTCTGAGAAATTAAGGCTATTCCATGCGAGAAATTGCAAAGAAACTGAAAATCTCATACAAACGCTGTGTACTACTCCCTTCAAAGAACAGCGCAAACTGGCTCTAACCAGAATAGAAAGAGGAGTGGGAGGCCCCGGTGCACAACTGAGTAAGAGGACAAGTACATTAGTGTCTAGTATGAGAAACAGACGCCTCACAAGTCCTCGACTGGCAGCTTCATTAAATAGTACCCGTAAAACACCAGTCTCAAAGTTAACAGTGAAGACTCCGGGATGCAGGCCTTCTAGGCAGTTCAATTTCATGTTATTTTAACGGACAAAAAAAGTGCTTTTCTTTCAAAAACAAGGACATTTCTAAGTGACCCAAAACTTTTGAACGGTAGTGTAGTAATTTTTCATACAGATGTCTTGCACCCCATTATATGTCTTGCCCCACATTATACATATTTTTTGCTCGACTAAAGAAATCTCGGTCGACCAACAGCCCATCAACAAAACAATCGACTAAATGGGGATAGCTCTATTTTCAATAAATTAGCAAAAACAATTTTTTATTTACTTGTTATCATTAGGGACTTGGGTGTAGATTGGTGGAAAAAAATGCACTTTCCGAGAACTGTACATCACTGGTGAATAAAAGTCACATCAGGCTGAGAATGTAGAATACTGTAGACACACACAACTTGCCCTTTCTGTGGTTCTTTTGCTGGGATTATCTCAGAGACCGAGAAAGACACAAACAATATGGTTGTACGTGTGCATGCATGCAAGTGTGCACGTGTGTGTGTGTGTTTGCGGGAGTGTGTGTGTGTGTGCAAGCTTGCACCCGTGCGTGAGCGAGTTCTTGGAAACAGCAGGACAATGTGCTGGTATGCCAGCACAGCCTGTTAAAGCCAGTAATCCCTATGCCCTCCACTGTGCCATTGTGTGTTCAGTACAATATACGGGTTGACTAAGTACGTCATGGAAATGATGTGCGTGCATAGATATGGCCAGGTAGAGAGATACATTGATATGAATCAGATAGCTAGCAATAATGACAAGAAGCTACCATGTGGGGAAGTGTAGGTGGCTCGTCTCATCTCGTTCCTGATGCCATTTTTTGTTTTGACTGATGCCATGTCTATGCTAATATGGCTAACATCCACTACCGAGCTAACCAAAACTGTAATAATGTACTTGAAAGACAACAAGTGCTCGTTGTGCAAATGTATTTGTGTTTTCAATAAACATTTTGAGAAGAAATCCTCGACATGTTGTCAAAGGTCTAAGCCAACCCTGTCTGTTTAACTCCAGTTAAGCACGCGTTGGTTATGGTTATGTTGCTATAGGGGCCACTAAATATATATAAAATGATGTGGACAAGCCTTCAAATTTTGGGATTCGATCGGCTATTTTGCTGACCGGTGTACAAACTCGAGCACACTGCCGTAGAATCTCCATAGACAAACATTGGCAGTACAATGGCCTCACTGAAGAGTTCAGTGACTTTCAACGTGGCACCGCCATAGGAGGCAACCTTTCCAACAAGTCATATTTCTGCCCTGCTCGACCTGCATCGGTCAACTGTAAGTGCTGTTAGCGCTTAAAAATAGTCTGTCCTCAGTTGCAACACTTACTACTAGGTTCAAAACGGCCTCTGGAAGCAACGTCAGCACAAGAACTGTTCGCCCGGAGCGTCATGAAAAGGATTTCCATGGTCAAGCAGCCGCACACAAGCCTAAGATCACCATGAGCAATGCCAAGCGTCGGCTAGTGTGGTGTAAAGCTCGCCACCGCCGGACTCTGGAGCAGTGGAAACGCATTCTCTGCAGTGATGAATCACGCTTCACCATCTGCCAGTCCGACGGACGAATCTGGGTTTGGCGGATGCCAGGAGAACGCTACCTGCCCCAATGCATAGTGCTGACTGTAAAGTTTGGTGGAGGAATAATGGTCTGGGGCTGTTTTTCATGGTTCAGGCTAGGCCCCTTAGTTCCGGTGAAGGAAATCTAAATGCTACAGTATACAATGACATTCTAGACGATTCTGTGCCTCCAACTTTGCGGCAACAGCTTGGGAAAGGCCCTTTCCTGTTTCAGCATACATAACAATGCCCTGTGCACAAAGCGAGGTCCATACAGAAATGGTTTGTCTAGATCGGTGTGGAAGAACTTGACTGACCTGCACAGAGCCCTGACCTCAATCCCATCAAACGTCATTGGATGAATTGGAAAGCCAGGCCTAATCGCCCAACATCAGTGTCTGACCTCATTAATGCTTTTGTGGATGAATGGAAGCAAGTCCCCGCAGCAATGTTCCATCATCTAGCGGAAAGCCTTCCCAGAAGAGTGGAGGCTACTTTTGCAGCAAAGGGGGGGACAACACCATATTAATTCCCATGATTTTGGAATGAGATGTTAGATGAGCAGGTGTCCACATACTTTTGGCAATATAGTGCATTTTAGAAATCATGACACGCATGAAACGGATGCTTTGGCGTCCTCTTGTGATCGTCCTGAATATCTACTTACTGTGCTCTGCTTCATCAAACCATTCTAGATCATATCAGAATGCTCAATATAACTTAGTTGTATTCAACTGGAATGCTGATGGAATTTACAACCTTGAAGGCCCTATGGAAAACTCACAGTGAAGCTCAGACGGCCCAGGTTCAAACCCAGACAGACCGCGCTGAAAAGGGGGCCCACTGTAGTCTCATTCACAAGTCTAACCTTTACCCTAGAAGCCTGACGCATGTGTCTTGTAAAAGGTTAGGCAGAGCTGATGATGGACGTCACTGTGTGCTTCACTGGCCAACAGGCTTTCAGCAAAACACATCTCGGGGATGAGTATTAGTATGGCGTCCAATCTAAAAGGTTTTGTAATGCGAATCGAAAATGTATCATTTGTTATTGGGATTAGTGTTTGTTATTGATATTTCAGGTTAGTCCTTGTTTGTCGACTTTCTTCCGATTGGTGCCTATTGATCATGACCCTGCTGTAAGATGACAACATGTCCCCTCCAATAGCTGTTAATGATCATTGAATTAAAGATGATTTGTCCGTTCATTAATGACATTTGAATTCACTTCCTGAAGGGATGGACGTTGACTCCCACGCCCTGGTAGGCATCACGCTTGTTCTGAATAGAGTGATTCGGACTTGTACTTGCAAATGAAAACGGACCCTGATAAAGATACTGAGATAAGTGATTGAGGTGAACTGTACAAAAAGTCACTGACAATTTCTCTCGACAAGCAAAGACCATATGTACACACTTCTCTCTCTCATACACACGCAATCACACACACACACACACACACCCCGTGAATCTATCTTTTAAACGTCTCCAGGTTTTAGGTCTCAGAGAAACAGCATAGTTGGAGTGTGTGTCCACTTTGTTTGTCCACTTATGGTGGAAAAGTAAAAAATGAAGAAGGGTAAGCGATGAAAAAAAGCGATTTAAGCTCAGACTTAGTTACCGTTATATAACCCCTTAGTTACATACAAACGGTTCTCAAAACACAAGCCCCGTCAGAATTGTCATAGCTGCTCACTGGTTGCGATAGCAACAAGGAGGCCAACAGAACGGCAAACAAAGCAAGTAGTTAGAAGCTGAAAGAGGGAGACAGTGGGGAAGAAAGAGTGAGAGCCTATATATCTACTCTGTCCCTTCTACTGAGTCTATATGGGGTAGCAGGGGTTGTTGAGGCCGGGCACAATCATGGGCATGCCGAGTGACCGTCCCCGCACGCACAAACATGATCCACTGAGATGGAATTTAAAAGCACAGCAAATAGTTGCTGTCTCTTTGCTTGTATTACTCACCATAGGCTGCCTCTCCTTCAGTGCTAAACCACATACCTCACTGGCTAATTATAAAATAAAGCTATGCAATGCTTGAAGGATGTTGTTGTTCATCTTTTTGTGCTCTTCTTCTCACCTATTCGTCACAACGAAGCTTTCTCTGAACACTGGAAGGATTGTGTTCCACTGAGTGACTTTGTTTACCTGCCATCTAATTTTCAACCATGTAGAAAACCCCATTTCTCATTCCTCCTCTCCTCTCCCCAGTCAGTGGCTCGTGCCAACTTTCCTCTGTTCTCCTCTCTCCTTGCACATCGAAAGCTGTCTGTATCCCTTTCTCTTCTCTCTGCATCCCCCCCTCTCTCCTCTGCATCTCACCTCTCCTCTCTGTATCCCCCCCTCTTCTCTCTGCATCCCCCCTCTCTCCTCTGTATCCCACCCTCTCCTCTGTATCCCACCCTCTCCTCATCCCCCTCTCCTTCCTCTGTATCCCATCCCTCTTCTGTATCCCATTCTTTCTGTATCCCACCCTCTCCTCTGTATCCCACCCTCTCCTCTGTATCCCAGGCTCTCCTCTGTATCCCACCCTCCCCCTGTCTCCCATCTTAGTTCTGTATCCCCCTTTTCCCTTCACATCAAGGAGGCTCTCCACTGTATTCTGCATGAGCTCTGCCATCCCCTCTCTCCACTGTATCCCCGAGAGAGACAACAGGGAGTGAGTCCACTGTAAGAGAGGAGAGTCTCTACAGGAAGAGACTCTCCACTGTATCCCCCTTCATGTCTACATCCCATCTCTCCACTGTATCCCCCCTCTTCTCTACATCCCTCTCTCCACTGTATCCCCCTCTTCTTTACATCCCCTCTCCTCTCTGTATCCCCCCTGATTCTCTCTACATCTGTCCTCTGTATCCCCCCCTCAGACTCTCTACATCCCCTCTCTCCACTGTATCCCCTCTTCTCTCTACATCCCCTCTCCTCTCTGTATCCCCCCTCTTCTCTCTACATCCCCTCTCTCCACTGTATCCCCCCTCTTCTCTCTACATCCCTCTCCTCTCTGTATCCCCCTCTTCTCTCTACATCCTCTCCTCTCTGTATCCCCCCCTCTTCTCTCTACATCCCTCTCCTCTCTGTATCCCCCTCTTCTCTCTACATCCCCTCCCTCTCTGTATCCCCATCAGTCTCAACATCCCCTCTCCTCTCTGTATCCCCCTCTTTCTCTCTGTATCCCCCTGAGTTCTCTCTACATCCCTCTCCTCTCTGTATCCCCCCTTCCTCTCTGTATCCCCCTCTCCTCTCTGTATCCCCCTCTCCTCTCTGTATCCCCCTCTCCTCTCTGTATCCCCCCTCTCCTCTCTGTATCCCCCCTCCTCTCTGTATCCCCCTCTCCTCTGTATCCCACCCTCTTGTTCTGTATCCCAGCCCTTCCTCTCTGTATCCCCCTCTCCTCTCTGCATCCCCCCCCTCTCCCCTCCCTCTCCTCTCTACAATCTGTACCTCTCATCATCCCTGGGGGACTGCATTCTTTCTGACGGGAGGGGACGGTGAAAATGGGAGAGTGGTATCAGTCAGCAGAGGCAGTACCAATCTATCGGGGAAAGAGTGGATCGGTTCACTCCCCCTGTCTGCCATCTTAGTTCTGCGTCAAGTCCTTTTCCCTTCAATCAAGGAGGCAGACCATGTGACATTCTGCATGAGCTGGTGCCACCGATGGCGAAGGAGAGTGAGAAAGCGAGAGAGACAACAGGGAGTGAGTGGGAGAGGTAAAGAGAGGAGAGTGGTAGAGGAAGAGACATGAGAGGGGAAAGATACCATCAAACCTGTGTGTGCATGTGCGAGAGAGGGTGCGAAGGGGGTGTAATTTAGCACACGTGCGTTCTATTTTTACCAGGCTGTGACTACCTCCACCACGATAGAGCAGTGAGATCTGTCTTGCAGTACTTACAGATCAGACTCTCACGGACTGTTAGGATGTAGTCATGTCAGTGTTCCACAGCACAGCCCACACTCAGAGCCAAATACACACACACACACACACACACACACACACACACACACACACACACACACACACACACACACAGGGGGAGGATCCATCAGTGCAACATCAAACAGGAATGTAAACAAACTAGCTTTCAAACAGGACCACTGAGTTACTGTGTGTCCCCTCTTAATCCCTTTCTCTCTCTCTCTCTCTCTCACTTTCTTTCCCTCAGTCTCTCCTCCTCGACCCACCCCCACCTCCCTCCATAAGGAACCTGATTGTTCTGTGGGCGCAGGAGCGCTTCACTGGCCTAAACTTGTCCCAGCAAGAAAACATTGCTCCCAAGCTGTTTACAATCTGTACCTCATTCAACATGGGGGAAAGCCACATATGTGTACAGATGTGAGTTAGTAACAGCTAGTAAGTTGTTGTGAGATACAGTATAAAGTACCCTGAATATTGACTCAGTAAAAAAAAAAACTGTCCAGTTGGACTTTTTTTTAACAGTACATTCTAAACAAATATGTGGATACCATCAAACCTTTACAGCAGCAAAGACACGAGAGGTCACATGAGAGAGAGATAGAGATGGGTGGACTTACCCGGGCAAGCGCAGCCTCCAACAGACATCTTCTCACATGTTGTAGGTCTCTGCTCTGCTGGAAACAGCTGCCTTCAGTCCTCCCTCCGTACGCATGGACACACTGGACACGTGCAAAGAGAAAGAAACAAGGAGAAGAGTGTGAAAAAAAAAAAGGTGTAGAACAACAGGGAATATAATGAAACAAAACTGGATCGGAACTCCCTCACTTTCTCTCGCTCTCTGAGAATCAGGAAGTAGGAAATAAGAGTGCACTGGTTGGTTCATTAATATGCAAATTGCAACACTGGTGGGCGGAGAAAGACATGAGAGAGAAGGAGACAAACCATAGGTCTCTTGAAATGGCTTATTGTGGCAAACGTATCAGTGCTTGTACAGAGCAACAACATGATTATACAGGGCAAACGTATCAGTGCTTGTACAGAGCAACAACATGATTATACAGGGCAAACGTATCAGTGCTTGTACAGAGCAACATGATTATACAGGGCAAACGTATCAGTGCTTGTACAGAGCAACAACATGATTATACAGGGCAAACGTATCAGTGCTTGTACAGAGCAACAACATGATTATACAGGGCAAACGTATCAGTGCTTGTACAGAGCAACAACATGATTATACAGGGCAAACGTATCAGTGCTTGTACAGAGCAACAACATGATTATACAGGGCAAACGTATCAGTGCTTGTACAGAGCAACAACATGATTATACAGGGCAAACGTATCAGTGCTTGTACAGAGCAACAACATGATTATACAGGGCAAACGTATCAGTGCTTGTACAGAGCAACAACATGATTATACAGGGCAAACGTATCAGTGCTTGTACAGAGCAACAACATGATTATACAGGGCAAACGTATCAGTGCTTGTACAGAGCAACAACATGATTATACAGGGCAAACGTATCAGTGCTTGTACAGAGCAACAACATGATTATACAGGGCAAACGTATCAGTGCTTGTACAGAGCAACAACATGATGATACAGGGCAAACGTATCAGTGCTTGTACAGAGCAACAACATGATTATACAGGGCAAACGTATCAGTGCTTGTACAGAGCAACAACATGATTATACAGGGCAAACGTATCAGTGCTTGTACAGAGCAACAACATGATGATACAGGGCAAACGTATCAGTGCTTGTACAGAGCAACAACATGATGATACAGGGCAAACGTATCAGTGCTTGTACAGAGCAACAACATGATTATACAGGGCAAACGTATCAGTGCTTGTACAGAGCAACAACATGATGATACAGGGCAAACGTATCAGTGCTTGTGCAGAGCAACAACATGATTATACAGGGCAAACGTATCAGTGCTTGTACAGAGCAACAACATGATTATACAGGGCAAACGTATCAGTGCTTGTACAGAGCAACAACATGATGATACAGGGCAAACGTATCAGTGCTTGTACAGAGCAACAACATGATGATACAGGGCAAACGTATCAGTGCTTGTACAGAGCAACAACATGATGATACAGGGCAAACGTATCAGTGCTTGTGCAGAGCAACAACATGACTATACAGGGCAAACGTATCAGTGCTTGTACAGAGCAACAACATGACTATACAGGGCAAACGTATCAGTGCTTGTGCAGAGCAACAACATGATTATACAGGGCAAACGTATCAGTGCTTGTACAGAGCAACAACATGATTATACAGGGCAGACGTATCAGTGCTTGTACAGAGCAACAACATGATGATACAGGGCAAACGTATCAGTGCTTGTACAGAGCAACAACATGATGATACAGGGCAAACGTATCAGTGCTTGTGCAGAGCAACAACATGACTATACAGGGCAACAGACGGGGGAAATCTCCTGTTTTTTGTTCTATATGTATGATGTCACGCAGAGGCTATGTGCTTTGCAAACATTGATCAGCCAGTGCCGGCTCTCGTATTTTAATTGGTGGCCTTGATGTGCAGTTCATTGATTTGAGTGTCCATTTGTAATGTTCATTCGTGTAAATAGGAATAACCTCAAAAACACTCCCTCTCACTCTCTCCCTTGTCCTCCCTCTTTTTTTTGTTGCATCCGTGTGTAGAACAGCAGTGTTAATCACTACAGTCAGCATCGATTAAAAATGCAAAAGCCCTCCTGGAGCACTGCGACACTGGAGACCAAGGGAGACACACAGGCACACACAGTGGGAGAAGCTATAAGAGGACGGACTCATTGTAACGTCTGGAATGGAATCAATGGACCGGAGGCAAACGTGTGGTTTCCATATTTTTGGGATGTGTTTAATACAGGTCCATTAATTCCATTCCAGCCTTTACAATGAGCCCGTCCTCCTATAGCTCTTCCGACCAGCCTCCTCTGACACACACACACACACAAACACACATGCACACTACCGTTCAAAAGTTGAGTAACTTAGAACTGTCCTTGTTTTTGAAAGAAAAGAAGAAGAAAAAAACTCATACAACGCTGTGTTCTACTCCCTTCACAGAACAGCGCAAATGGGCTCTAACCAGAATAGAAAGAGGAGCAGGAGGCCCCGGTGCACAACTGAGGAAGAGGACAAGTACATGAGTGTGCTGATGCTGATGCTCCAGATACTCAACTAGTCTAAAGAAAGACCCGTTTTATTGCTTCCTTAAATCAGACCAACAGTTTTCAGCTGTGCTAACATAATTGCAAAAGGGTTTTCTAATGATCAATTAGCCTTTTAAAACTAGCTAATTGGATTAGCGAACACAACGTGCCATTGGAACACAGGAGTGAGTAATGGTCATTGATAATGGGCCTCTGTACACCTATGTAGATATTCCATTTTAAAAAATCTGCCGTTTCCACCTACAAATAGCAATTTACAACATTAACCATGTCTACACTGTATTTCTGATCAATTTGATGTTACTTTAAAAATTGACAAAACAAAATCAGTTATCTTTCAAAAACAAGGCCATTTCTAAGTGACCCCAAACTTTTTAACGGTAGTGTATACAGTTGAAGTTGGAAGTTTACATACACCGTAGCCAAATACATTTACACTCAGTTTTTCACAATTCCTGACATTTAATCCTAGTAAAAATTCCATCTTAGGTCAGTATGGATCACCACTTTATTTTAAGAATGTGAAATGTCAGAATATTAGTAGAGAGTGATTTATTTCAGCTTTTATTTCATTCATCACATTCCCAGTGGGTCAGAAGTTGACATACATTCAATTAGTATTTGGTAGCATTGCCTTTAAATTGTTTAACTTGGGTCAAACGTTTTGGCTAGAATTCCACAAGCTTCCCCCAATAAGTTGGGTGAATTTTGGCCCATTCCCCCTGATAGAGCTGGTGTAACCGAGTAGCATTAATAATAATAGGCCTCCTTCCTCGCACACATGTTCTATCAAGGCTTTGTGATGGCCACTCCAATACCTTGACTTTGTTGTCCTTAAGCCATTTTGCCACAACTTTGGAAGTATGCTTGGGGTCATTGTCCATTTGGAAGATCCATTTGCAACCAAGCTTTAACTTCCTGACTGATGTCTTGAGATGTTGCTTCAATGTATCCACATAATTTTTTTTCCTCATGATGCCATCGATTTTGTGAAGTGCACCAGTCCTGCAGCATGCACCCTCACAACATGATGCTTCCACCCCCGTGCTTCACGGTTGGGATGGTGTTCTTCAGCTTGCACGCCTCCCCCTTTTTCCTCCAAACATAACGATGGTCGTTATGCCCAAACAGTTCTATTTTTGTTTCATCAGACCACAGGACATTTCTCCAAAAACTATCTTTGTTCCCATGTGCAGTTGCTAACTGTAGTCTGGCTTTTTTATGGTGGTTTTGGAGTAGTGGCTTCTTCCTTCCTGAGCGGTATGACGCTGCGTGGTTCCATGGTGTTTATACTTCTGTACTATTGTTTGTACAGATGAATGTGGTACCTTCAGGCGTTTGGAAATTGCTCCTAAGGATGAACCAGACTTGTGGAGGTCTACAATTTTTTTTCTGAGGTCTTGGCTGATTTCATTTGATTTTCCCATGATGTCAAGCAAAGAGGCACTTAGTTTGAAGGTAGGCCTTGAAATACATCCACAAGTACACCTCCAATTGACTCAAATTAGCCTATCAGAAATTTCTAAAGCCATGACATAATTTTCTGGAATTTTCCAAGCTGTTTAAAGGCACAGTCAACTTAGTGTATTGTAAACTTCTGACCCACTTGAATTATAAGTCACATAATCTGTCTATAAACAGTTGTTGGAAAAAATACTTCTGTCATGCACAAAGTAGATGTCCTAACCGGCTTGCCAAAACATGAGTTTGTTGACAAGAAATTTGTGGAGTGGTTGAAAAGCGAGTTTTAATGACTCCAAACTAAGTGTATGTAAACGTCCGACTTGAACTGTATGTATATATATAAATAAAAATTAATTAATAACACACACACACACCAGGTCGCAGTTATAAATGAGAACTTGTTCTCAACGAGCTTACCTGGTGAAATAAAGGCGAAATAAAAAATAGAAAATGCACACACACGCTAGCGCTCTCGTCTCTTTAGCCTCCCCTCTCCATCAAGCATGTCTGCTCTCGAAACCCAATATTCTTACAGTCCACCACACACACGTGCACAGACAGACAAACAGACACACACTCCTCTGAGCCCCATGTCTACTCTTCCTTCGCTCCACTACATCATATCTTAGGGACATCAAGAATGGTGAGGAGAGGATATTAACACACACACACACACACACTCTCGCAGTGACACACACATATACACACAGTAGGAGTGGGGCTCCTCTTCACAAAGCTACAGCTCTTTGTTATCCGTCAGTCAGGATGAATGCGTTGAGTAAAAACACAACAACCATTTTTACAAAAACGTCAAGTGGGACACGACATTCTCTACAAACTATCAAGCGCCGTGTCGATGACCGAGCCATCAGAGCTGAATGTCATACATGCTGTTAAGACACATTTCCGAGGAACTATCGCCACCCTCCCTGAGGCATTTTTACTGTCAGTCCTCACATCTCTCTACTCTGTTTCCTCTCTCTCTCTCTCTCTCTCCCCTTCTCTCTCAGTCTAGCCAGACCAAAACAGAATTCTCAGCTGGCAGTAGAACTCTTGTTTTTGAAATGGCGAACTGAGAACAAAGGCAGATATGAGTATTTTCACACACACACACACACACACACACACACACACACACACACACACACACACACACACACACACACACACACACTGTGTCTGTATGTGTGTTTTTGTTTGCATGTACAGTACAGTACGTCTGTGTGTCTGTCTCCACTGCAGCTCTGGAGAAATGGCTCCTGTTTATATACCAGGTAGGCTTTAAGCCTAGAGATATACACTTCACCACTGACTGCACAAACAGGCAATGTTGATCACACTGGCGCTCACACTCACACACTGTCACTCACCCTCCGAAAGCAGCTTCTCCGAAAACAAAGATGGTGTCGCTCTGTCTTTCTCTGTCATAAGGCATGCAGCAACAGCACAACAGTAATGTCAGAGGAGGAGTCAAGCACAAACACAACTGAATGAGAGGCATCACACCTCATCACAGAGGCATCACACCTCATCACAGAGGCATCACACAACATGTGAAGAACATGTTGACCTCTGGAGGTAAACAAACACTCATTATGAACATTACATTTTACACACACAAAATAAGGACTTTGGCATAGTCTAGCCTGAGGGGCATGACATCCATCTCCCAGTACATCTCGGGTGAGGTCAAAAAAACAACAACAAAAAAACACGAAAAAAAAATCTTTACCTCTCCTCTTTGTCGGTCTGTCGACTTGGCACCTCACTACACAAACAGGCACATGTACACACACGCCATCCATGCTTACCTTTCCCCCCTTTTGTCTCCTCCAGTCTTCTGTCCTTGGCTGGCTGTAGAAACACCAGTCAGTTCACTATAACATCCACCAGGTCAACCGCAAAGAAAAATAGACCGCCAGAAAAAGAGAGAGAGAGCGAAACAGAGAGATGAAATGGATCCCGGAGATGATGAGGAGGGATGGAGACAGCTAGCTCTCCGATGGTATAAATATGACGCAGAGGCAGCAGCCAGAGTCACTTCTTTCCTCTCCTCTCCTCCACCCCATCCCTCCATACCCATGAGAGAGAGAGGGCACTGTATCCATGGCAACTACAGAGCAGCAGTAAGCGGTGGTTACTGAGCTCGCTGGGGCACAGCAGTGTTCTCTCCCAGCCCCCAGCCCCCCCCCACACACACACACACACTCTCCCTTTAATGAGCACGCTATCTCAGTCTGTTCCTGACATGCACACAGCCTGTGTGATTCCCTCTAGTCCTCCAGAGCAGCAGTGAATGTCCTAATGATGACAGACTACCACACTACAAGGGGACCGAATTTAGGGTCCCCCTCCCTCCATCTGCCCCTCTCAGCTTCTGAATAAGTTTTGGGGAGGTATGTAATCTCTGGAAAGAGGCTGGTCTTTGGCAATAATGCAATGCCATGTCGTACCTCAAGCCACCACCAAAATGGCTTTTTTTTATTTTTTTTTATGTATCAATTGATGATGAGAAGGTGAAGGTTTTCAAGGGTCCAAAAAGTTGTGCAAAAGAACAAAACAAAAAAAAGAGACCCAGGGCAGAGGGACAAGTTAGAATTTTGGGCCTGTTCTGGTCCTGGGTCCAGTATTCGGGTTAGTGTACCATGAGGGTCCAAAATTCAAGTTGTCCCTCCGGTCCAAGTCAGGTTGAGTTGTCAATTGTCATGGATCAGGTCTATGTTGTAGAGCTGATATATTCGAGTGGACCCCTCCGAACCTGACCACAGCTTTGTATGGCTTACATATTGTAGGGCAAATTAGCTGAATAACGTTTCATTTGTCACTCAGGTCCGATCTGGTCGGGTCTTTTTTTTAATCATTCGGTTCGAGTAGAATATCCACAGCTCCAGTTCATGTCAGGTACAACTTTTTGGACCAGTGAAGAATTAGATTAGGCTATAGGCCTAGTAGTAGCCTAGCCTACCTTAACCATGCCTACTGTTGTTGATGTAAGCAAATGAATGATTCTCACAAAACCACATTTATTACTGTTTTACTACAGTACTTCTAGTGATCACCATCATCATTATGAGCACACAAATTGTACTATCGGACAAGGTATCCCCTTTTCCTATTAGGCCTCTCTAGCTACACATACTTCATAAATATGTCTTTTTTTTTTTTTTACATAAGCTAAGCTTTGACGATCAATCACACAGTTGGCTACACTGATTCCATCCTAAAGCTTACCGTGTTGCTTGCCAGTCAAAACTGTTCGTGCATATACAGTACTATTACTTTTTGTTGTTCGTTTTGGTCTTCGGCAGGGTTTTTTTTCAGCTGTTCCAGCACACCAAAAATGTTCTTGAGGCAAGTCGAGTATCAGTTGCCGAAGTCTACGCCCCTTCGTCAGTGATTGGTCAACAGTACTACTCCTAACTAGAGTGGGAACATTAACTGTTTGTTGCCATTCAACGAGAGCTGACTAGTTTTCATGAAACATTTTTTGCACTTGAGAAAAACTACACCACTTAGTTTTTATTTAATCTTTATTTTATGTATATTCAGTACGAGTCAACAGTTTGGACACACCTACTCATTCAAGAGTTTTTATGTATTTTTTTTACTATTTTCTACATTATAGAATAACAGTGAAGACATCAAAACTGAAATAACACATATGGAATCATGAAGTAACCAAAAAAAGTGTTTCTATTTTTGATTTTTCAAAGTAGCCAGCCACCCTTTGTCTTGATGACAGCTTTGCACGCTCTCACATTCTCTCAACCAGCTTCACCTGGAATGCTTATCCAACAGTCTTGAAGGAGTTCTCACATATGCTGAGCACTTGTTGGTTGCTTTTCCTTCACTCTGCGGTCTGACTAATCCCAAACCATCTCAATAGGGTTGAGATCAGGTGATTGTGGAGGCCAGGTCATCTGATATAGCACTTTCCTTCTTGGTCAAATAGCCCTTACACAGCCTGGAGGTGTGTTTGGTCATTGTCCTGTTGAAAAACAAATGATAGTCCCACTAAGTGCAAACGGGGTGGGATGGCGTATCGCTGCAGAATGCTGTGGTAACCATGCTGGATAAGTGTACCTTGAATTCTAAAAAAAGCACAGATAGCGTCACCAGCAAAGCATCCCCACACCCTCACACCTCTTCCTCCATGCTTCACTGTGGTAACCACACATGCGGAGATCATCTGTTCACCTACTCTGCGTCTTACAAAGACACGGCGGTTGGAACCAAAAATCTCAGATTTGGACTCATCAAACCAAAGGAAGATTTACACCAGTCTAATATCCATTGCTCGTGTATCTTGGCCCAATCAAGTCTCTTCTGAATAATAGGAAATGTGAATTATGAGCGTTGAAATGATGTGACTTGAACTCAAAATGTAATATTCCTGTAAAGGACATGATAACATATCTTGGAATTAAAGTTTGCAAAGATCAAAAAGAAAAGGACAATTTAAATGTATCTCCTATTGTAGATAGGGGAGGCAGCGTAGCCTAGTGGTTAGAGCGTTGGACTAGTAACTGAAAGGTTGCAAGCTGACAAGGTACTGTCGTTCTGCCCCTGAACAAGGCTGTTCCTAGGCTGTCATTGAAAATTAGAATTTGTTCTTAACTGACTTGCCTAGTTAAATAAAGGTAAAATAAAATTGTAAAGAGATTTAACTCCTGGTTATTAAGAGATTGTAATTGTACCTTTATCCAAATCTGAAGGTTAGTCCAGATTAGTTTATACTTCCCTTGCCTTAGATGTTCCTTTGTCAGTAACTAAAATGGTTTATACAAAATCATTTAAATTGATATGAAGAATAAACCTAATTGTTTAAGAGAATAGGTTGTATATAACACCCGAGGTGAGTGAGTGTTGAATGCTCTAGATTTTAAAACCTCTAACAGAATCTTTAAGATCAAAGAGATCCAAAATGATCGAAGAAATAATGATTGCATTTGGAATATATTCCCTAATTTAATATTACAACAAGTTGGTGGTCTGGAATTCTTAGTCAAATGCAATTTTGATTTGGGTAAAATCACTATTAAACAGTCACTACAAAGATACAGTTGCCGGGAAAAAAACTCAGTTGCCGGAGAGAAAGGAAACCGATCAGGGATTTCACCATAAGGCCAATGGTGACTTTAAAACAGTTAGAGTGTAATGGCTGTCATAGGATCAAATGGAGGATTGATCAACAACATTCTAGTTCCACCACAATATTAACTTTATTGATAGAGTGAAAAGAATGAAGCCTGTTCAGAATACAAATATCCCAAAACATGCATTTTGTTTGCCAAGAAGGCACTAAAGTAAGTAATACTGCAAAAAAATTGGCAAAGCAATTAACATTTTGTCATGAATACTGTCACATCTGCTCCTGCTACGCCCTCTGGTGTTCATCCGGTGTCTTCTTGACCTGCAATTACTCCCCTTGTACACTCTCTCTCTCCCTCTCCCTCTCCCTCTCCCTCTCCCTCTCTGTGTGATTGTGTGGTTGGAGACAGGTGTGCTGGAGTCAGAGCAGATCCCTACCAGCTGCAACTCGTTCCATAATCAAGGCCTCTACAAATACTCAGTCCTGCCACTACCTCTCTGCCTTTTGTAATCTCTGCTCAGTCAGTTCATGATTCTAGCCGTTTATAATTATTCAAGCGCCTGTTACTCTGCCTGGCTCTGTTTATCCTCTCATTGCAGTTACTGCTCTAGCTCCTGTTCCACATCTCACCACCTTGCTCTGGATTTTACTCCTCACCACTACCTTGGATTCCCCTCAGGACCTATTTACCCTGTTCTACTCGGCTAACTCCAACCTCAGTCTCCACACCTGTTTTTTTCTGCAACTCAACCGAGCTTCCCCGGAGCTGCACACCATATCTCCCTGTGTAACAATAAATATTTTGGTTCATTTATCCCCGTTTCTTCATCTGAGTCTGCTCTTGGGTTCCCATGTGTTGCTCCACTTAACAAAGTGTTTGGGTCAAATCCAATAAAACAAATACTGAGTACCAGTAACGACTGGGAAGTTTCTCAGGATAAAAAATACATGGCGCTAAGCACAGGCAAAATCTTAGAAAGAAATCTGGTTCAGTCTACTTTCCACCAGACACTGGGAGTCTAATTCACCTTTCAGCAGGACAATAACCTAAAACACAAGTCCAAATATACATTGGCGTTGCTTACCAAGAAGACAATGATTCTGAGTGACTGTTTTTACTTAAATCCATGTCAAGTCTACTCCCGCTCCCCTCACTGCTGCTGGTTGTCGCCAGTTTATTAATCTTAATTACGCACACATGCCAACTGGCAAGAGTCTTCACTGACATGTTTAACCTGTCCCTGACTAACACCATGTTTCAAGCAGACCACAAGAGTCCCTGTGCCCAAGAACACTAAAGTAACCTGCCTAAATGACTACCGACCCATAGCACTCGAAGTCTGTAGCCATGAAGTGCTTTGAAAGACTGGTCATGGCTCACAACACCATTATCCCAGAAACCCCAGACCCACTCCAATTTGCACACCACCCCAACAGATCCACAGCTGATGCAATCTCTATTGCACTCCACACTGCCCTTTCTCACCTGGACAAAAGGAACACCTATGTGAGAATACTATTCATTGACTACAGCTCAGCGTTCAACACCATAGTGCCATCAAAGCTCATCACTAAGCTATGGACCCTGGGACTAAACACCTCCCTCTGCAACTGGATCCTGGAGTTCCTGATGGGCCGCCCCCAGGTGATAAGGGTAAGCAACAACACATCCGCCACGCTGATCCTTAACACAGGGGCCCCTCAGAGGTGTGTGCTCAGTCCCCTTCTGTTATCCCTGTTCACTCATGACTGCATGGCCAGGCATGACTCCAACACCATCCTTAAGTTTGCCGATGACACAACAGTGGTAGGCCTGATCACTGACAACGATGAGACAGCCTATAGGGAGGAGGTCAGCGACCTGGCCGTGTGGTACCAGGACAACAACATCTCCCTCAACGTGATCAAGACAAAGGAGATGATTGTGGACTACAAGACAAGGAGGACTGAGCACGCCCCCATTCTCATTGACGGGGCTGAAGTGGAGTCGGTTGAGAGCTTCAAGAGACTCACCTGTATTCCATCACCTTCCTGATTACCTTCCCTATATCTGTCACTCCCTTTGTCTCTTTCCACAGGCTTTATTGATTATGTTCCTGTCCATTATGTCTGTACCATACTCTTGTTTTGTTCCATGTTTCATTTATTATTAAATTCACTCCCTGTACTTGCTTCCTGACTCCTAGCGTACCCGTTACAATCCTGTTTGAAAATCTATGGTAAGACCTGAAAATGGTTGTTGAGCAGTTATCAACAACCAATTTGACATAGAATGACTTTTTTAAAAGAATAATGGGCAAAAGTTGCACAATCCAGGTGTGAAAATCTCTTATAGACTTAACCAGAAAGACTTAAAGCTGTAATCGCTGCCAAAGGTGCATCTACAAAGTATTGACTCAGGGGTGTGAATATTTATGTAAGTGAGATATTTATGTATTTAATTTTCAATAAATTTGCAAAATGGTCAACTACAAAAAAACCTTAATTTTTATCACTATGGGGTATTGTGTGTAAAAATCCATTTTGATTTCAGACTGTAACAACAAAATGTGGAATAAGTCAAGAGCTGTGTTCGAATACCCATACACACATACTGTATACTACACACACAATTATTCATGTGTATATACTATATACAAATAGTTCATTTTAGTATACTGTAAACAAACAATATCGTTTCAGTTGAAAGTACTAGAGCTTCACCTGTCTACCGGAAGTTGATGCTGTTGCTATGCAACCTCTTGCTAGTTTATTAGCATAACAAATGACTAGCTAAGCATTTTATAATTTTGGTTGTGTTAGTAAATTCAATCTGGAGTGCCAGCGTGCCTTAACTGGCTAACAGTGGCTAGTTACTTCCAAAAAAAATTGAGAACACCTCACTTTACTCACCCCAGCACAGCTGGTTAGGAAGTTTTTCATGTTATCCAGAGCGTTGGTGACTGTAACTGTGCTGCTGGCAACAATTCTTTACACTTTTTTTTGCCGACGTTTACTGACCCAAGCCATATTTAACGGTGCGCGAGAGTGCTCTGAAATCAGAGTAGACAGCCAGAATTAACAATGTCCATTGAAAGCACAATGACTATACCACCTAGCTAAGAATGATGTGAATAATCGAGTCAAACGTTGGTTAGTTAGATAGCAGATGGTTAATATACTGCCTGGCAAGTTCGATGTATTAGTATCCAACTAACATTAGGTAACTAGCTAACATACCGGCACATACTGCTGTAATGCTAAATGTAATAACATACAGTGGGGCAAAAAAGTATTTAGTCAGCCACGAATTGTGCAAGTTCTCCCACTTAAAAAGATGAGAGGCCTGTAATTTTCATCATAGGTACACTTCAACTATGACAGACAAAATGAGAAAAAAATCAGGAAAATCACATTGTAGGATTTTTAATGAATTTATTTGCAAATTATGGTGGAAAATAAGTATTTGGTCACCTACAAACAAGCAGGATTTCTGGCTCTCACAGACCTGTAAATTCTTCTTTAAGAGGCTCCTCTGTCCTCCACTCGTTACCTGTATTAATGGCACCTGTTTGAACTTGTTATCAGTATAAAAGACACCTGTCCACAACCTCAAACAGTCACACTCCAAACTCCACTATGGCCAAGACCAAAGAGCTATCAAAGGACACCAGAAACAAAATTGTAGACCTGCACCAGGCTGGGAAGACTGAATCTGCAATAGGTAAGCAGCTTGGTTTGAAGAAATCAACTGTGGGAGCAATTATTAGGAAATGGAAGACATACAAGACCACTGATAATCTCCCTCGATCTGGGGCTCCACGCAAGATCTCACCTGTGGGGTCAAAATGATCACAAGAACGGTGAGCAAAAATCCCAGAACCACATGGGGGGACCTAGTGAATGACCTGCAGAGAGCTGGGCTCAAAGTAACAAAGTCTACCATCAGTAACACACTACGCTGCCAGGGACTCAAATCCTGCAGTGCCAGACGTGTCCCCCTGCTTAAGCCAGTACATGTCCAGGCCAGTCTGAAGTTTGCTAGAGAGCTTTTGGATGATCCAGAAGAAGATTGGGAGAATGTCATATGGTCAGATGAAACCAAAATATTACATTTTGGTAAAAACTAAACTCGTCGTGTTTGGAGGACAAATAATGCTGAGTTGCATCCAAAGAACACCATACCTACTGTGAAGCATGGGGGTGGAAACATCATGCTTTGGGGCTGTTTTTCTGCAAAGGGACCAGGACGACTGATCCGTGTAAAGGAAAGAATGAATGGGGCCATGTATCGTGAGATTTTGAGTGAAAACCTCCTTCCATCAGCAAAGGCATTGAAGATGAAACGTGGCTGGGTCTATCAGCATGACAATGATCCCAAACACACCGCTCGGGCAACGAAGCATTTCAAGGTCCTGAAGTGGCCTAGCCAGTCTCCAGTTCTCAACCCCATAGAAAATCTTTGGAGGGAGTTGAAAGTCTGTGTTGCCCAGCAACAGCCCCAAAACATCACTGTTCTAGAGGAGATCTGCATGGAGGAATGGGCCAAAATACCAGCAACAGTGTGTGAAAACCTTGTGAAGACTTACAGAAAACGTTTGACCTCTGTCATTGCCAACAAAGGGTATATAACAAAGTATTGAGATAAACTTTTGTTATTGACCAAATACTTATTTTCCACCATCATTTGCAAATAAATTCATTAAAAATCAGACCCTTTGCTATGAGACTCGAAGATTAGCACAGGTGCATCCTGTTTCCATTGATCAGCCTTGAGATGTTTCTATAACTTGATTTGAGTCCACCTGTGGTAAATTCAATTGATTGGACATCATTTGGAAAGGCACACACGTCTATATAAGGTCCCACAGTTGACAGTGCATGTCAGAGAAAAAACCAAGCCATGAGGTCAAAGGAATTGCCCGTAGAGCTCAGAGACAGGATTGTGCCAATGCACAGATTTGGGAAAGGGTGTCAAAAAAAATCTGCAGCATTGAAGGTCCCCAAGAAAACAGTGGCCTCCATCATTCTTAAATGGAAGAAGTTTGGAACCACCAAGGCTCCTCCTAGAGCTGGCCGCCTGGCCAAACTGAGCAATCACTCTGACAGAGCTCCAAAGTTCCTCTGTGGAGATGGGAGAACCTTCCAGAAGGACAACCATCTCTGCAGCACTTCACTAATCAGGCCTTTTATTGTAGAGTAGCCAGATGGAAAGCACTCCTTAGTAAAAGGCACATGACAGCTAAATCAGGTAAATATAACTTGTCTGTGAATAGCCGTATATAAGACAATTGCTGGGACTGCCCAGGCAGAGCTTCTGACTGACGTATACTATGGTGCATTCAGTTGATTGGAACCTCTCCAGCGCACAGAAAAATAAAGGATGGTTACTTTAAAAAAAAATTATAATAATAAACAAGTACAACAAAAATAAACAAATTAGAATAACAAATCAAAGTATCTCTTGATAACTCCATCAGGAAATAATTGTATCACATAAGGTAATGGTAAAAAAAACAGAGACAGCTGTCTCTCTGTCCTTCTCGTGGTCCAAATCACACATAGGACTATTTAGAAATTATACATTTTTTCCTAATTATTTTTCTTTACATAGCCAATAAAAAAACTATGTCTCCCTGTCTTCCAAGTGAGGTTGATCATGCCTCACCAGAAAGTCAGAACAGAGGTCAAAGGTCAGTCAGCCTGATTAAGTGAGTGTTTATTTTCCTATACCTCAGACACCATTTAAAGATATACATTATCTGTGTCAGATTTACATTGCGGTTTTCAGTACAGTTCTTCTAATCAAGAGAATTTATGTGTGCAACTAAAACTCTGACTGTAGAAACTTTAATTTGTGTACAGCATCCTTTCTAACCTGGGAAAAAAACACTAAAACCAAATAGAAATACCCCACATTCAACAGAGTATTAACTACTGACAAATATTAATTAATTGGTGGGTTGTGTGTGGATGCTGGCGTGTGTGGCAAAAATCGTAGGGAAAACACAAACAAAATTGTTACTATTCCTTCTGCTCAAATACTGTATACTGGAATGCAGCCCTGGGACAATTAAACTGGAAAAATGATTGTTGTTGTCTAGAAAATATTGCATATCTAAAAGATTAAAATAAATATCATATAAACTAATTCACAGAGTGTACCCTATAAAGACCATTATTGTACACAGACTCAAAATTGCTATTGATGACAAATGTGTGTTTTGTGGTTGTGACCCAGAAACTATTGACAATTTATTGACTGTTCTCATGTCAGAAGATTTTTGATTGATTTATTTTATTTTATTTTAAGGGAAACTAATCTGAATGTTTATTCGGAAAACTGATATTGTGTTCTATTTTGACCCAATTGATACGGACCCTAATTTCCTTTTAATTGTTAATTTGATTATTTTTCTTGGAAGATTTCTTTATTCATAAGACGAAAAGGGCAGAGAAAAAAAACAACTATTTACATCGTAATTGTTTAAGATAGAACTGAATCATTATTTAGAAATGATCAGTAAATGTAAAAACTAAAAAGCAGTATGTACCATAAAACTTTTTGGAAAATGTAAATGTTCTTTGACATGCCTGTGTTAAGTTGATGTACTCTTGTCCATATATTCACGTTTTGTATTTTGTGTTACTGTTCAATAAAAATAAAAATAAACATTTCAACAACAAAAAATACTCCCTCCCCCTCCCCTCCCAAAAAGTATATGCGAGCACAAACATTCACTTCCTGCAGGCGCAAGAGGCGACACGGATAGCGTAGGTGTTAAGAATGTTGGCCCAGTCATGAAAAATGTGTTGATGTGCCCTTGAGCAAGGCACTTAACCCTAGTTTCTCCTGTAAGTCTCTCTGGATAAGAGTGTCTGCTAAATGATGAAAAGCCAACTTGTGTATGCGAACGCCTTCAGAATGTTTGAGCATGACCAACTTCACTGTCCAGACCAGGGATGGGCAACTTTGATGGGGGACACAAAAAAAGCTGAACTCATCATGAGCGGCCGCAGTGGCTCGTGGGTCTGTGTTCCCATAACCACACAGATTTGTGTAATCTATTTGTGGAGTACTTACCTCTCTTAACTAAATCCAATATACCAGTAGGGTAGTGTTTAGGGGACCCTAACTGAGATTTGGTTGGGGGAACCCCCACCTCACAGGCTAAGCATTTAACTGACCACAGTCTTGACCCCAGAGAGAGAAATGTATGTTTGAGAGTTATATCCTGCAATTCTACACATTTTGCCATGGTGCACCTTGTGTATTCTACTATTCTAACAGTAAGTTGAGACCAGTGGTGCAAAGTACTTAAGTAAAAAATACTTTAAAGTACTACTTAAGTAGTTTTTTTTAGTATATGCACTTTACTATTCATATTTTTGACAACTTTTACTTTTACTTCACTACATTCCTAAAGAGAATGATGTACTTTTTACTCCATACATTTTCCCTGACACCCAAAAGTACTTTTTCAATGCTTAGCAGCACAGGGAATGGTCAAATTCACACACTTATCAATAGAACATCCCTGGTCATCTCTACTGCCTCTGATCTGGCGGACTCAATAAACACACATGCTTTTTTTGTAATTGATGTCTGATTGTTGGAGTGTGACCCTGGCTATCCATAAATAAATAAAAACAAGAGAATTGTGCTGTCTGGTAGGCTTAATATAAGGAACAAGAAATGATGTATAATTTTACACTTAAGTATATTTTTTAATTTGACCTGGCAAGTCAGTTAAGAACATATTCTTATTTTCAATGACAGCCTGGGAACAGTGGGTTAGGGGCAGAACGACAGATTTGTACCTTGTCAGCTCGGGGGTTTGAACTCGCAACCTTCCGGTTACTAGTCCAACGCTCTAACCACTAGGCTACGCTTAGATTTACTTTTGATACTCAAGTATATTTAAAAACAAATACTTTTCGACTTTTACTCAAATAGTATTTTACTGGGTGACTTTCACTTTTACATTAATCATTTCTATTAAGGTATCTTCACTTTTACTCAAGTATGACCATTTAGTACTTTTTCACAATTTGTTGAGACCCTGAATGAGTTCCAAATGAATAAAAAAAATATTTTAAAAATTGACTGGGGTGTTTTTGGAAATTGATCTGCGGGCCGCCAATTTAGTTGGCCATCCCTGTGCCAGACCACTGAGGTATAATTTTAAAAAACGGTAGAGTTTGAAGAAACTGCTTCTGGTCAGAAATCCCCGATCACGCTTTTAGGCGATGTCATGGCGACGTTGGGGTAGTCTAGCGCATGTGCAGGCGGTCAAAGCCACTCCTTCGATATAATGTCGTTTTTGACGATTTTAAAATTTTTAATTTCACCTTTATTTATCCAGGTAGGCTAGTTGAGAACAGGTTCTCATTAACAACCGCGACCTGGCCAAGATAAAGCAAAGCAGTGCGACACAAACAACAACATAGAATAAACATGGAATAAACAAACATATAGTCAACAATACAATATAAAAAGTTTATATACAGTGTGTATAAATGAGGTAAGATAAGGGAGATAAGGCAATAAATAGGCCATATTGGCGAAATAATTACAATATTGCAATTAAACACTTCAGCGATAGATGTGCAGAAAATAAGTGTGCTAGTAGAGATACTGGGGTGCAAAGGAGCAAATGTATGTCACAAGGTTGGGGCAATGACATGTTCAAATACTTAAGGCATTGGCTCGAATCTAGCCTTTGGATTTCTAGAATATGAACAACTAAGTAAGGGAATAATATCATACCCCCCCCTAACCCCGGCCTGGTCTGCCACGCAAGCGTTCGCGAAAGTCTCACGATGCTGCACATCTGGGTATGGGACACTTTGTGATTTATGCCAACTGTCTTTGGTCCAGGCCATAGATTGGTCCAGACTTCGGTAAGGGCGGAGTTAAACTCTGACCCTATAGATCATTTAGCCGGGAATCCAAATACCACGTGTCCCCGCCCGTCTTGTTCCATCAGTGCACGATTCACAAAAAAAAAAAAAAAAAATACCCGCAAAGAGCAAGAGTTGTTGCTAAGATGGCGGCGCGGTGGGGAGCAGGCGAGGCGATGTTAACTGCCTGCAACATGGATTTTTTCTCTACAAATACACTGGACGAGGTAAAGTACAATGATTTGACACTTATGTGTTTCTTATTTGGTATCACGCGTGTATTTCTGCTGTATGTGAATGTCTCGTGTGCTGGGAATAATGCGCTGGGAAAAAGTGACACGTGGATAAAATCACTGCTGCACAGACGAATCATGGCATGGTTATTAGCAGATGGTAAGGTTACAACTAAGATATATTTATACGTAGAATGTTTTCATGGGTGTTTTGTTAACTGCTGCATTAGTTGGTATACAAACCTTCTGAAGTAGCCGGCTAGCTAAGTAACGCATTGCTAGCCGGGATAATGCCCGGATGTGTGGTTAGCTGTAGACAACGTGTTTTTAATGTTGGCTTTAAATGTGTTATATTTAGTATTTGATTTCACTGTTTACTACATCGGCCAAACAAGGCAATGAACATATAGTGTAGTTATCCTAAGGCCATTTTATGAACGTACGAATTTAGTTAACGTAAAACCACATGGATGACTAATAGGGAGTTGTCCAGATTGTTTGGCTAAGATGAGGCCATTGACAACTAGCTGGATATCCGTATAAAATCGTGACAAGTCGATGTCTGGCAATTTGAACATCGTATAACCAAACGTGTTGATTGAATAAACGTGTAAAGGCAATCTATATGCGTCATGTTAACGGATGTTATTTTGGGCCTAGCTTTAAATTCTGTCTCAAGATGATTCATTCCCACGTGGTTGTAAATGTATGACGTAAATCTTTAGATGAAACTGCAAAATCGTGAATTTAAGTATATAGATTGTCAGTGTAATGTTGGCTTGAGAAATGGTTTGTAATGGGTGAACCCCTGGCTACACGTGCAACCTTGTTTTAGACAGTAATGGCACACCTTTGGGCGATTGGCAACACTTCTCTTTTAACCCGAGGTTGTATATGAGATTGTAATATTATTCCCACTACCATGTTCATTAACATGAGCAACACGTGGTGTTTCCTCTTGTTGACTCACTCAAACCAACAGCACGAGCTACGTTTTCTCGGTCAACCATAACTTGCATTACCAGTCTGTGTATATTTCAGACAACGGAGTTGTATTTGAGGTATTATTAGCACAGATGTGTATAAAATACTGCCTGTCTGGAATCCACGAGGGTAGCAACGGTCTTTCCTACAGTGGAGCCGCGTTTGTTGTAGTGCAACACGTGGTAATGAGGAAGGAGATCCCCTTTGGGCGAGGTGCGTGGTAGCAACACTACTGCGCAGGGTCAGTTAATTGTGCGTGGACAAAACGACACGTGGGTTGCAGATTGTCGTTTGCCCAAACATTATCTCTTCCTAAATACTCGACAGCTTTATAGATTAGGAATGAGGGATATGTGCTCTTCTGGGATTTTATTGTAGTTGTACTTGCATCTATTTGATTTCTCCCCATAAATGTAATGCAAAGTGCCCAAGCCTTGTCCCGGCCACCCATTACGTGATGGTGGGTCTTGTGTAAGTGGACGGTAGTGAACACAACTGTTTAGGTCCTGCCATAAGAATACCTTTTTAAATGAATATAAGCCATCTTGTTTGCTGCTGAATACTTCACTATCCTCAACATGAACCGCATACTGTTCACCATGATAAACATGTTTATTTTTTTCCCTTCCTTGGGACATCACACTTGGACCAGGGGACTAGATACTAGGCTACATTTATCTCTACAGTGCTATGATGGCCTGGCCCAATGTAACATTATTTATGTTGGAAAGCTTCCAAAGATTTCTCCTCTTTAGGGCTGTGCTGCTGCAGGGTAAGCTCAGATGGAGACTGATCTTCATAAGTGACTCGCTGCCTTCTGATTCGAAAGGACTGAGTATTGGTTGCTGTGTGGTATTTAGTTTATGGGTCTGATTTTATGATTGTTTACATGCAATTCTGACATCTGGGCTATGATGTTGTGAACCCCCTGCCTGAGGTGGATTCCTTGTCAGAGTGCCTCACTGTAGAAGACACACTTCCCACCCAGGCCTAGATCTAAAGACACACAGGTACCCCTCTTGCACACACCACCCGGACTTTAACTTCAGATTCTGGAGCAGTTGGTAATTTGCATCGGAATGCTCTCCCCGGGGCTCCTATCCTTGTGTCGTGTTTGTCCTGCTCATATCAAATCAGCCCTAACCTGCTTCATTGTCCTGTTGCGTAACATTACCTTGTTGTGCTAGTCTGTAGGTAGTCCCAGGGTGTGACTATTTGTCGCATATGCGCCTAAATATTTTGCTGTGCCACCTGGAATTCTAAGTTAAGAGCATTGCGCCTAAACATTTGTTTATGATTAAGCTTCACTGTACTGTTTCTGAATGACAGAACTGAGCATATATTTGTAACTTTGTAGAATGCGCCAGCGAAAACTGGTTTCTGGTCCAATTAGTTCAAAAGGTATGACCCATGATACCCGCTGAACTTGTCTTCCTATAGCGCATGTGTCAAACTCATTCCGTGGAGGGCTGAGTGTCTGCGGGTTTCGCTCCGCCTTTGTACTTGATTGATTAATTAGTCGCTAATTAGTGAAGAATTTCCCTCGCCTGGTTGTCTAGGTCTTAATTGAAAGGGGAAACCCGCAGACCCTCTGCACTCCATGGAATGAAGTGTACACCCCTGCTATAGCGGATTGGCTGGCTGCATTTTACTTTCATAAACCATGTCACATGGCTTTATTAAACTCCTTGAGTCGTTGGTAGTTAGCTGACGACCTGGTAGCTTTACCAGTATATCCAAACATTTGGGTGTCAAAGGAAAGGAGATCATTGAATGACAGAGCTCTTGCATGTTGTAGCTCAAACTTGACTTTGAGACGGTGTACAATTTTCTATAATGCATATCAATAAGAATCTATTTGTATCAAGGTTTTTTAATTTTATAATGAACAAATGCATTTACAGGATTCAGTATTAGTTTCTAGTGCACATGTGCTTCAGAAGTAGCTGGAATTCATCTAGGCTAGGGATGTAACGATTCACCAATATGCATTAGTGTTGTCACGATAGACCATATTTAGGCAAGTTTTTTTTTTTTTTTTCAAGTCGCAGTTGAAAAATATATTTGTGCAACGCGCGTGTCTCTGGACTAATCCATTGCGGAGGCTGCAGGGATGGCACAGTGTGGCTAAGATGCACAAGGCGCATTCCTCAATGCGCTCTCTCCCGTCATTTAGTGTGTATTCATTGTTTCACAGCTTAATTGTGATTTTTTTTTTTGCCCTTTGTTATTGTCTATCAATTCCCCATTACATAGATCACCAGTAGTACATTTACTGTTAACCCGTGGCCTACGATTTCAACGCCCTGCAGAAATCTAACATAATGCAAAAGTCCCCATCAAAATCCCTCTTAACCTGTTAAGTTGACCCTCTACTTTTTCTTAACCAGGTAGGCTAGTTGAGAACAAGTTCTCATTTGCAACTGCGACCTGGCCAAGATAAAGCATAGCAGTGTGAACAGACAACAGAGTTACACATGGAGTGAACAATTAACAAGTCAATAACACAGTAGAAAAAAATAGGCAGTCTATATACAATGTGTGCAAAAGGCATGAGGAGGTAAGCGAATAATACAATTTTGCAGATTAACACTGGAGTGATACATGATCAGATGGTCATGTACAGGTAGAGATATTGGTGTGCAAAAGAGCAGAAAAGTTAAATAAAAAAACAGTATGGGAATGAGGTAGGTGAAAATGGGTGAGCTATTTACCTATAGACTATGTACAGCTGCAGCAATCGGTTAGCTGCTCGGATAGCTGATGTTTGAAGTTGGTGAGGGAGATAAAAGTCCAACTTAAGCGATTTTTGCAATTGTTCCAGTCACAGGCAGCAGAGTACTGGGAACGAAAGGCGGCCAAATGAGGTGTTGGCTTTAGGGATGATCAGTGAGATACACCTGCTGGAGCGCGTGCTACGGATGGGTGTTGCCATCGTGACCAGTGAACTGAGATAAGGCGGAGCTTTACCTAGCATGGACGTGTAGATGACCTGAGCCAGTGGGTCTGGCGCCGAATATGTAGTGAGGGCCAGCCGACTAGAGCATACAAGTCGCAGTGGTGGGTAGTATAAGGTGCTTTAGTGACAAAACGGATGGCACTGTGATAAACTGCATCCAGTTTGCTGAGTAGAGTGTTGGAAGCCATTTTGTAGATGACATCGCCGAAGTCGAGGATCGGTAGGATAGTTAGTTTTACTAGGGTAAGCTTGGCAGCGTGAGTGAAGGAGGCTTGCTGCGGAATAGAAAGCCGACTCTTGATTTGATTTTCGATTGGAGATGTTTGATGTGAGTCTGAAGGAGAGTTTGCAGTCTAGCCAGACACCTAGGTACTTATAGATGTCCACATATTCAAGGTCGGAACCATCCAGGGTGGTGATGCTAGTCGGGCATGCGGGTGCAGGCAGCGATCGGTTGAAAAGCATGCATTTGGTTTTACTCGTTTAAGAGCAGTTGGAGGCCACGGAAGGAGTGCTGTATGGCATTGAAGCTCGTTTGGAGGTTAGATAGCACAGTGTCCAATGACGGGCCGAAAGTATATAGAATGGTGTCATCTGCGTAGAGGTGGATCAGGAATCGCCCGCAGCAAGAGCAACATCATTGATATATACAGAGGAAAGAGTCGGCCCGAGAATTGAACCCGCTGGCACCCCCATAGACTGACAGAGGACCGGACAGCATGCCCTCCGATTTGACACACTGAACTCTGTCTGCAAAGTAATTGGTGAACCAGGCAAGGCAGTCATCCGAAAAACCGAGGCTGTTGAGTCTGCCGATAAGAATATGGTGATTGACAGAGTCGAAAGCCTTGGCGAGGTCGATGAAGACTGCTGCACAGTACTGTCTTTTATCGATGGCGGTTATGATATCGTTTAGTACCTTGAGTGTGGCTGAGGTGCACCCGTGACCGGCTCGGAAACCAGATTGCACAGCGGAGAAGGTACGGTGGGATTCGAGATGGTCAGTGACCTGTTTGTTGACTTGGCTTTCAAGACCTTAGATAGGCAGGGCAGGATGGATATAGGTCTATAACAGTTTGGGTCCAGGGTGTCTCCGCCTTTGAAGAGGGGGATGACTGCGGCAGCTTTCCAATCCTTGGGGATCTCAGACGATATGAAAGAGGTTGAACAGGCTGGTAATAGGGGTTGCGACAATGGCGGCAGATGGTTTCAGAAATAGTGGGTCCAGCTGATTTGTACGGGTCCAGGTTTTGCAGCTCTTTCAGAACATCTGCTATCTGGATTTGGGTAAAGGAGAACCTGGAGAGGCTTGGGTGAGGAGCTACGGGGGGGGCGGAGCGGTTGGCCGAGGTTGGAGTAGCCAGGCGGAAGGCATGGCCAGCCGTTGAGAAGTGCTTATTGAAGTTTTCGATAATCATGGATTTATCGGTGGAGACCGTGTTTCCTAGCCTCAGTGCAGTGGGCAGCTGGGAGGAGGTGCTCTTGTTCTCCATGGACTTCAGTGTCCCAGAACTTTTTGGAGTTGGAGCTACAGGATGCAAACTTCTGCCTGAAGAAGCTGGCCTTAGCTTTCCTGACTGACTGCGTGTATTGGTTCCTGACTTCCTGAACAGTTTCATATCACAGGGGCTATTCGATGCTATTGCAGTCCGCCACAGGATGTTTTTGTGCTGGTCGAGGGCAGTCAGGTCTGGAGTGAACCAAGGGTGTTCTTGGTTCTGCATGCTTATCTAAAATGGTGAGGAAGTTACTTTTAAAGAATGACCATGCATCCTCAACTGACGGGATGAGGTCAATGTCCTTCCAGGATACCCGGGCCAGGTCGATTAGAAAGGCCTGCTCACAGAAGTGTTTTAGGGAGCGTTTGACAGTGATGAGGGGTGGTCGTTTGACTGCGGCTCCGTGGCGGATACAGGCAATGAGGCAGTGATCGCGGAGATCCTGGTTGAAGACAGCGGAGGTATATTTGGAGGGACAGTTGGTCAGGATGACGTCTATGAGGGTGCCCTTGTTTACAGAGTTAGGTTGTACCTGGTGGGTTCCTTGATGATTTGAGTGAGATTGAGGGCATCTAGCTTAGATTGTAGGACTGCCGGGGTGTTAAGCATATCCCAGTTTAGGTCACCTAACAGAACAAACTCTGAAGCTAGATGGGGGTGATCAATTCACAAATGGTGTCCAGGGCACAGCTGGGAGCTGAGGGTGGTCGGTAGCAGGCGGCAACAGTGAGAGACTTGTTTCTGGAGAGTAATTTTCAAAATTAGTAGTTCAAACTGTTTGGGTATGGACCTGGAAAGTATGACATTACTTTGCAGGCTATCTCTGCAGTAGACTGCAACTCCTCCCCTTTGGCAGTTCTATCTTGACGAAGATGTTATAGTTGGGTATGGAAATCTCTGAATTTTTGGTGGCCTTCCTGAGCCAGGATTCAGACACGGCAAGGACATCAGGGTTAGCAGAGTGTGCTAAAGCAGTGAGTAAAACAAACTTAGGGAGGAGGCGTCTGATGTTGACATGCATAAAACCAATACTTTTTTCGATCACAGAAGTCAACAAATGAGGGTACCTGGGGACATGCAGGGCCTGGGTTTACCTCCACATAACCCGCTGAACAGAGAAGGAGTAGTATGAGGGTGCGGCTAAAGGCTATCAAAACTGGTCGCCTAGAGCGTTGGGGGCAGAAGATAAGAGGAGCAGGTTTCTGGGCATGGTAGAATATATTCAGGGCATAATGCGCAGACAGGGGTGGGGTGCGGGTACAGCGGAGGTAAGCCCAGGCACTGGGTGATGATGACAGAGGTTGTATGTCTGGACATGCTGGTTGTAATGGGTGAGGTCACTGCATGTGTGGGAGGTGGGACAAATGAGGTAACAGGGGTATGCAGAGTGGATCTAGGGGCTCCATTGTGAACTAAAACAATGATAACTAACCTGAACAACAGTATACAAGGCATATTGACATTTGAGAGAGACATACAGCGAGGCATACAGTAATCACAGGTGTTGAATTGGGAAAGCTAGCTAAAAACAGTAGGCGAGGCTAATCAGCTAGCACAACAAACAGCAGGTAAAATGGCGTTGACTAGCAACTGGGCCGACAGATAAACAAACAAGCAGAATGGAGTACCGTGATTAATGGACAGTCCAGCGTGGCCAGCTATGTAGCCAAGAGATCAGTGTCCAGGGGCAGCGGTGGATGGGCAGGGAAGCTGGGCTGGCGAGTGTTATCCAGGTTTTTTTTTTTTTTAAACTAACAATGACTAAATAGCTTGGAGCTAACTAGCTGGTTAGCGTCTGGAGGTTGAGTGTGTCATAAAAATTAAAATTAAAAGTAATAGCTATTCCGTATCACAGTGGGTTAGGCAGGTTTCGGAAGGTATAAACAAAATAAAAATCAAAAAGAGAAAGTAAATGGGTTCAGAGTGTTTGGGATGCGGTGATTCAGATGGTTAGCAGGCCTGTGCTAACAGTTCAGTAGGCCCGGGCTAGACAAGCTAGCCGTTAGCAGGCCGAATTAGCAAACAGGGAGATAGCGAGGGCTAGAGAGAACCTTTGGGGGACGTCGCGATGGGGTGAGTCTGTTTATTCCTCTTCTTGTGGTGACATCGACAGACCGGTCGTGGGCCCGGGTAATTGTAGCCCAGGAGTATGCTACAGGTGCTCTAGTACGCTAGGTGAGCTGGAGACACAGCGATTCAGAAAGCTCGCAGGCCTTGGCCAGCAGATGGATCTTTGGCGACGTCTCAACGAAAAAGCCTGTTGAAACCACCTCGGACGATTATGTCGGGCGGACCAGTCGTGATGGATCGGCGGGGCTCCGTGTCGGCAGTAAAGGGTCCAGGCCAATTGGCAAAAGAGGTATTGTTGGACCTCTTCGGCTAGTCGGGAGATGGGCTTAGGTCGAGGCTAGCTCAAGGCTAACTGGTGCTTGCTTTGGGACAGAGACATTAGCCAGGAGTAGCCACTGATTGCAGCGAGTTAGTTGCGATGATCCGGTGTAAAGGTTCAGAGCTTGCGGTAGGAATCCGGAGATGTGGTAGAGAAAGCAGTCTGATATGCTCTGGGTTGATGTCGCTGGTGTCCTAGTTAGCTTTGAAGACCGCTAGCAGTGGCTAACTGAGTACTAGCTAGTAGCTAGTTAGCTGGCTAGCTTCTGATGGGATTTCGGTTCTAAAGTAAAGTATAGAAAAAGCAGATCCGTACCACATTGGGTGATGCGGGTTGCAGGAGAGTATATTCAGCTCTAGTTGGAAAGTGAGATTAAAATATGTACGAAATGTATACAGAAAAAATGCATATGATTAGTATGTGTGGATAGAAAACACTCAGACGTTTATAAAACTGGTTAAATCACGGCTGTGACTATAACAGAACGTGCGTTTAATCAAAGTGCAGGAATATCTGATAACTGAAAATGGAAAAAAATATCCATCCGCGACTTCAAGGAATTGTTCAAAGTGAATCGAATTAAATGAGGCCGAGGTTGCAGTGCCTACAGCTTCCACATGTTGTCTAGAGTCTTGTCATTTGATTCGCAATTGATTCTTCGTCTAACTGAATCAAGGGAATCGATTCCTCCGGTCTCCGACCGGATGTTTTGGTCGAGCTCTCTCAAAGACATTTTTTGAAACAGACGCCTATAGAATTGACATCGCCTCTGATGAATTTTAGCGCTTATTAACCTCTTCAGTCTACCCTCTACTTTTCGAACATTCTGTTAAAATTCACGCAACATTTCAGCGCCCTGCTACTCAGGCCAGGAATATAGTATATGCATATGATTAGTATGTGTGGATAGAAAACACTCAGACGTTTATAAAACTGGTTAAATCACGGCTGTGACTATAACAGAACGTGCGTTTCATTGAAAAGTGCAGGAAAATCTGATCACTGAAAGTGGAAAAATATATCCATCCGCCGCTTCAACCCATTGTTATGGGCGAAAGACATGAAATATGGCTGAGTTTGCAGTACCTACAGCTTCCACACGATGTCAACAGTCTTGTCGTTTGCCTAGGATTTGTTTCTTGGTCAAACGAACAAGAGACAGCCCATTTCTTCCGGTCTCCGACCGGATATTTTGGTTGAGAAATACACGGACAGTATTTCAAGATGGACCCCTATAGAAAACATTTCGTCTCGTGATTAATTTGATCGCTTATTAACATTTACTAATACCTAAAGTTGCATTGCAAAAGTATTTGAAGTGTTTTGTGAAAGTTTATCGTCGACTTTTTGAATTTTAAAAAATGACGTTATGTTATGAAACGCTATTTTTTTCCGTTTATCACAGTCTTCATAGATCGATATCTAGGGTATATATGGACCGATTTTAATTTAAAAAAAAGACCCAATAGTGATTATGGGACATCTAGGAGTGCCAACAAAGAAGATGGTCAAAGGTAATGAATGTTTTATATTTTATTTGTGCGGTTTGTGTAGCGACGACTATGCTAATTATTTTGTTTACGTCCCCTGCGGGTCTTTGGGGTGTTACATGCTATCAGATAATAGCTTCTCATGCTTTCGCCGAAAAGCATTTTAAAAATCTGACTTGTTGCCTGGATTCACAACGAGTGTAGCTTTAATTCAATACCCTGCATGTGTATTTTATTGAACTTTTGAGTTTTAACTAATACTATCAGCATTTAGCGTAGCGCATTTCCAGAGCTCTAGATGGGACGCCTGCGTGCCAGGTAGGACCAAGAGGTTAAGCTAGCTGTGTTTTTTAATTCTTTAGAATAGGTAGCGCCCTTCCTCAGCCTCAGTGCAAGATGGCAGCGCTATAGCGGTGTTTGTTACCATGAGACACCCTGCATCTGTCAATGCACAAAATCATCTGTAGCGTCCAACCGGTTTGACCTACCAACTATTATGATCTATTGAAAGATTAGGCTCTCAAGGACAAGATGGCGTGCTCAGTTTCGCTTTAGGACACCCACACGCCTCTACTTGTCTGAAGGTCCCCGTTACCAGTTATAAAAATGAATATATATATATGTGTATATATATGTATGTGTGTGAGATTTGTGCCTAAAATAAGGGAACATTTGTCCCATGTAGTGAATCTGTTCAAAGCTTTTTTTATTCTGGCTAATAGCAGTAATGCCAAATTCAATGTTTCATCCAGTCTTTTTTTTAAGTACTTGTATTATTTAACTAGGCAAGTCAGTTCAAGAAACTTCTTTGGCCCAACCCGGACGACGCTGGGACAATTGTGCGTCACCCTATTGGCCGGTTGTGATGCAGCCCAGGATCGAACCGACTCAAACGTAATTTGTCACATGCGCTGACTACAAAAGGTGTAGCATTTACCGTGAAATGGTCACTTACAAGCCCTTAACCAACTGTGCAGTTCCAGAAGAAAATATTTACCAAGTAGATTAAAATAAAAAGTAACACTAAGAATAACGAGGCTATTTACAGGGGGCATCGGTACCTAGTCAGTTTGGGGGGGGTACAGGCTGGTTGAGGTTCTGTACATGTCGGTGGGGACGAAGTGACTAACCAGGGTTTGTCGTGATGCCTTAAGCACTGAGGTGCAGTGCCGTAGACCGCTGTGCCACTCGGGAGCCCTAACATCTTAAACCTCTTGACACTCTAGGGGCAGTATTTCATTTTTGGATAAAAAGGAAATGAGCAGAATTTGAGGCTCTGTTTTCCATTGTCTCCTTATATGGCTGTGAATGTGCCCTGAACGAGCCTACACTTTCTGCCGTTTGCCCAAGCCAAGTTGTCTGCAGCATTGTGACGTATTTGTAGGCACATCATTGGAAGATTGGCCATAAGGCACTACATATACCAGGTTTTCTGCCCGGTGTCCTTTGTTGAAATTGGTGCGTAATCTTCAGCTGCAAGCGTTCTTCCATGTGATTCAGAGGAGAAAGCATACTTTCACGAATGATATATCGTTGAAGAGATATGTGAAAAACACCTTGAGGATTGATTCTAAACAACGTTTGCCATGTTTCAGTCGATGTTATGGAGTTGATTTGGAAAAAAGTTCTGCGTTTTGATGACTGAATTTTCATTTTTTTGGTAGCCAAAAGTGATGAACAAAACGGAGCGATTTCTCCTACACAAAGAATCTTTCTGTGAACACTTATTGTAACTTAATATAATACATCAATAAAATCAATTTAGCCTCAAATAAATAATGAAGCATGTTCAATTTGGTTTAAACAATGCAAAAACAAAGTGTTGGAGAAGAAAGTGTGATACGTGCCAATTAAGAACTAACTTTGAAGTTCCTTGCTCAGACCATGAGAACATATGAAAGCTGGTGGTTCCTTTTAACATGAGTCTAAAACATGATGTTTTAGGTTGTAGTATTACTACTTCTATACCATTTGTATTTCATTAACCTTTGACTATTGGATGTTATTATAGGCACTTTAGTATTGCCAGTGTAACAGCATAGCTTTTTTTCCTTCTCGCTCCTCCCTGGGCTCGAATCGGCAACACATCGACTACAGCCACCCTCGAAGCAGCGTTACCCATGCAGAGCAAGGGGAACAACCACTAGAAGGCTCCGAGCGAGTGACGTTTGAAACGCTGTTAGCTAGCCATTTCACTTCGGTTACACCAGCCTCATCTCGGGAGTTGATAGGCTTGAAGTCCTAAACAGCGCTGTATTTCAAAAAGTTGTAGTTTCAACGATTTCTTTGAAGATATCATGGCGAATAAATCAGGTTAAGCGAAAAAGTCTAAAGTGAAAGTGAGACAGATTTTTTTTGTTTGAGTAATCTTGGAGTATTATGATTCAAACAAATTGAGGAGCTGTTTCTGCAAGGACAGGACGTACTTCTGGACGGGTAAGTGCTAATGCCGTTTTATGAAATATAAAAAATATGTATGTATTGTACTTTTTTTTTGCAATGGACTTCCAAGGGGTGTGTGTGTATATATACAACAATGGCCGGAGTTGAATGGAACAGCACTTCACCTTAGTGACTGTTCCCTCTGCTCTATACAATACATATCTGTTTATTTTGTGATAAAAGGCTCATACAATACAAATATTTTTTAAACGTTTTCTTTCACAGTGATAGCAACTCTGACTGGGAGGCCCCGGTGCCAAGTTGCCCGCGCTACCTGTGCCCCCAGTGGTGTTGATATGCCACAGTTCATTACTGCAGGCATGGCTGCCTCAGGGCCAAAAGGGCACAGCATGGTGTCGTTGTGTTCTGTGTCGCATGAAATATACCACTTGTTCAGTTTGCCTCTGCTTTACATCAGAAAGAGACTGCTATGGGACATCAAAATATTGTGACTAGGACATCCAAGGGGAGGACTTATTATTATTATTTTAAATATTTATTTTCTAATATTTTAACTTTTTTTGTGTTAGAATTGCTTTTTGATATGTTGTATATAGTTATTTGCACTGCTGTATAGTTATAGGTCATTTCACCAATTCGGCCACTTGGGTACATTTGGGCAACTTGTGTGGGACACCTGGGTGACTTAATGCTAAATGTCATGTAGCTCACCCATTCCTGAAGTTATCAGTCTCAACTTTACACACGTACAGATGCCTTTTTGTGTTATCCATCAAAATTATCTACAGCATCCTATCTGACTGTGTGGCTATTCTACTACATGTGAAAGATGATACTAAGACAATAAAAAACAATGTATTCTCTTCCTCTTTTCTTCCACCAGATCTACAGTGCTATATTCTCCTACATTCAATTAAAATTTCCACAAACTTCAGAATGTTTCCATTCAAATGATACCAACAATATGCATATCCTTGCCAATGGGGCTGAGCTACAGGCAGTTAGATTTGGGCATGTCTTCAGGTGGAAATTGATGACAAAGGGATGCAGCCATAACAGGTTAATGACATTAGCCTATATTACAGATGCAATCTCAATTGGTTTAAAAACGTGGATCCTAAATTGTGTCCTTAACTTAAGTACATGTTTTTATACTTAGCCATTAGTGGTAGGCCTGCTCCATGTGTAGGTTTGAGAGGAATGGAGCAGGGTTAAAGTAACACATTCCCAGCCGATCAAAGGGCAAGTTGAAGATATCGGTGACTACTGGATATATTGCTTAACTGGATGATATGACAACAGCCAGTGACTGTGCAGGGAGCCAAATTCAAAACAAATGTCATAATTAAAATTCCTCAAACATGTATTATATACAGTTTAAGGTAATCTTGTTAATCCCACCAGTGTCAACAAACTATTGTTAGGTCATCACCAAGCCACAGATAAACAGCCATTTTTCCAGCCGAAGACAAGTCACAAAAAGCACAAATAGAGAATTGAATCGCTAACCTTTGATCTTCATCAGATGACACTCATAGGACTTCATGTTACACAAGGCACGTGTGTTTTGTTTGATATAAAGTTCATATTTATATCCAAAAATCTGAGTTTACATTGGCGCGTTATGTTCAGTAATATTTTGCTTCCTGACACGGCCGGCGATTTTGCAGAGAGCCACATCAATTTACAGAAATACTCATAATAAACATTGATAAAAGATACGAACGAGTGTTATGCATGGAATTTTAGATCCATTTCTCCTTCATGCAACTGCTGTCAGATTTCAAAAAAGCTTTACTGAAAAAGCACACCATGCTATAATCTGAGTACAGAGCTGAGACCAAAACATGCCATACAGATACCCGCCATGTTGTGGAGTCAACAGAAGTCAGAAATAGCATTACATATTCACTGAACTTTGATCTTCATCAGCATGCACTCCCAGGAATCCCAGTTCCACAAGTGTTTGATAAAGTTAATTTATGTCCAAATACCTCCTTTTTGTCCATGCGTTTTAGTTAACAAATCCAAATTCACGAGCGCAGGCCAGTCAGTCTAATTGCATTACAGAATGTAGAAACATGACAAACTATGTATAGAATCAATCTTTAGGATGTTTTTAACATTAATCTTCAATGTTTCAACCAGAGAATTTTGTCTTTAGAAAGTAAAAGGAACGCAGCTACCTCACGGGTGCCTGAAACAAGGTTCTAAATGCTGTTGACATCTAGTGGAAGCCTTAGGAAGCGCAATATGACACTATTGGATAGGCAAAGACAAGAGAACCAACAAATGTTAAAATCTAACCAGGAAGTGGGAAATGTTTCTCGGGTTTTTACCTGCCATATGATCTGTTATACTCGGACATCATTCGAACAGTTTTAGAAATGTCAGTGTTTTCTATCCAAATCTACTAATAATATGCATATTTTAGCTTCTGGGACTGAGTAGTTACTCTAGTGACTCTGATCACTTTATTCATCCAAGCTACTCAATACTGCCCCCAGCCATAAGAAGTTAAACAATGCATCAAATATGAGTTGCAACTTGCACAGGTGTTGGCGCGAGTGGTCGATTTCGGATCGCTTTGACTTGTTGGGTTCTGGTTCTTAAGTCTTACTGACCCGTACTCCTCGTTTCTCCCCATCAGGCGGTGATCCTCCATGGGGGCCTGTCTAGTGACCGTCTGGAGCTGGAGACAGGAGACGCTTTGGAGGCCCTGTGCTGTCTGGACCCCTCCATACTGTCCATATTTGAGGACACAACCACAGGAGAGGTAAGGCTCAGAACATAGTTCAAATCACTTCCTGTTTCCTATATAGTGCTCTACTTCTGACCAGAGCCACTTATGTAATTTAACTTTTTGCTAACTGTATAATAGTTCAAATTTAACTGAATTGTGAAAATGTTATTAAAAATATATTTTTCTCAGAATAAAGTTGGACTTGATGAGGATAACGAGGCGACGCTGCTCACAGCTCTGACTGAGATCCTGGATAACGTGGACAACGAGAACCTGTCCCCCTTCGACACGCTGCCAGACTCTGATTTACTGACTGGCCAGAAAGGCCGGGAACACTCGCCGGTGAGTCCCACATACAAACTGAACTTATCCCTATTTGACATGCTGCACAACTCCGAACATGTAAAGATAGACTTTGTTATTGACCTCTCTGGGATATGTGGGACTGTAGCGTCCCAACTTGCTAACATCCAGTGAAAATGCAGAGCCCCAAATTCAAATAAATTACTATAAAAATTCAACTTTGAAATCACACATTCAATATGCAAAATTAAAGCTACACTTGTTGTGAATCCAGCCAACATGGCAGATTTAAAAAAAATAATAAAATAAAAATGCTTTACGGCGAAAGCAAACTATGCTATTATCTGAGGATAGCACCCAAGCAAATAAACACAGACCATCATATTTCAACCCTCCAGGCGTGACACAAAACGCATAAATAAATAATTAATGCCGTACCTTTGACTAGCTGCTTCTGTTGGCACTCCAATATGTCCCATAAGCATCAAATGGTCCTTTTGTTCGATTAATTCCATCGAGAGATATATCTCTATATCCAAAATGTCCATTTATTTGGTGTTTGATCCAGAAAAAGGCTTGTTCCAACCGGTTCCAACATGACTACAAAATATCTCAAAAGTTACCTGTCCAAACATTTCTAATTACTTTTGTATTACAACTTAAGGTATTTGTTAACGTAAATAACAGATACAATTGAAGACACTGGGTATACTGTGTTCAATACCGGCGGTAAACAAAGTGTCGCTAGCTTTCAGGTCAAACGCCTCTAACAAAGAGTACACTTCCCTCTACCCTCATTCTGAAGTGTTACTTCTACATTTCTCAAAGGAAAAACCTCAACCAATTTCTGAAGACTGACATCCAGTGGAAGCGATAGGAACTGCAAGAAGTTCCCTTCGAAATCTGGATTCCCAATGAAAACCCATTGAAAAGAGTGACCGGGGGGGGAAAAATCTGAATGGTTTGTCCTTGGGGTTTTGCCTGCCAAATAAGTTCTGTTAGTCAGACAAGTTTCTAAAACTGTTTGAATCGTAAGTGTTTTTTCCATCCAAATCTACTAATAATGAATCTTAGCTTCTGGGCATGAGTAGCAGGTAGTTTAATTTGGGCACGCAATTCTCTATCCTGGAGAAGTTAACAGTATGTCGCCAATGCTCAATGAGAATAACATATGCCACTACCAACACCTCATACATATTGACACATTTACGCCGTCATCATCCCCGGTATTTCTACCACCGGAGCAAGGCGGAAGTGGAAAATGACACCTCTTTGTCTCAAAGCAGCCTTTCTTAGTTGCCTCTGACCGGGCCAAAGAAATGACAGGAGCGATTTATAACCACAGATATACGCACAACTCTTGCTTAACTAATTTACAGCATGGTGGTGTTACCATGGAAGGCCAGTACTCAATCACACTTTTGAAATGGCTCATACACTAAAGGGGCATAGTCTTTTTCACAATTGAAGTATTCCAACCAAATGTGGAAGTGCATATGGAACACAGGAAAATCACTTGACTGCAATAGGCCTTTGAATAAACAAACTACAAGAACGGTTGTCATTTCATTTTCTCGCTGTACCAAAACCAAACCGTGACCCTAAACTGTAATGGTTTGGTGAACCGTTACACCCCTAGATATAACTGTATACACGATGGTGTACTTCGTAGGGCTCGGATGTACCCAGCTCTAGGAAGCAGGGCTGTCTGAACAAATAAGAAACTGGTGACTGTGTTCCAATGGCCTTTTTAAAAACATTTTAAATGCCTAACTCTTTCGTCCTGTGTTTTTCTTCTGATATTGTAGCTGAGGAGACTGCTTTGCTTGTCCCACTCGTCTCCAGAGAGTGAAACACCTTGCAACACGCGACAGTTCTCCACTGGGAAGGTAGCACACAGTTTCTAGCGTTAGCTCCATTTTCATATTGACATGTGCATAAGTCTTCAGAGAAATCATGAGACTTACTGCGGTGAAGTGCAGACACACCAAAAAGTCTAACTGGTGTGAAAGTCTGCAGATGCAGGTGGTCCAGCTGATGTTGTAAACCTTCAAGCTGGACAGAGGAATGCTCCAGGCGTTAACCTGATGTTTCCGCTCTTTATTTAGAGTCTCCCCAGGACACAGGAGTCTGTCCAGAGGAGTGACGGAGAGGAGGAAGAGGACGCAGAGGCTTGTTCTCCCTCCCTGAGCCCAGACAGACAACCCTCGTCATCAGAGCAAGAGCTCCTGACCTGGGGTGGCCTGTCCCTGCCTCTGGAGCAGCACATGGATGGAGAGAGCATGTCAGTGAATCTAGGAGAGCTGGTCAGACACATGCACCCCTATTGCATGGCAGTGTGCGTGGAGGATGAAGGGGAAGAACGGCTGCTGGCGGAGGAAGGGATACTGCTGGAAGTGGTCGAACATGGAGAGCATGGCGAGACTATATTTGCCATCCCAGATATGGGCATCCCTTATGCTCATCTCTCTCTCTCCTTGCCGGGAGTAGAAGACTCATTCAAAGCGGAGCAGAGGTTTCCAGATGAAATTTCTGAAGTGGATATGTTGGAGACGCCAGAGTCTGAGTCGGCGAATGATGTCGTAGTTGACGATGACGCAGCAAAGGTGGCTGACCCTGCCGAGACCCTGAGGGCAAAAGCAAGTGGTGAGAATGTTATCTACAGGAGACCAAAGGAGGAGACTGTAGAAAGATGTTTGTCTCGAAGGAAAAAGAAACGGAAAAACAAAGTGAAGCGGTCACCTGCTGAGGTCACCCCTGAGCCTGCCCAGGCAGAGGGGAGGGTCCTGAGGAGCGCGTCCCATAGGGGCGCCGCCCAGGAATCCTCGTCCCGGAAGCCCATCAAAGAGACGACCAGACCAGAGAAAAAGGACAAAGAGATGTTTTCTTCTGCCATATCTATGGCCGCCCCCGAAGCCCCAAAACAGAAGACGAGAGCAACGCATGCTGGCGAAACACAACACGTACAGCGACAGAGCCATGTGGAAGTCACAACCTTAACACTATCCACACACCGCAGCGTTAAGGTCATCCCTGCCTCAGACCATGTGTTGAAGGTCATGGCCTCTGACCTGTTGCCAGTGACTATGACCCCAAAGAAACTCCCCCAAACAACCACAGGCTGCGAGAAGCCTCAAAGCCTTCTAGCTTCTGCAGCTAACCCAACAGCCCCCCAGGCAATGACAATCAACCCTGCAGCACCCCAGGCGCTTAACCCAAGTGAACGACCTGTGTCAGTTGCCCCCCAGGCAATAATGCAGTCCAACAGTGCCTCTCTAGCGGCCCCCCAGGTTATCCCAAAGCCCATTAAGGCCTCCCAGGCTATTGAGCCCAAGCCTAAGCCCCTGTCCCTCCAGCAGTACCGGCTGCTGCGGCAGCAGAAGAAACCGGCCCCCTTAGAGAGACCAGAGGACCAGAGCACCAAGTGGCCCAGCCTCCCTGATGCCCCTACCGAGTTGCCCCCTATCCCCTGCCTCCCCATCCCCTCTTCCAGAGACCCCCGTCGCCCCCACCCCTCCCCAGGGTTTACTGGGGTGGAGGTGAAAGCGGCCTGGCAGCCCATGGGACCAGGAGCACCTCCAACACCTGAAGCTCTGCTTGTGCCTCCTGCTTACATGCTGGCCTCCAAATCCTCTTCCCCAACCAAGGCTTCTAGTGCAAATGCATCCCCTATAACCCCTCCCCAGCAAGCGACTGTTCCTACTCAACAGCCAGCTAAAGCTAGCCAATCCCCCATCTCCGTTGTGCCTTCATCCAGTACTGTGAGTGTAGTACCCCCACCACCCCAGAACCCTTTTGTGAAGCGTAATATACCCCAGGCCCCCCATCCTGGACTTACAAATCCCCAGCTCCAGTCCCAGCTACCCTCCAAGACTGTGGTCCTTATCAAATCTCAGAGCTCCAGTGGAGCCTCTTCTAAAACCACTACAGCTGCCAACAGGCCCGCCCTAATTGCTACTATAGCCCAAAAACCCACCCCTGTCGCTGGTGCTCTACTTGAGAAAACGTTCAACTGCACCACCAACGCTGCTGCTGTTTCTGTTCAGAAACCTTCCCCTGCGGCTCCTTTGAAGGTGGCTACTACTCTCCAGAAGGGAGTAGTTACTCTGCCCCGGCCTAAGATGCCTGAGCTGCCTACAGTCACTCCTGGGTCTACCCCAGCCAAACCCTCCACTACCCAGTCCTCCAAACCTGCAGTGAGGTGTACTACAGCCCAGGAGGCCCCCAAAGCCAAGAGCCCTACTCAGGAGCTGATAGAGGCATTCACCAGTGAAATTGGTGAGTGGACATACTGGACATATACTACTGTACTGATCCTCTGGTTGCTTAAATGTGTTTATCCTTGCCACAGTTTGTGGTTTATTTGTATAGTGCTGAGTGGTTCTGTTATCTCACAGGTATTGAAGCTGCTGACCTCACCAGCCTGCTGGAGCAGTTTGAAGAGACTCAAGGTGAGTGATACTGAGTATTAACACATGCGTTCTCTCTGGCTGTAGGGGACACCGTTATCAAAAATGACTGCCAAATTTCTTCACTCTACATTTCTTTCACATTTCTGTTTCTTTGGCATTAGTTAATCTATAACGAATAACCCACTGTTTATTGAACAAGACAGTCTGTTAGAAAAGTTGGGAATTTTGCGTTAATTGTTTCTTCCTCGCTGAAAATGTAATCCACGTAGCCCTTACTCCTCGAGCATGATAGTGGGCCTAATGGTTTTGGTGTTAGCTAACACCTGACTTGCTGTTGGCTAACAGCTCAGTGGGTCCGCCAGTTCAGTAGTACTAGACTAAATCTGTCACCAGGATCACTTTCACTGGACTGTATAGTGGAGGCGTATAGGGTTGCAGGGCTATCTCTGGCCCTGTATGGTGTGGAGGATTTGCGTGCCAGGACTCCCACGGTTAAGAACGGGCACCTTGCGAAGTTGACGGCTGACAAACATTGGACTTTGCAGGTCCATCTGCAATGTGCTCAATGTCTTGTGTGTTTTGGCGCAGGTAAGTAGCTTGGCTTGGTTTTCAACGTTTTTGCTTATCTAGATGGGTTTTCATTGTGGATTGACACTCATTTTCTTTGATTTAAAATATCCATTTGATGTTACATATTAGGATATACCATGACTTGTTTTATTAAATAAAACGACTTTGGAATGTAGTAGCCTATAATGTGCGCCTCAGCCTTCATGCATGTAGCCGGTTTCAAATGAAGTGATCACTACTACAATGCAAGGTGGAATTTAAATGATGGAATAAAAATGTAGCTTCGACAACAAGCAACCAGCAGGTAGGCTGTGATATGAGTTAAGGAGAAAGCACAGCAATATATAGCCTGGCTAGTTTAGCTAGCTAGCTTCTTGAGGTTACGCCGATTTGACGCAGTCAAGGTGGGCACTGTCAAATGGGATGATGACTAACATTGTGGCTGCTGCAAGTTAGCCAGTTTAAATAGTCTTTGACGAGCTGGCATAGCTGCATGTCTATTTCCCTCCTGTCAGCTCCACTCGCATTTCTCACACACCATCCGGTCCTTCCCCCGCAGCAGCAGAGCTGGAGTCTCTCCCTTTGTGCTCAGGTTAAAAACAGAAGTAAAAAATGAAATAAAATCATGTATTCTGGATATCAGTCCCCCCCCCCCATTATTTGAGTATTACTTTTCTTTCAAACGCCCATCCCTAGTTCTGAGTTCATGTTTGGTTACATGATTTGTGATGTATTCTGCATGTGAATAATGAACATGGTAAGTCTTACCTAGTTAAGTGCCCACTTCGCGTTAAAGTATTGGTATTCAAGTTCAAACATTGAGGTGAAAGTTGTTAACATGGGCTATGGCTGTTTCAGGAGATGGGTTTTGATGTTCTAACCTTTTAATGAGGCTGTCATTTATTTTCCCCAAGGGGGTAGGGCTAGGCGTTATACCTATTTAACTATATAACGTTATTGATGCGCTGACCGGTTTGGGTTTTACCGTGTCTTCTATAATGGTATTTCAACATATGGTTTGTTAATGTGATGCCCAACTCCATCGCATATGTCCATTTTTATAGTTTACTTTTTGCTTCCTGCAAGTCGAGTCTCACCCTGTTCTCCTGCATGTCGTAGCCCTGCCCCATCACTCAAGGGGAGCATGTTGCTCAACTACGGAGTCACGAGCACTTCACTTGCCATTCAGTCTGCATGGTCAGAAGAAACAAGATGTCGGTGACACCGATGCTGCTTCCAAGCATTGTATAATTACACGATTACACTGCAGAAAAAACATAAATACAACATGTTAAGTGTTGGTTTCATTAACTGATATAACACTACAATTTTTCCATATGCACAAGCTTTTTTTCTCATTTAGTGCACATTTGTTTATATCCCTGTGAGTGAGCATTTCTCCTTTGCCAAGATAATACATCCATTTGACAGGTGTGGCATACTAAGGAGCTGATTAAATAGCATGATCATGACGCAGGTGCACCTTGTGCTGGGGATAATAAAAGGACACTAAAATGTACACTTGTCACACAACACAATGTCATTGATGTCTCAAGTTGAGGGAGCGTGCATTTGGCATGCTGACACCCGAGCTGTTGGCAGAGAATGTACTGTTAATTTCTCTACCGCAAGTTGCTTCCAATATCGTTTTAAGGAATTTGGCAATACGTCCAACTGGCCTCAACCATAAACCATGTGTAACCACGCTAGCCCAGAACCTCCATCTGGCTCTACCTGCGGGATGGTTGGTGTGAGACCAGCCACCCGGACAGCTGATGAAACTGGGTTTGCACAACTGAAGAGTTTCTGCACAAACTGAAGCTCCTCTGTATGCTCGTCTTGCCAGGCAAACTAAACTTAGATGGCCACTGGCACGCTGGGGAAGTGTGCTCTTCACGTAGGAGTCTGTTTCAACTGTACTAGATTTTATGGATGAATTTGAATACTCAGATTCTGTGATGCGATCCAGAAGCCCGTTGTCGAGCCATTCATCTGCCGCCATCACCTCATGGTTTAGCATGATAATGAATGGCCCAGTGTCGCAAGGATTTGTTCAAAATTCCTGGAAGCTGAAAAATGGCCCAATTCTTCCATGGCAGCATACTCACCAGGCATGTCCCCATTTAGCATGTTTGGGATGCTCTGGCTCAATGTGTATGGCAGTGTGTTCCAGTTCCCGCCATTATCCAGCAAATTCGCACAGCCATTGAAGAGTGGGACAACATTCCACAAGACACAATCAACAGCCTGATTCACTCGATGCATAAAGGAGATGTGTAGCGCTACATGATGCAAATGGTGGTCACCATATACTGACTGGTTTTCTGATCCACGCCTCTAACTTGTTTTTAAGCATCTGTGACCAACAGATGCATATCTCTATTCCCAGTCATGTGAAATCTATAGATTACAGCCTAATGAATTGATTTCAATTGACATATTTCCTTATGAACTGTGACTCAGATCTTTGAATTGTTTCATATTGCCTTTTTATTTTTGTTCAAAGTAGCTCTTAAGTCTGCAGAAGGCTTTCTTTTCTTAGCATGTTGTGGCTTAAGTAAATATGGTTAGCCAAATGTAAACGTAGCTAGCTAGAAGTGTGATTTTAAGTGCTGGTGTAGGCCTAGAGCAGCATGATTTAGAAGATAACATTGCACAATCAGCTGAATAGCCCAAGCATGAATGTTTAGTTAAAGAGCTAGCAAGCAACGTCTTTTATTATTTTTTTAAACTAGGAATGTCGGTTAAATTATTTTTTACAATAACGGCCAACCAAAAGGCTTTCTGTGGGGACGGGCAGGGATGAAAAAATAAAGAATATAGGACACAGCGCACCACCACGAGACAACGCTACATTAACCTAAAGTTGACACAGCATGGTAGCAAACCAAGATGGCAACATGGTACAAACATTGGGTACAAAGGGTAAGAAGGTAAAGACAATACATACGCAAAGCAGCCACAACTGTCAGTAGGTAGCCTAGTGGTTAGCACGTTGGACTAGTAACCGAAAGGTTGCACGATCAAATCCCCGAGCTGACGAGGTACAAATTTAAATGAGGGAGAACTGTCCAGTTTGACTGTTTGCAGCTTGTTCCGGTCACTGAGAAGTGACCCAGGGATGTGTGCTGTGGGGACCTTTTAACAGAATGTGACTGGCAGGTGGATGGGGCTGCAGTAGGCATCTCGGATAGGGGGGGAAGTGAGGCCTAAGCGAGTTTTATAAATAAGCATACACCTTTGGGTTTTGTGATGGGTATATGGAAATGACCGGTTTACAGAAGAGTATAGAATGCAGTGATGTGTCCTATAAGGAGAACTGGTTGTGAATCTGATGGCAGAATGGTAAAGCCCATCTAGGCACTCGAGCACCCTTACCTGCCATTCTATGAATTGTCTCCATAATCTAGCATGGGTATGATGGTCATCTGAATCAGGGTTGGTTTTGGCAACTGGGGTGAAAGGAGTGATTACGAAAGAGGAAACCAGGTCTAGATTTAACTTTAGCCTGCAGCTTTGTGCTGAGAGAAGGACAGTGTACCATACCCCCAAGTACTTGTATGAGGTGACTACCTCAAGCTCCGCCCCTCTCCCCACAGGTGTGACTACTACCTCCTGAGGGTTTGTTCTTCTTACCAAACCACATGGCCTTCTGTTTTGGAGGTGTTCTGAACAAGGTTAAGGGCAGAGAAAGCTTGTTGGACACAAAGCTTTGAGTGTTTAACACAAAATCCGGGGAGGGGCCAGCTGAATATAAGACAATCTACATATAAATGTTCCTACTGCCTGAGCTATGTTGAAGTAAATTGAGAAAAGCGTGGGGCCGAGGATCAAGCCTTGGGGGTACTCCCTTGGTGACAGGTAGTGGCGGAGACTGATGTTCTGACTTTATACACTGTACTCTTTTGACATGGGTAGTTAGCAAACCAGGCCAAAGACACCTCAGACACCAATACTCCAAGAATGGAATGGTCTACCGCTGGTATTCCCAAACTGGTGTACGTGCAATGCCGTCATGGGTCCAGCAAATAAAAATGTGATTCACGTTTTAAAAATACAATACAAGTACTTCACATTTTCAAATAGTCAATTTATATTTTCCATTGGGGGCTATACATGTGGGTTTTTTTCCCCCTGTGGGGCCTCAGTTTAATTTTATTTCTGGCAGTGAAACGTCTAGTGTTCAGCGAAATAACACAATGTCAAATACAGGTAGCCTAGTCAAATAATTAACATCCTATCACATTAACCGTTACTCTCACGGGAATTCCGCTAACGGTCCATATGTAGCTGCTGCTCATTCCGTTTTCTTAAATTGATAAATGGTTAAAAGGCCCATAGACATACCAGCAGTGGTGCACCTGTTGACGACAAGTTCTGCTTCCACGAGCACGTCCAATGCTGGCGTCAGTAATTCTACATTTTGTTGTTCGCCCAGCTAGCATGGACACTGACAGTTGTGAATCTGATGCAGCCGAAGAGCTACTGCCCCCTTCCCCGGAAAGCACCGAACAGACGGACGTTGGACCATCAGAGGCGCAAATGAGAACTGCATTGATTTAGGGGTTCACTTATAATGGGAGGAGGGCCATTCCTCAGCCACAGTGTGTTACATGTGCAAAAGTACTCTCAACCCGATGAAACCTTCACTCTTGTGCAGGCCTTTAGAAACAACTTGCCAATTAGGAAAATAAGCCATGGAGTTTTGTGAGAGAATTAAGACTGCTTTCGAGTAAGATGTGTGTATAAAAGCAACACATACTATTTAAGGGGCTAGAAGTGTCTTTATATGGTGAGCTACCGAGTGGCTAGGACAGGGAAGCCTCGTACTATTGTTGAGGACTTAATTCTTCCTCATGCCGCGGATATGGCTGGGACAATGCTAGGGGGAGAAGGCCTCAAACAAGTTTCATGATTCATCAGTGACATAGATGTTTTGAAACAATTGCTGTGTCACATACAAGCAAGTGATTTTAGATGCATTAAAACTGGATGAGTCAACAGATGTGGCGGGCCTGGCACAGCTCCTGGAATGTCTGTTACATTTTTGGGTGGTCAATTAAGGAAGACATCCTCTTCTGGACAACAGGAGAGGATATTTTTAAAGTACTGGACAGCTTTGTGACATCAACTGGACTTTGGTGGTCAAGATGTGTTTAGTATCTGTACTGATGGTAAAAAAGCCATGACAGGGAGACATGGTGGAGTGGTAATGTGCGGGCAAGCAGTTGCTCCCGACGCAACTTGGGTACACTACAGCATCCACCGAGGCTCTTGCTGCTAAAATAATACCTGACAGCTTGAAAGATGCTTGGACACTACAGTGAAAATGGTTAACTTTTAAAGCAAGGCCCCTGAACTCGTGTGTATTTTCTGCACTATGCAATGATTTGGGCAGCGACCATGTAACGCTTTTACAACATACAGAAGTGCGCTGGTTATCAAGGGGCAAAGTATTGACATGTTTTTTAAAATTCAGAGACAAGCTTAGTTTTCTTTACAGACCATAATTTATTTCTGACCGCTTGCATGATGACGAGTTTCTCACACGACTGGCCTATCTGGGTGATTGTTTTTTCTCACCTGAATGATCTGAATCTAGGATTGCAGGGACTCCAACTATATTCAATGTGCGGCACAAAATTGAGGCCATGATTAAGAAGTTGGAGCTCTTCTCTGTCTGCATTAACAAGGACGATACACAGGTCTTTCCATTATTGTGTGATTTATTTTGTGCAAATTAACTCCCACTTCCGGACAATGTCATGTGATTATAGTGAAGCACCTGAGTGAGTTGGGTGCGCAATTACGCAGGTACTTTCCCGAATCAGATGACACAACTGGATTCGTTATCCCTTTCATGCCTTCTGGCCACTTACCGATATCTGAACAAGAGCGTCTCATCGAAATTGCAACAAGTGGTTCTGTGAACATTTTGTCAGAAGCCACTGTGTAATTTCTGGATGGAGCTGCCCTCAGAGTATCCTGCCTTGGCAAATCGTGCTGTTAAGACACTGGTGCCCTTTGCAACCATGTACCTATCTGAGTGGATTCTCTGCCCTTACTTGCTTAAACTAAAGGCAGACTATGTGGAAACTGATTTTAAGACAGACACTCCAATACAACCGACACTGCAGAGTTATGTGCATCCTTTCAAGCACACCCTTCTCATTAACCTGTGGGGAGTTACTCACAATTTCCGGTGAACAAATCATGTTTTATATGTAAGATGGTTAAATAAAGAGCGTAATTATTGATTTTGTGCCCCGGTCCTATAAGAGCTGTCACAACCCGGCTCATGGGAAAACACGCTCATTCTTATGTTTTAATCAGTGTATAGTATGCGTGGCAGGCTTACAATGATGGCAACAAACAAACAAACATTTGAGTGTGCTGACCATGGTGCTAGAGGGGGTATGCAGCTGGAGGTTGAATTTAAAGGTGTACGGGACTATAAAAGGGTCTAAAAGATCTGAGCCAGATGTTTCTTTTTGGGGGGTGGGGGTCAAGTTTCAGGAGTTCCTTTTAGCACCTCGACTCAGTTTCTCCCTGCAGGCAGTCACCATTTAAGGTCATTACAGAAAACAGGAGGATAACACTGAGTAGCCTTTTCTGGGTATGGAAGTCATACCATGTGTGATTTTGGTAATCTGAGATTTACGGGGACCCATTGCTTTAGGACTTGGTCAGGTGGTTTAAGCATATCCCAGTTTCGGTCACCTAGCAGGACACATTCAGAGCTAGTGTAAGGGGCCAGGAGAGCGCTTTGGGCAGCTAGGGTACAGTTCTGATGGAGGACAATAGAACCCAGCAATTGTCAACAAAGAGCTATTTGAGTTTTTAATGCTGAAGACCAGCAAATCAGACTGTGAGCAGATTGCCAGGTGGAATCCAAGCACCAGTTTCAGGCATCGGGAGTAGGTGTCACACCCACTTGGGAGAGCCATATTTCTGGAAGCCGATTTCTTGAACAATAGTTGTATCGGATCTGTCCTAGCAAGCTTGGCTGCCTTAACTCAGCATTCAGTCCCTATAAAGTAAAATACACTGGTCAAAAAATAAAGGGAACACTAAAATAACACATCCTAGATTTGAATGAATAAAATATTCTGATTAAATACTTTTTTCATTGCATAGTTTAATGTGCTGACAACAAAATCACACACAAATGATCAATGGAAATCAAATTTATCAACCCATGGAGGTCTGGATTTGGAGTCACACAAAATTAAAGTAGAAAACCACACTATAGGTGGCTCTAACTTTGTAATGTCTTTAAAACAAGTCAAAATGAGGCTCAGTGCCTGTATGACCTCCCTACAACGCCTGGACTTGCTCCTGATGAGGTGGCGGATGGTCTCCTGAGGGATCTCCTCCCAGTCCTGGACTAAAGCATCCTGGACAGTCTGTGGCGTTGGTGGCTGGAGCGAGACATGATGTCCCAGATGTGCTCAATTGGATTCAGGTCTGTGGAACCGGCGGGCCAGTCCATAGCATCAATGCCTTCCTCTTGCAGGAACTGCTGACACACTCCAGCCATATGAGGTCTAGCATGGTTTTGCATTAAGATGAACCCAGGGCCAACCGCACCAGCATATGGTCTCACGGGGTCTGAGGATCTCATCTCGGTACCTAATGGCAGGCAGGCGAGCACATGGAGGACTGTGCGCCCCCCCCCAAAGAAATGACTGACCCACTGCCAAACCGGTCATGCTGGAGGATGTTGCAGGCAGCAGAACGTTCTCCAGGGCGTCTCCAGACTCTGTCACATGTGCTCAGTGTGAACCTGCTTTCATCTGTGAAGAGCACAGGGCGCCAGTGGCGAATTTGCCAATCTTTGTGTTCTCTGGCAAATGCCAAACGTCCTGTACGGTGTTGGGCTGTAAGCACAACCCCCACCTGTGGACGTCGGGCCCTCATACCACCCTCATGGTGTCTGTTTCTGACTGTTTGAGCAGACACATGCACATTTGTTGCCTGCTGGTCATTTTGCAGGGCCCTGGCAGTGCTCCTCCTGCTCCTCCTTGCACAAAGGCGGAGGTAGCGGTCCTGCTGCTGGGTTGTTGCCCTCCTATGGCCTCCTCCACGCCTCCTGATGTACTGGCCTGTCTCCTGGTAGCGCCTCCATGCTCTGGACACTACGCTGACAGACACAGCAAACCTTCTTACCACAGCTCGCATTGATGTGCCATCCTGGATGAGCTGCATTACCTGAGCCACTTGTGTGGGTTGTAGACTCTGTCTCATGCTACCACGAGTGAAAGCACCGCCAGCATTCAAAAGTGACAAACATCAGCCAGGAAGCATAGGAACTGAAGTGGTCTGGTCACCACCTGCAGAACCACTCCTTTTATTGGGGGGTGTTCCCTTTTTATTTTTTTTGAGCAGTGTATATCGTAACGTATTTATTTTATGTTCTTTCTTTGATTTCAAAATGGCATTAGACAACACTACTCACTCAGTTCCAGGTTGGATGGTGTCCTCAGGTCTTTGCTGTTTGTTTGCTAGAGCACCCTCCTTATAGCTTGGAAAAGGGAATCCTTGGTAGCAGTAATCTTGTGTGTGTGGTCCAAGATTTTGCTTCCTACCCTGGCACAATTCCTCTCTGGCATGTCAAACAACAATATAGCCTAAGTGCTGCCCATTATTTTCCATCTGATTTTACAATTACGTTTCCATGATTTACAGCAGTTCACCAATAAACTCGGTCTAGATTATTTGCCCATATCTATCATGCAGCCCTATGTGGGGACAGTGCAAGTTATAACAAATGTTGATTTTTGGTTGAAGTTATATTTATTTTATACTGTTCAGCGGGGCGAAGGCCCCATTGAAATTGTGTTGCCATCCCAGGGTCCTGAACTACTGCTATTTAGAACTTAAAGAAAAAGTCCACTCAAATTGTTATGTTTTCATTAGTCAATTGTTGATATTCCCCAAATGTTTTGCATGTCAGCAATCTAGTTTTCAAGATGGCATGTAACTTTCAAAATACAAAAATTTGCCATCTCATGATGCATTTTGCAAGTTACATGGGTGCAGTTTGCCTGTTTAATTATTCAAAAACCTGTTACTCTCTTACTATGAAAAATATAGTCATAGATATCTTTGAATATATTATATTTTGGCCATTTTTGTCCAGCCCTACAAGGGGGGGAAATTGGGTTCACATTTGATACTATTGCTACTGTGCCTTTAAAATAAGGTGCTGCATAGTCAGGGTGGCTGCTATGCGGACATGTCCACTGAGCTGGAATTCTGCCTTGTCCGCAGATCCATTTAACTTTGACCACTGCCTTTGTCCGGCTGGATGTACAGGCCCCAGCTAAAACAACTGGCCAGATGTGTGTGTGTGTGTTGGCACTGCCACTGACTGGTCCAGGCCTACCTAGCATAATGGCTGAAACGTGTAGATCTAGCCCAAAATCAAAATGTTATTATGGAAACGAATGCCTATGAATGGGTTGGTGAAAGGTGAGCATGTTACTTTACTGACCTCTCCTCCTTCCCTTGATTTGACTCATTCCTTCTCTTCCCTCTCTCCAGCTAAAGAGGAGCAGTATGTTCTGGAGGTATCTGGTAGAGCAGCAGCTGTAGGAAACTCTAGGTGAGTTACCCTACAGCCCCATGCTGCTCTGGGTGCGTGTGGGTACTTTGTATGCATATATTATCTTGAGACCTACCGCACACTGAAGACCTTTGTCTTACCACACAATGGGCCAAGGGATCCACCATTTAGCTTGTTTTTTGGATAAAATAAAATAATCTTCTTCCCCCCCAGCAACCCAATTGTTCTACTGTCCTAGTCTGTGTGGCTTCTGGGCATAGCCTTACACTTCGTCTTAGAAGTGTACCTGTTCAATGATGCAGTGTTCAAGGTGTGTGTTTTTGTTTCTTTTGTAGTGTGGAGCGGCCATGTGACAGGACAGTTGTGGAGAGAGTCGGCGCACATGACCTGGCAAGCACTGCAGGTAAGGGCTACGGTACTAAGCACCCTGTCAGCTGCTAATGCTAACTGTATTCTGCTAATCATAAACCAATCACCCGGTCGTCACTAGTTGCCACGGTAGTAAACCCTGTCTATTTCTAAAATGTAACTTGTCAATCTGTTTTAAACCTAACCACACTGCTAACTTTATGACTAACCTTCAATTGTGACCAAAGCCCTTTACATTTTTTTCTCCCCCATATAGACAATTTTGACTTTGTGGCTGAAATCTAGTGGAATCCCAATCGCCCAGTACAATGCTAATCACACACCAATCAGTCTGTACACTGTAATGCTGATTGTACATTGCTAATGCTAGTCATACACCAATGGTCATGCATGGCTCAGTTGGTAGAGCATGATTTATGCAACGCCAGGATTTTAAGTGTATTAATCGCCCTGTACACTGCCTAAAGCTCATCGCACACCAGTCAGCCGGGCCTAGTTTCCCAAAACATCTTAAGGCTAAGTTCATAATTCAATATTTGTTTTATTTTTTTAAATATTTTATTTTATTTTTTTCTTCTCCCTACTGCGTCACTTCATGCACAAATCTCCGCTAAACATAGAATCAAGATGATCTGTCTGACTGCCGATAACTACGAAGTTGATATTTGTTGCCATAGGCGATATCTCTAGGAGCTGATCCGTCGTTAGTATTGTGGGTTAATTCTAATATTAAGTTAAGATTAGAATGGATAAAGCTGATCAGAGAGCAGGCGCTGCCTTTCGAGCCTATCGGTATTGATGCATGCTCCAACGACCCCACTTAACTAACTTTATTTTCCCATGGTTTTGGGAAATGCATGCTAAATCTTCGACCGTTGTAGGAACAATGCATCGTTAAAACACTCGGAAGCCTAAGTTCCATTGCTATGGGGAAACTGGGCCCTGTACGCTACTAATACTAATCATAAACCATTCAGCCTGTACGATGCTAATGCTAATAAGAAAAAATAACAGAAAAAAAACATGTCTTATTGTCACACAATGGATAGGCGCAATTAAATGTTTTACAGCATCAGTCACAGTAGTATGGTGCCCCTGAAGCAAATGGGGTTTAAGTGCCCTGCTCTGGTCTTCGAACCAGCTACCTTTCGGTTGTAGGTCAAACACTAACTGCTAGTTTACCTGCCGTCCTATACACTAACCTACGAAAAACATGTCAGAGGTTTACACCCTAAACATAAATTGCTGTCACTCATGGAGTAATTGGAACACCTGTCTGTATCTCCTGGTAAAATGCTTGACATCCATTGTTGTGGTCTAAAATTTACCTTTAAATGACAACCAGAGGCATTCTGCTTCAGATTTAACAGTAGTGGGCTACTCCCTGTCCCTGTCTCCTTCTAGGTCTGACCCCTCCAGCTACTCCTCCTCACCAGATGTGGAAGCCCTTGGTCCCTGTGGCACTCCTTGGGAGAAACCGAGTGGCTGAGACTCTCAAACCATCGCCCTCCAAGGCCATCCAGATCAACGCGAGGCCCCTGCCCGCCAACAAGCTCCGAAGCAAGCCTCCCAGCCCCCCTATAACTCCCACCAACACGGTGGCTCTCACCCTGGCTTTCTCAGACCACGACTACTGCCTCCCTCAGAAGGAGCCTGTGGCTATTGCTGAAGAGCCAGGCAAGCACTGGAATGTCAAACAGCAAGCAGCCATCACCATCGAGCCGCTTGGCAGCACCACTACCAGGGCACCCCAGAGGATCCCTGTCCCCTCCCTCCAGACCCTCATTCCTGCTCTGTGTACGAAGACCCAGCAGGCTCCCCTACCCCTGGATGTAAGGACTGATAGGACTAGCTCTGTGCTGGGTACCCCTGAAGCTTCTCCCACCAGGCAGGAGCAACAGGTTGGTCCCCTGGAGATGAGTCCCAAGAAAGGGAGATCCTACCGGGACCACAACATTACCTGCTCCCCTAGCCCCAGGGAAGAAAAGGGAGGACGCGAGAGGAAAAGGAGAATCCACCATTCCTCCAGCCCTTGTTCTACTGACTCGGAGTCTGACTTTCACTCCTCCTCCTCTCAGTCTAGATCTTGCTCTCCACCCAGGAAGAGGTGAGATGCTCATCCACTCTTTGTTTCTGTCTTAAAATCTATTTGTCCCCTCTCACGAGGCAAGGCAGTGTCCTCTAATGGCACTGAGTCTTAAATCTGACGGGATGAGAATGTCCTTATTCATCTCTGGTCAGTGAGGGGGGGTTCATGCTATGGGCACAGATGTCAGTTTTGAAAACTGAGTTCTCAATCTGTCCTCCCCCATCTGATACTAATGTAGCACTCAAAAAGGTGATGTCATTGGTTTACATGTGACTAATGGCGATATCTAGTCCATCCTAATCTGACATCACTGACAGATTCCCCCCTCTCCTCCAGGTACAGGCCTCGTCACTCTAAGAGCAGCTCCAGTTCCTCGTCTTGCTCCTCTCGTTCCTCCTCTCGTTCCTCCTCTCCTTCCGTGTCCCGTTCTCCTCCCAGGCGGCGGTATTCCTACTCCTCTTCCCGATCTGGATCCTGGAGTAGGTCCCGTTCCCGCTCTCCCCACAGACGGGCATGGCGCAGAGGCAGTAGTCCACGCAGGTAATTAAAGCACTTTCCTTGTAAATAGCCATGGGGTAAAAAAAACACAAATCTGGAAATGAACCGCATGTGGTCTGTGTACATTGCCTTCAGAAATGATTCACCCCTCGATCATTTCCACATTTTGTTGCTACAGCCTGAATTTAACATGTCATTGGCCTACAGACAATACCACATGTCAGAATTTTGTTTAGAGAAATTATTTAATAATGAAAAGCATAAATGTCTTGATTATTCAACTCTGTTATGGCAAGAGTAAATATTTGCTTTCACATAAGTTGCATGGACTAATTCTGTGTTTAATAGGATTTAAGAATGAGTAGCTGTATTGCTGTTCTTGACTTGACTTCTGGCCTGCAGTTGCTGTCTCTGTCTGATACACCCGATTGGATTGTTTTTCAAAGCTTTGCAATAGTGATGTGCTATTAGTGGCAGCGCACGGTGATGTCCGTGCAGAATTTCGCCACACTCCTCCCCCATGAAGAAACAGTGTAGAAACAGAGGATGCAGGTTCATGTTCCTGCTACACCAGGGAAGTCCTCAGTTATCCAAGAAGAGTTCCTGTGGACCAGGATGAAAAAACACAGCCATTTTTCCTGCCAAAGATAGTCACAAAAAGCAGAAATATAGATAACATTAATCACTAACCTTTGATCTTCATCAAATGACACTCATAGGACATCATGTTTTGTTCGATAAAGTGCATATTTATATCCAAAAATCTGTTTACATTGGTGCCTTACGTGCAGTAATGTTTTGATTCCAAAACATCTGGTGATTTTAGCAGAAATACTCATAATAAATATTGAAAAATGCTAGTGTTATTCACAGAATTAAAGAGACTTCTCCTTAATGCAACCGCTGTGTCAGATTTCAAACAAACTTTACGGAAAAAGCATAATCTGAGAACTGTGCTCAGAATGCAAAACAGCCAGAGGAAAAGCCACCATTTTGGAATCAACAAAGTTAGAAACAACACAGTAAATATTCACTTACATTTGATGATTATCAGAAGGCACTCCCAGGAATCCCAGTTCGACAAATTACTTTGTTCCATAAAGTTCCATCATTTATGTCCAAATAGCCACTTGTTGTTAGCGTGTTCAGCCCAGTAATCAATCTTCATGAGGCGCAGGCACAAACTCGATGTTCCGTTACCGTTCTTTAGAAACATGTCATACGATGTATGGAATCAATCGTTAGGATGTTTTTAACAAAAAACATCAATGTTCTAACCGGAGAATTCCTGTCTTCAGAAAAAGCACGGGAACGTGAGAACTCTGTCGGGAGCGCGCGTCATGAGACCGAGGCACTATGCCAGACCACTGACTCAAAGGGGTCCCATGAGCCCCTCCTTTATAGTAGAATCTTCAACTTTCAAGACAGTTGACATCTAGTGGAAGTGCAACCTCATCCATATCTCAATGTGTACTCGGTAGGCAAAGCTTTGAAAAACTACAAACTTCAGATGTCTCACTTCCTGGTTGGATTTCTCAGGTTTTCTATTGCCATAAGAGTTCTGTTTTACTCAGACATCATTCAAACAGTTTTAGAAACTTCAGTGTTTGCTATCCAAAACTACTAATTATATGTATATATTAGCATCTGGGACAGAGTAGGAGGCAGTTCACTCTGGGCACGCAATTCATCTAAAAGTAAAATGCTGCCCCTATCCCAAAAAGGTTATTAACTGCGGACCTCGGTCAGATTTTGGTCTGGAATCCTGACTCTGGTAAAGACCTCCCTTCACAGAATTGGAGCAATGGCAGATGCAATGGCTTTGTGGGGGGGAAACAACACCACACAGTGTGTAGATGTCTACTACCACCAATAAACATTCATTCTGGGTCCCCTGGCTGGGAGGAAAAGGTCCCATGAGGTCAATTCCCAGCATTTCATTGGATGGTTCACCTCAGTCTGCTGCCAGGAATGTGAAACTGCGGACTTCACACTGCTATACAAACTTATTGGTATCAACCCACGTGCCTGGCCAGTAAGCCGCCTCCTGTAGTTTTCCGTAGGTCTTATTAAAAGCCAAGATGGCTACTCATTTGGGTTGGCATGATACGCTTGGATATCTGTTCAGTCAATGTAGAGGGGATGACGACACGCTAATGGGTGCCCTGCTTTTCCTCTCCCCTAGGAGTTTTTCGTTATAATTCAGGATAAAGTATTGAACTTCATTGAAGCGAGACAGTCTTCGTTATACAGGCCTCTTGTGGATCGCCGTGATGGTGGCATCATTCTGCTGTGCTCTCTACACACATCACCCAGACACTTAGCGCAATTTCACTCCCTTAAGGTGGTTGAGTGTTTCTGCTGCCTTTTGAAAAGTCAGTCACAAATGCGTGGTGCCATACCCAGGAAGTGCTGAAAAGTCTTGAAGGATCTGGGTATTGGGAACTCCTGCATTGCTGCAACTTTGGCTGGATTACATGGATACCCTCAGCATTAATCACATGACCAAGGAACTTGAGTTCTGGCAAGCAGAAATAACATTTGTCTGTCGAAGACGGACTGTCTTGCAGATGGTCAGTGACAGGAGTAGATTATGATTCCATCTAGATACCCAAGACTTTCCTCTCAGATCCCCCAGAACTTACTTACTCAATTTATTGTCCCCATGGGGAAATTTTGTTGCAGTGTCATGTACACACTTAGTGGCGTATAAACAGTCCATCGGCCTTTAGAAGGTGGCTGTAGCGTTCTTCAAACCAAAAGGCATAATTTTGAAGGAGGGGTGACAAAGGCAGTCTTGCCCTGACTGGCATTGCCAACTGCCAATATCCGCTGTTCAGATCCAGGTAATTGAAGATTGCTGCTCCTACCAGAGATTCCAGTATGTCGTTAATGCTCGGTAGATGGTAGGTATCTCCTTATGGCATTCGGGTTCCTGTCTACACAGAATCGATATACACAGAATCGATATACACTATCTTTCTTTGGAATCAGGACAACCGACGAAGCCCATCCATAAAAAGGTTCCACAACTCAATTATCCAACTTGCTTTCTGAGATTTGCCAGATTGGCAAGGGCTAGCCTGTAGGGACGCTGCTTTATGGACTTCATGCTGGGTATTGATTTTGTTTGGAGACCATGTCTGGGTGTAAGAGCACAGGCCTCACTGTTCCCCTCCAACATCTGGGAGAGCTGACCGCTCTCGTTATCTGACAGACATGCTTGTTTGATGTAGAAATCGGCATTAAGTTTGCTTTAGCTCTCGGATAAGAGGGGTACGGCTGTAAACTGGGTGATAGCCTGGTTCTCTTGCTTCACTGGTAGAACTTGTTTTTGTCTGTCTTGACCTAGCCAGTACTCTGGATAAGGTAGCAGGCTCCAGCCTGAAATGGATGAGGCCAGGAGTGGTCAGAGCGCAGCTGATATGAAGGTTTGGACATCGAGATGGTCAGTCCACTGAAGTCCAGGCCAAGGACTACAGCAAATGCAATGCTCGTATCTGCAAGAATAGCCACAGGAAGGTTACTATCATGCAGCTTTATTTTCATATAAATCCAGCCTGAGGGAGTGGTAGGTTCTCCATTGGCCAAGTACAATGGTCCTTCCTCCAAGGTTTGAAGCTCCTCATGGGGTAATGCCATATTTTGCTACAGGGACCTCGTGCATCAAGGTGTAAGTTGTATTGTGTCGATTATGGCCTTCCCTCTCCAGTTCCTAACAGTCAGAGTAACCAATAGTTGCGAAATAGAAGATAGACAGCTAGTTGTGCTGTCAAAAGGCTTCATGGTGGACATTGAGGCTGACCCAATTGTCTTCAACCCTTTCTGACATTTAAAATTCTGATGCTGGCCATAGAGGGGGCAAGGACCTGGAGGGTGTGTGACTTTACACCTCCAGCATGTCACTGGACTTTTGTCTTGGATCGTGGGCATGTACGGCTGAGACTGGTTAGCCCCAGGAGTTGTTTGCATACCGCCATGAGGGAACAGGATTTTGAGTTTGAGACGGGCTGGAAGCACCAAGATGCACCAGCTCATGCGCATTATGCGCATGTTCCCAACGTTGACTGGCAAGGCGCGGAACCATGTTCTTAAGAATGAGTTTGACCATCTCCTGCTCAGTAATGTCAGCCTTCCATCTCCTGACTAGAACTCGATAGGTTTTGGCAACGTCCCATATATAGTCTCTGCTTCACCCTGATCTCTGAATCCATTCCACCAGTTCATCCTCCTAGTCCTCTGACAATAGTTTTGAAACTCCTTCCAGGTTGACACGTTCATGGGCTATCTCCCACCAGTCTCTTGCTCCATGGAGAACACTGCGGAGGGTGGCAAGAACCTTTAAGTCAGTTAAGGTGGCCGGATATAAAGTATCATTACACTTAGGAAAAACAGCAGCTCAACATCGTCTGGGCTGCCAAAAGGGGGGTGGGGAGTCTGTTTGATGGGGGAGCTCTAACTGGCAGGGGGTCTTGGGAAAACAGGAGTTCTGTTTAACAGTATCTTCATAGAGTTATTTGTACTGATACCTGTTCATATTCCCTATTTATTTAACCAGGAAGGGCTCATTGAAATCTCTTTTTCAAGAGCGTTCTGGCCAAGTAATTACACAATTAGACAACATGAAAAACTACAGGTAATCTAATAAAAACCATAGAATTCACAAGTGTATAACCATCATAAAACAGCTAATTAAAAACATTGACAGGTCATGGAATCGGTCTCAATCCTTCATCAGTGATTTAAAAACACCAATCGGGACAAGTTCTTCCAGTTTTAAAAGTATATTTTGTAAGGTCGTTCCAAGCCGACGGAGCAGAGTACATGAGCCCTTTTACAAAATTCAGTTTGGACATTTGGAACAGGAAGCAGGATAAAATCCTGCGAACGAAGAGTACCCACCACATTTCTGAACAATAAAAATGGCCAAATAAAATGGTAGTAAACCCAGAAATGGCTTTTGTAAATACAATTATACCAGTGACAAGAGAAAGCCAGCCAACCCTGGTATACAAAGTGCAGTAAGGGTTTTGCAGTTTAAAATAAAAAATCTCAATGTGCAGTGGTACTGGGTGTCAATTGATCTCAAACACTGAGCGGAAGCATTCCTATAAAATATCCCAATCTAGTAAAGGCATAAATGTAGCTGATACTCGCCTCCTGGCTTCAAAAGAAAAACGTGCCTTATTCCTAAAATAAAATCCCAACTTCAGCTTCAATTTTGAATGTGGAATATGCAATTTTAAGTTAATTAAAATTCCAAGATATGAGGTTAGTCTCAATCTCATCGCCCTGACAGGCCTTTAATGGCAGAGCCAGCGGCAGAGGATTTGTATAGAAAGGGAAAGAACGGCATTACCTCCTGGTGCAGTTCCCCCTGTTGAAGGTCTGTGGCCTTCTGTGCTTTTCCCACCTCATTAGAGGTCTCCTTTGAGTCTATTCCATAAAAGTCGTAGTTTCATTGGAAGATCTTCATGTCCTCCATAAATCCTAAAGATCGGACCTTTTTGTTAAATTTTCGCTTAAAATGACATACCCAAATCGAAACGGAATGTAGCTCAGGACCTAAAGAAAGGATATGCATATTCTTGATACCATTTGAACGTACACACTTTGAATTTTGGAAATGTGATATTAATGTAGTTGAATATAACACGAGATCTGGTACAAGATGATGCAAAGGGGGATAAAGTGTATTTTATTTTTTTGAAATGCAAGAGGCCAATATGACTTAGGAATCTAGGTGCAAATTAGGTTTGGGAAATAGATGGAAGAAGTGTATGTGCAAAGTTTTAGACTGATGATCCAATGAACCATTTCTGTTCAAAATGTTAATACATCTTCAAATTCATAACTGTGCACTCAAACAATAGCATGGATTTCTCTCACTGTAATAAATACTGTAAATTGCACAGTGCAGTTAGAATTTTTTGGTTACTTACAACTCCATGCTAATCACTTTAGCCTACGTTAGCTCAACCGTCCCATGGGGTGGCACCGATCCTATAGAGGATAACATTTTTCAGGTAGGGACACAAGAGGCTGACTCCTTCCTCTGCTCTGTTTTTGGTCATCATGACTAGATGGAGTGTTGAACTTTCCATTTCCCCTTGAACATCCCGCTTCAGAGAATCTTGCAAATATTTATCTGAATAGGTGAGCCAACCTGCATATCTTATGAGCCTCCACACTTCCACTGGGTTTGCGAATGGCATTGTCGAACTATGGTTGGTGTGTCCATTGTTCCATTGAGCACAGACACCTCTGGTATAGTTGAGCCAAAAGCCTGGGGATAAGGGCGAGTGCTCCAACTCCATTAAACAATTGAGTCCTTACACAATGAAAGAATCCCGGTCATAATTTCCAGTAGGTGTCCACAGAAAGACCGTATGGGGTTCCAACAAAATACACAATTCAGCTTTGTGTGGGGTGGTGTCATGGGTGCTTTTCTCTTCAAGTCTGTTTGGGTGCCAATTCTATAAAAGTATTGTTAGAGGGATGAAGATTTTGTTGGGGTGCTAGGCAGGTATTAACCCTGCCAAAGGGAAGAGTAGGATGGAGTACCACTAGCAGAAGGCTGCCTGCCAGTTAACCTTTCTCTCCACTGGCTAAGGCACACCATATAAAACACATCACAACCAATATCACCTCATACAATAATAATGGCAGAGGAATTTAAGGTTTCATAGAAACAATATACAAAGAACCCAGTCATCAACATTAGAGGATTTTCAATATTCTGTGACTTCCCTGTAGTGTGTTTATAGACAAAACAAAAGGCCTTAATGTCAATCTTCTCTGCCAAATGTAAATAGTGCCCCACAAAATCAATACAGTTCTAACAATAACTTCTCAAGCAAACTCCCGTTACTTTAAAATGTCACACCAAATACGACTGGCCGGCAGCTAATAGTCCAACGACACTGAACATCAAAAGGAGCGAGAAGGACAAAGTCTGCGGTGAAAAGCACTGGAGCGATAGAGGGGTCTTAGTGCAACTTCAGGCCAGAAGTCAACAGCTGATGGTTTGTTTCTCAAAGCTTCGCAACAATGTTGCTACTACTCCATGCGAACATTGACAGGAGCAGTCCAAAAAGATTACAACCATGACCTAGAGTGGTAACACTGGCGATTGACTTGCCTTAAACACTTTACAACTAAGCACGCGGAACATCAACGACATCTGCAGCGTAAACGACATCTGCAGCGTTGGACACTGTCAAGGTTCCACGCCAACAGAGCTATCTTTTATTTCCTCCTGACTGCTGATGTGCTCTTAAAGTGGCAGTGCACAGTGAAGGCTCTGCAGGATTTTGCCACCTCTCTTTACCCCACACATACAACTCTGTTAGGTCCCTCAGGTCAGCAGTGATTTCCAACCACAAAGACCAGGGAGGTTTTCCAATGCCTCGCAAAGGGCACCTGTTGGTAGGTGGGTAAAAAAAAAAATGGCTTCGGATGGTGTATCAATACACCCAGTCGCTACAAATTATAAACGGAATATAGCTAAGCACAGGCAAAATTCTAGCGGAAAACCTGGTTGTCTGCTTTCCAACAGACACTGAGACGACTTCGCCTTTCAGCAGTACAATAACTTAAAACACAATGTGAAATATACACTGAGTTCTTGAGTGGCATAGTGAGTTTTGACTTAACTACATGAGTGTCTTGCAATGATCAACCAACTTGAATTTTAAAAATGTGCAAATCAAGCGTTGAAACTGTTTCAGGGACAGAACTGAAAACTGACATTTCTAAACTATTTGGGAAACAGAACCATGAACCAAAAGTGATCTATATTCTGGAACAGAACCATTTATTTAAAAAGCATTGGAACCGGTTAATAATGTTATTTTACATTTTCAGGAGTTATTTTCCAGTCTCTCAAATCAAAGAGCAAATGCAAAGCCCCTACTATCACTCAAACTAATTCCAGTGTCTGCCTGCCAGCTGGAAGTCTTTACCAGTGGGTGTGTACATTGTAGGCTACCTGCCCCTCTGACAAAATTAGGGAGTGATGTTAAGGATACTATAGGTTTCATGTTGGATTTATTAACTACAGAAAGGTAAGACGTTAATTCTAGTGCTACTCTGCACACAAGTGTTTTAGCCAGGTAATATTAGTTCTGGTCCAATGCTAAACCAACTCGGAAGTTCAAAGACATTCAAAGTTCCTCTGTAAACGCTGCTTCTCCGTAAGTATAATTCTGTGGGCCTAATTCAGATGCTGCCCTTCAAGGAAAGCTTTTTCACCCTCCATTTCTGAATCTCATGCCCTGCACTGACTGGCAGCACAGTGTCTTTCATTATCATTAAACCATGCTGTTATAGCAAAATACACATTTCTCTATGCAGATTAAATCGTTTACCCGCTCCACAGCAAGCTGCTCTATCCTCACTGATTTGTTTAAATTTGTCTAGCTAAAAACAGTTTTTTGGGGGGTTTGAAACCGGTTCAGAACTTTTATTTTGCTGGTCGGAACAGTGTCTAACAACAAAATGTGACATGTCACGGGGTATGAATACTTTCTGAAGGCACACTGTTCTCCTGACTACTTGGGGTATTGTACTTGGCTTTATGGATACAGATTTTTTAAATTATACAACATTGACCACCTCGCTCTCATTCTGTTTCTTCCTACAGCCCCTCTTTCAGACCAGGCTACCGGCCTGAATCTAGAGAAAACAGCCAGGAGGTGAAGAGGCTCAAAGAAAAAGCGATCGTGAGTACATTTCTATCCAAGTGAAGTTGGCGGTTTGTGCCTTTAAAAAAAATAATTTCCTCCATAAGAGTTCCTTCATTGATACGCGATGACAAATCGGAACGGGACACAGTTTGTCTCTGGGTCAAGTTCTGGGGGGGTGCTTTTAAGCCAATTGTGGCACAGGATAAGAAATGTCATCTGACTGTCATTCTCACTCCCCCTCTCAGGAGGAGCGTAGAGTTGTTTATGTAGGGCGAATCCGGGGGACAATGACACGGAAAGAGCTGAGGGAACGCTTCTCTTTGTATGGAGAGATTGAGGAGTGCACTCTACACTTTAGAGACCATGGGTAAGTACTCTAAAACACAGGTCATGTTTTGTTTCAACAACTAGTAATCCCTCATGTTCAGTAGGCACAATTATCGAAAACATTTAGAAACGAAAAACATTGTCTAGAGAACAAGCTGGTCTTACTGCCTCATCACAGAATATTTTCTTTGGTTTTATGCTTACTGGCCCAGATTTTATCCCAGTGCTAACACCTAGGCTTTACCCTGTCAGTTACATGACCCCCCAGTGCACTGTCTTTGAACCTGGTTGACCCTTTCTGTGGTCTCTCAGGCCAAGCTACAGCTGCTACAGCAACAACCTGGCTTGTTTATAACTGGGGCCTCTTGGCTAAACCACCAGGTGGCTCTTTTAAGAACAACTCACACCTCGGCACACACAGTAGTCATTGGTAGTGTTCATGTCACCAAATGGAAGAAAACCGGCCAGCAGGACTACCTGGACTATAACGTTTATTGTCGTCTCTGCATTTTATTAAAATATGGTCAATTGTGTGCCTTAATGAATCAATACAACCCTTGTTGATTAACACATGTGTTTTAATATTTGCTTTCCATCTCTGTGATAGGGATAACTATGGGTTTGTGACGTACTACGATACAAAGGATGCGTTCACAGCCATCGAGAATGGTGGCAAGCTCCGAAAGCCTGACGAACTCCCCTTTGACCTTTGCTTTGGGGGAAGGAGACAGTTCTGCAAGGCCAGCTACGCTGATCTAGGTAGAACATACTTTTTTGGGGATGGTCAACACTGGTAGAACTTCTCAGTTTAGAGATAAAATGATCATAGATTTATTGTTCTGGCAACTTTCTTGATATGCACCTACATTGATTGCAGTGGCGCAAGGAGAGTTAACAGTGACACTAATGTTCTTTCTCTCTTCCCTCCAGATTCTAACCGCGAGTATGACCCGTCGCCTGCAAAGGGCAAGTTTGATGTACTTGACTTTGACACTTTACTGAAGCAGGCCCAGAAAGGTCTGAAGAGGTAACAGAGGTCAGCCCACTGGGGGCGCCATGCTAAGACTTACCTCAGAGCCGCGGCAGGCTCCTCCCACCTTTAACTCTGCCTTCGCCTTGACCTAGGGGTGGATCGCAACCAATGGTCAAAACGTTAGCCAGCTGACATCGATAAACATACAGATACTCTTTTCTGGTTCATAAAAGCTACAGTTTAAAGCTGCAATCTGGAAAATAACCTTAGATTTTGGGTTATAAGAGTAAGGCATTGTAAGAAGCTTATAGGGCATTTAAGTTACGTTCAAGTCGATGGAATCAGTCATTAATTGAATCAAATACATCCGAATCTGTCATTAATTGAAAATGGCAGGAAGTCTAGCTTTTTATGTGGATTGTTTTAAGTGTTAAATCATTTCTGCCATGTTTGTTTCAAGCTCGTCTTTATGAACTCTGAAATGTTATTTCTGAATCATTTGAAGTGACAGCTGGCTAACGTGTTGTCCTGCATTGACAGAGCTACCGGTCTTTATTTAGGTAGGTTTTCTTTGTGTGATTTTGTTTCTGCAAGCTTACACCTTCTATTGAAGTGAAGATTTGTATGAAAAGATTAAAAGCAAAAAAAATAAATGAAAAACTTTTTAACAGGAAAGAATTTATTTAAATGTGTAATCAGATTTTCCACAATATATGGGGGGGAAAAATATGTTTTAGAAATGGGGATACTAAAGTGAATATTCCCTGATATTTGGTAGATGGTGGAACGACATTGCTGAAATGTACCGCAAACCTAAATAAACCAAACTTTTTAAACTGGTTGACATTTTGATTTTTGTCTAGAGCATATCACTGACTTACCTAAGTCAATATTGGTTTTGAACATGGCTCCAGTCTGTGTTGCTTTTCATTCATTCTTCACAGACCGATTTCAGAGCTGGGAAACCAGAGGACTCTATTGGTTTTGCTCACCTGTCTTACCCTCATTTTGTGAAACTAATGTGCTTGTATTTAATGACTTCTCCACTTGCCTGTCATCAGGAGAATGAGTGTAAAGTGATAATACATTTAAATGAGTTGTAAGACATTTTACAGATTAGGATGAGAAGCATATTATTTTGAAGTGTGCATGCGTTTCTCAGAAAAGGGCTGATTTTAAAAGGGGGTGTGAAGAATCTTCTAGATTTTGTTCATTAACGCCTAAATGAAACTGCCTCTGAGTTGGCCAGGAGGCTAAATCAGAAAAACCTTAGCCTCTACCAAATAAAACTATGGCGAAGCCACAAAAGTACTTCTGTGCAAGGGTGTTCATTTACATAGTACCATTTCTCTTTTGGAATCACTAACTCAAAGTATACATGAGGACAGCTAAACAGTGCTGCCCCATCAACAGCGCAATCAAAAAGCCGTCCCCATACCAAATATCAGCTTCCATTTTCCACTTAGCTAAACATGAATTCTTAATTGAACCTTTTTTCAATCGGTATGTAACACATTTACAGAATCCCATCACTACAGACATGGTCTCTTTTACAATATACCTATTCACATTAACGTGCCATTCGGGACAGGCAATACAAAGCCAGCCCAATTGCCGTAGCTTGGGTCTTTATTCCAGCAGGGTAGCCTAGTGGTTAGAGCGTTGGACTAGTAACCGGAAGGTTGCAAGTTCAAATCCCCGAGCTGACAAGGTACAAATCTGTCGTTCTGCCCCCGAACAGGCAGTTAACCCACTGTAGGCAGTCATTGAAAATAAGAATTTGTTCTTAACTGACTTGCCTATTAAAATAAAATACCCAGAACCTAACAGACTGGAACAGAAACGGAGCGCTCATCCAGAACATTAAGTGCAATGTCAAATTGAACATGAAAGCTTGTCTGTGTATTCCTTTATACCATACCAAACTTACTGAAGGGAGGTAATGTATGAACTGAGATCGTTGTGTCGACCCACATTGCTAACATAGCAGGGAGGGGTAGATGAGTGTGTTAGCTTACCAAATGGTGCCATTGACAGACTTCTCTATCACATTTACCTTCCTCTCCCTAAGCAACCAGGTTTCGAAAGCCCGGATAGGCAGCCTGCTGTGACATTTCCTTTGCCTGCTTTGTGACGGACACAGAACCGGAAGGGCTGGAGCTCCAGATACCACCTGGTCACGCAAGCATGCCTGTCCTTCATGGTCTGGATCCACGTCAGGGGTCTGTGTGCAGGTCAAATTCTCTTGTGCCCACTCCGGTAGTACCGGAGGCTATCTTGTGCCCACTTTATAGCCAGGCACTCAGTCTCAATGGGCGAATACTTGGTTTCTCTGGTTAAGAACTTCTGACTCTGGTACAGCAGTGAAGCTCTTCTCCTGGCTCCCCTTTTTGTGCATTAAGGTACTGCAGTGCCAGCTAAACCCGCCATAAGCCCATTAACTCACCCGATGGCAGGTCTCTGGGGAGATGTCAAACTTCACCAGCAGCTCTTCCTTCAGGTCCTTGTTGACGTTGGACAGCCCCTCATCCATTGCTGTGTAAACCAAGGCCTGTGAGCAATGGGACTAGCCTGCAGGCCCACTACCTCTGGCCATCGCCACATCTTGGCCATTCGCTCAAACCTCAGCAGACAGTTTAATTTCCTCCCCCTGCTGGTATGAAGGCATCTTCTGCTCCTTCCTCGGGAATGGTGGAGGGTGGACGTTAACACTGCTGGACTGGTCTCTTGGTGCTGGGGCTGGCCTCATCACTGCTTGGGGATCCTCCGTCGTCCTGGTGTTGGCAGCTCGAGCAGTTCTGTTTGGCTCCTTGGTCGGGCTCCTAGTTTGTCATAATTTACCTCTTCACCGGACGATACCATGGTATTCCACCCCGTTTCTATTTTTAGGTACCTTTTCTTAAAGTTGTTGCTGCTGCTGAGAACGCAACCCTGTATGTGGCCCTTTACATCTCTTTTTGGAATTCACTGATTTGTGGTGCGCCATCCCACCGCTGCCACTATGTCCTTTTGTGGGGGAAAACATATTCTGATTGGCTGGCTAATGGCTGCACCCTTGCCCAGTTGTGAAATCCATAGATTAAGGCCTAATTTATTTATTTCAATTGACTGATTTTCTTATATGAACTGTAACTCTGTAAAATTGTTGAAATTGTTGCATGTTGCATTTTAGATTTTTGTTCAGTATAGTAATGCTACAGACTCCAAGAAAGGTTAAAATCTCACCTTTCTGGTAAAGGAAAAAAGGTGCAAGCTGAAGTACACAGTATAAATATGCAAAAAAATATTTCCTATTCAACAAGTATGAATAAGGCTTGAAATTACATTTTTTTCTAAATGTATAAAATGACAAAGATTTCACCTTAACTGTAAAATACATTTGTATATTTGGTGTTGGAAAAAAATTGCATGTTTTCTAAAGGAATCTCCTGATCAAAACATCTGCCCCCTTCGCTGTGAAGATGCTTGGAATGCTGCCATTTTGCAAGCTCCGACCCAACTTTGCTTAGCAAGAAAGGCACTTCACTGTACCTATGCATGTGACATTAAAACTTGAACATCTCACAGAGCTCTAGCCCTGAACTCATTAGGAACACGCCTTTCATCTCATATTAATCTGGTCTGTCTATGACAAAGTGTTTGTTTAAAATCCAGGAATTATATTTGATTACTGGCTATAAATCGATCTCAGAATGTGTTACAGGAACAAAACTTCTCTCCTGCTGCGTTACGATGTAAGGATTCCAGGCATATGCGTTGTCAGTGGCTGTGATGTCGGATTCAGCCAGGAGTTGATGGACAGTCGGAAGAGCGGTAGGAAGGATATCCCAGCTTCAAGTGGTGTCAGACATCTTGCTTCACACAGGCAGAAGACAAATACTTCAGTTTCCTTGTGAATCAGGGCTGCCGCTCAATGCAAGCCATTTTGATCTACGGTGTCAACAGATCGATGTTCAAGCAAAAACCTAGGTTGGAACCGGTACCAGAACCACACAGGTCCCCGAAACAGGGGACTTTACATCAAAGATGTTAAGAAATGCTTGCGGCCGTGACTGAATTCAAACATGAGTTTGCTTCAGAGTGTGGTTTGATGTGGGTGTCGTATGTTTGCAGGTGGGAAAAGTTAGCCAAATTATTTTGACGATTCGCTTTAGCCTGCTGGTGTCCAACTGTGGCAAAGTTTGTTTGACTTTGGATAGCCTATCTCCGGGGCTAGTTAGGGATTGTCAATAAATTTCACAATCTAAGTAATAAAAAATATTGTCTGTTGCACACCTTTTAGTTCTCATTGAATGCTTTTCAATATGTTTATATACATTTCTACAATTTATTGTTGGTTTGAGCTTTTACAGTCAATGAAATGTGGAGCTACTGGAATTTTAACATTATCCCAAGGACATTGTGCAATTTATAGATGGCCCCAAACTACCCCATACGGATATCCAGAGTAAACCCAAATTGACCACGGGCATTAGAGATTGGGTCACATGCAGCTGCACTCCAAATTGATGATTAGACTACTTGTGTGCTGCCAGCTGTGGGCAGGAGGGGGAAAAGACACTAATTTACATTGTGATGCTGTCACGACCACCAGTCTCACAAAACTCAGTTTTGGACAAGACTGACTTTATGAGAAAAATGATCCTATTTACACTTTGTACTCAATTTTGCCAGTAGAATAAATGTTTGACTCAAATCGATGACACATTTTCTAAATCAAATCAAATGTATTTATATAGCCCTTCGTACATCAGCTGATATCTCAAAGTGCTGTACAGAAACCCAGCCTAAAACCCCAAACAGCAAGCAATGCAGGTGTAGAACTCCCTAGAAAGGCCAAAACCTAGGAAGAAACCTAGAGAGGAACCAGGCTATGTGGGGTGGCCAGTCCTCTTCTGGCTGTGCCGGGTGGAGATTATAACAGAACATGGCCAAGATGTTAAAATGTTCATAAATGACCAGCATGGTTGAATAATAATAAGGCAGACCAGTTGAAACTGGAGCAGCAGCACGGCCAGGTGGACTGGGGACAGCAAGGTGTCATCATGTCAGGTAGTCCTGGGGCATGGTCCTAGGGCTCAGGTCCTCCGAGAGAGAGAAAGAAAGAGAGAATTAGAGAGAGCATATGTGGGGTGGCCAGTCCTCTTCTGGCTGTGCAGGGTGGAGATTATAACAGAACATGGCCAAGATGTTCAAATGAGAAGTTGTTTTTTAGGAGCAGTTGCTCTTTAAAACATTTCCATGCTAGCTGCTGAGAGGATATTCTCGTGCGTCCTCTGCTGAAGTAGGTTATCGAGGAGGGGAGAATACTCAGAGGGGTTTTCTCTTTTGGGCAAAAGTCTGTCCTCCCCTCCGTGACCCAGAAGCCAATAAGTGGTTGAATGGTCAAGGAGGGGGGACACTTTTCACTCCGCTTCGATTATAAGTGATTTTCATAACCTACTATGTTAATTATTCTAACCTGTTCCGTAAATTCTCCTAACTTGCTACACAGTGGCGTGAAAATAGTGTTTCTCGATCGAGGAGTGTGTCAATTCGTTTGTAGGTAAATGGAAGACGGTCCTCCGCTCCTCAATAGTCTACTTTTGGAGAGGAAGCACAAGTGTACCCTACCGCGGAAGAGTTTTGATATCTGCCACACCCCCTTTGAATCAGCTGTTCTATGGTCGGAGTAGAAAAGCATGCACACATTTAAAAGAAAGTATTGCTACTTTTCCTTTGATCTATGACAGGGATTGGCAACTTCAATCCTTGGGGGCCTGATTTGGTGTCCCACTTTTTCCCCAGCTAACACACTTGACTCCAATCAACTAATTGTGATCTTCAGTTTGTATTTGCTAGGGATGGGGAAAAAGTGTGACAGCACTCCGACCCCGAGGACTGGAGTTGCCCATCCCTGATCTATAAATTGTCTTGCACAACTAACTTAGGGTTGGATCAAAATTTACAGAATGGTTACCTGGAGGAAAATGGAGGAGGTTCATGCTTTTTACATTTTAGTCCAGGGAAGGGTCATATAATTTGTAATTGATGACATTTAAATATTTCTGTGTTTTAGAATTAGTTGTTTATTAGGCTATATATCGATGATATTTAGTATAGTTTTATCTAAAAAATTATAACTTTTTTAATGTTTCACTATTTTTATTTTTATGAAATTCACTGAAGAGGATGGTCCTCTATTTCCTCCTCTGAGGAGCCCCCACTGATCGATGTGTGCCCAATGTCGCCCCCCATTACGTGCGCCTATAGCCGATTTAGTGTGGTTCAATCAAATGATCCGTAACCTATATGCTATAGGCTACGAAGTGCATGCTTGGAGAAGAACTGAGCAAAGTTATATATCTAAAAATATATTTATTTAACTAGGCAAGTTAGTTAAGAACAAATTATTCTTTACAATGACGGCCTACCAGGGAACAGTGGGTTAACTGCCTTGTTCAGTGGCAGAACGACAGATTTTTACCTTGTCAGCTCCTTTCGGTTACTGGCCCAAAACTCTAACCGCTAGGCTACCTTGCCACCCCAATAAATGCTGGGATGATGTAAATAAAACTAGGCTACATTACACACTGCAATGAATATTCCAACCCTGAGAGCCTGCTCTGCTCTTGCTGATCCAAAACTGTTTTGTGTGCTGCCTAACTAATGGCTGTGCTGCGAAGGCCTAGTGTCAATTCAGGAAGAGAGTCAAAGGCTTCCGAAAATACTTTTTTATTAGGCCTAGTCCCCAAAAAATCACTATCTTCCACACGGACTAGCCTATAGCCTATGTTCTGTTCAGTTGGAGAAGGAGAGCGCAAAGCTGATAAGGAGGACAAGAGGTCAACAGAGTTATTGACCTCACAATAAGCCAGATTTGAGTAATTTACATTGTGGTGCTGAGAATTGAAGCAGCAGCAGCGGCACAATGATTCGGAAATGGACAACTCATGGTGCTTAAAGTAAGCAAATTCGAGTAGGCATAATTGACTCCAACCATCTTCCTTTTATTAATTAGACTTCACTAACAACAAGATGTCTTTGTTTTGTAGCATATTTCTTCCTATTTAAGAAATAAGAGGTAGGCCTACCTGTTTGCCATGTAATGCTTACAAGATGAATAACAGTTTCTAAAACTGAATAGCTAAGGCTCTGGTCTGTCCACAAAGCGAGGGTAAACAGTAGACATGTTCTCTGTTACCCACTTTGTCTTCATTATTATTTTTGGTTTAGGGGGGGTTTTAGGAAAAAAAATAGATTTTTCATTTCAGAGAGGTCCCATTTTCTCCATGTAACTCTTATTTATTATAAATAACGTTCACCCCCCAGGTTTGGCTACTAATGAATTGACACTAAAGATGGTGGATAAATGACGTTAACCATTTTTTTTAACCTTTATTTAACTAGGCAAGTCAGTTAAGAACAAATGTTTATTTTCTAGGAACTGTCTGTTCAGGGGTAGAACAACAGATTTGTACCTTGTCAGCTGGGGGATTTGAACTTACAACATTTTGGATACTAGTTCAACGCTCTAACCACTAGGCTAGCATGCCGCCTCGAGGCATTGAAAAATGTATGTATGGCTCTCTCATAGACACCAATGCAATAGCAGCTGGGTCTGGTCTGCTAAGTTCATTGACTTTCATTGTACCAGGGGGGGAAAAGCCAGAGGTGTCTCACGTGCTCTTCCGTCTCTGCTGACACACTCGACCACTTATCTGTTCCCGGGCCACGGAGGACAGGACGATAGAAGAATGGAGGAGAGGACGGACATTTGCCCAATTGAGATCAAATCAAATTGTACTTTTCACATGCGCCAAATCCTTACAGTGAAATGCTTACTTACAAGCCCTTAACCAACAATGCAGTTTAAAGAAAATACGTGTTAAATAATAAAAATTGGAGGGCCTGTTGTCCGGACCTCTGGCAGTCTCTATGGGGGTTCAATTCTCGGACCGACTCTCTTCTCTGTATACATCAGTGATGTCGCTCTTGATGCTGGTGATTCTCTGATCTACCTCTACGCAGACGACACCATTCTGTACACTTCTGGCCCTTCTCTGGACACTGTGCTAACTAACCTCCAGACAAGCTTCAATGCTATACAACTCTCCTTCCTTGGCCTCGAATTGCTCTTAAATGCAAGTAAAACTAAATGATCTTCAACCGATCGCTGCCCGCACCTACCCAGCATCACTACTCTGGACGGTTCTGACCTAGAATATTTGGACAACTACAAATACCTAGGTCTCTGGTTAGACTGTAAACGTTCCTTTCCAGACCCACATTAAGCATCTCCAATCCAAAATTAAATCTAGAATCGGCTTCCTATTTCGCAACAAAGCATTCTTCACTCATGCTGCCAAACATACCCTCGTAAAACTGACTATCCTACCGATCCTCGACTTCGGTCATGTAATTTACAAAATAGCCTCCAACACTCTACTCAACAAATTGGATGCAGTCTATCACAGTGCCATGCATTTTGTCACCAAAGCCCCACATTACTACCCACCACTGCGACCTGTATGCGCTCGTTGGCTTGCCCTCGCTTCATACTCGTCGCCAATGACGGGAATGAACTGCAAAAATCGCCGAAGCCTCTTATCTCCCTCACTAACTTCAAGCACCAGCACATAGATCATTGCACCTGTACATAGCTCATCCAACTACCTCATCCCCATACTGTATTTATTTATTTAGCTCCTTTGCACCCCAGTATCTCTACTTGCACATTCATCTTCTGCACATCTATCACTCCAGTGTTTAATTGCTATATCGTAATGACCTCGCCACTATGGCCTATTTTATTGCCTTTTACCTCATTGCACACACCGTATATATACTTTTTTCCCACTGTATTATTGACTGTATGTTTGTTTATTCCATTAATACTCTGTGTTGTTGTATGTGTTGAACTGCTTTGCTTTATCTTGGCCAGGTCGCAGTTGTAAATTAGAACTTGTTATCAACTAGCCTACCTGGTTAAATAAAGGTGAGATAAAAAAAAACATTTGAACTATTAACAAGGCGGGCAGGTCTCCATTGCCAACATTAGCAAAGCAGGCATTGTGACGTCGAACAGTAACCTGGGATTCGAACGTTCGGAAGGTGAGTTGGTCCTACGGTGCTCAATAGAACTAAGAGGAGCTGGCAGGGTGAAACACGCCTTCAAGACTATGGCAGGCAGCTGGGACATATGGTGCTATTATGAAACTGGGCTCCACGGCGGATGCAGTGAACTCGTTTTTATCAGAACAAAAACATTGTTAAAAATGTCATATGTCTAGCCTACCACAGGTACATTCAGATCGACGTCTTAGAGGTTGGTGTTCAAAACATTGTTTGTTGTAAAAACTGCCTCCAATTATTGTGACAGCCTCGTACTGAACATATAATGCTTGTTATGTTGATCGATTTGAGTATTTCCTGCGGTTCTGTCAGTCAAACTATTACGCTCTCAACTAAAAGTATCACAACTCGCCTCCCGCCACTAGCATGCGCTAGCGTCGCGCGAATGTTTCCGGAAATATAAACACATTTATTTTCTTTCTTTATTATTTTTTTTAACAACAAATCAATACAGAAAGTACATGAGGTAACACAACTATATATATATTTATATACAATGGACAATTGAGCTAGGGGGTAAAATATCACATTACAATTACACAAGGACCTTAAGGGACATACATGCACTTATAATTCTAACAGCTATTTTGTTCGGAAAGTATTTAATTTTCTTAAAATACAGTTCAATTTATTTTTGTAGAATAAGACAATGTGTGTTTTTTGTTGTTGTAAATTTAAATGTGTGTATATCAAATTTGGCCAAAAGAATAGAAACACAAATGGCATGAAACTCGCCGCGATCCACTGATGTTCCAGGGCGAATAGTGTTTTGCCACTGTCTGGTGGCGACTAGTTTGATCCAGTCTCCTGAACATGCGCAGTCGGTGTAAACAGGAAGAATCTGCGGAAACTAGGGCTAATCCAAAAAGACTAGTCGAGATATTCACAGGAACAAATATATACTTTATTAATCGTAAATGTATGTTTTTTGTTGCGCACAAGTATGTCAACAAATATGCAATATGACATAATATTATTCTAAATTAAGGATTTTTTGCACAGCGGAAGGCAGAATTGCTAGCAACGTTAGCCAACGAGCAAGCTAGCGCTACCTATTCATATTTTGACAGATTGGTAACTGAAGCTAGCTAACATCTAGCTGTCGTTTCGTTTTACTAGAAACTTGTTTGCGTGAATCTAATTTGAACAGACAAGCCGAGCAATATTTGTTGTGTTCTGCGGCCTGTGAGCATATCCTCCAATTCCTCGCTATCACCGGAGTTTCAGATCTTGTTCAAACATATATTTTTCTCTCTCAACCCTGTCTGGTGCCAGCTACGAGAACAGACCGTCTGTAGAAATGGTTCAGAAAGACACGCCGGTGGTGGATACGTCTCATGTGGAGACTGAAACGAGCCCATGTTCGGGGCCATCTAAGGCTGGTTCCGAAGCATCTGGCCTCGTGGAAGAACCTATAAACATAGAGGTGGAGCTGTCGGGCCGCAGGAAATTCATCAGTGGAGTCGTGGAGGGTGAGCAGAACATATAACGTTCTTGATAAATTACGTTGTTTTGTTATAGTTACTGTCATTGATGCATACAGGATTTGCGGACTAGTCAGATGAGAGTGGCAGACTCATTTGCCAGCTAACCATTACTTTTACAGCTGAGTTTGATACGTTTTAGAGAATAATTGTGATTATTCAGGACAACGTGTCATTAACTCTGTATTGTACAATTAACAATTGTTCAATTTCGATGACCCATCTATATGAATTATGGATGTCGTTATGTTTAAACCGATCAGCATAGCTGAATTTTATGTGGGGCAGAAATGAGCGTTTGAATCAGGAAAGACTCCTCTCACAAGCATGTCAATTGCACACTCCCATAAAACCTGAGACGTCTGTGGCATTGTGTTGTGACAAAACAGCACACTTTAGCGTGGCCTTTTGTTGTCCCCACCTGTGTAGTGATCATGCTGTTTAAATCAGCTTCTTCATATGCCACACCTTTCTGGTTGATGGATTATCTTGGCAAAGGATAAATGCTCACGTACAGGGATGTCTCAAATTTTTTGAACAAATTTGTTTACATTTTTTGTGCATATATTTCTGGGATTTTTATTTTCAGCACATAAAACATGGGACCAACACTTTACAGGTTGCATTTATATTTGTGTTGAGTATATAATTGTAAACTTTTCAAAGTGCCGGTAGTTACTTCAGATTTCTATCACCTGAATCATGTGCACTAGATACAAATACATGCATACTTGCTGAGCTCGTGCACGTGTTTACATGGTTCTGAGCATGCTTCCGGTGAACGCATTACCAGCGCTTTGAAAAGTTGATGTAATAATACTTTCCTGTGGATATATTGTCTCACATTGCTACCGCCATGGCAAACGCGTGGCAGCTGGACGTACAAAGCCAGGGTAATAGATGGGGGGGGGTGGATGTCTGCAGACCTGAAATGTTTGCTATGTGTGTTAAAACTGACTGTTTGACTTTTGTTTTCAACAGGCTTCTACGGCCGGCCATGGACAATGGAACAAAGGAAAGAGCTGTTCAGGAGGTAATATAATGTCTGTGTACAGCAGGCTGGCGTATGGTGTTTACTAGTGCTCTATCATAATGGAATAGGTGATGTACGGTCATTTTTAACGTCATTGGAAATGTTTTCAATGAACGTTGTCAATATGTTCTGTGATAAACAAAGCAAACCGTGTCACACAAAGCCTGTGTTAATCACAATATGTGTTGTGTTCCCCAGACAGCAGAAATGGGGCTTGAACACATACCTCTACGCTCCTAAAGATGACTACAAGCACAGGATGTTCTGGAGAGAGATGTACTCAGTCGAAGAAGCAGGTGAGCTTGTCTCATCATGGACATGGGTTGAAATGATTCCTGTCACATATACCTACATATAAAAGTACACAGGTGTTGCTGTTTGTGCTTGTTGCACTAGATTTCTTTTCGAATGAATGAGCTTACTCTGAAATGCATCAGCATTAAAGGGAATGTTGCATAGTATATTTTCACAAATCTAGCAACTTAGATTGATATCCCATCAAAACAGTCTTTACGCAAAAGTGTATTTTAACAATAATAATACACTTCTATTTTTGAAATTTGAATTACATTTATCAAAAACTCATATACCAGAAATACATGGCAGCTTTGACGTCATGAGAAGAACTGGTAGGGGTGGCAGTGCACTGTTTACCTGCATTCATTTTGATCAAAAATGCGCTAGATGGGAAGACAGTCCTACCTCTTTGGGCAGACTAACAACAGCAGAAGAGTATATTCAACATGAAGCTGATGCTAAGAAACCGCTCTTTGGCCACACTCAATGTAGGCTCCAAGTCCACTGACACCACCTGTGTTACTTACAGCACCACGGTGGGCGGTTTCGATGCTGGATGTGAATCGAGTAAGTAGGTACTAAAGTGCCAAAATAGTTTTGGCATGTTAGGTTGTTAGTAGATGATGATAGCCAGCTAGCTAAGTGCCTGGGGCATGCAAAACGAACTTGCCCCACACGGATCTAGCGTGGGGTTTTGGGATGGAATAAGCTAGCTACGACAACAATTCCAACAGAATACTACACGTTTTGTAGAGATTAATGGTCGAATACCAATCGGATTAATGTCATTGTTTATTGCAAGTACATCTTTATTTTTTCTGAACTGCCTGATCTTCATTGGCCTATATACAGTATACAAAAGTATGTGGATTCGGCTATTTAAGCCACGCCTGTTGTTGACGGGTGTACAAAATCGAGCGCACAGCCATGCAATCTCCATTGACAAACATTAGCAGTAGACTGAAGACTTACTGAAGAGCTCATTGACTTTCAATGTGGCACCGTCATAGGTTGCCACCTTTCTAACAAGTCAGTTCGTCAAATTTCTGCCCTGCTAAATCTGCCCCAGTAAGTGCTGTTGTTCTGAAGTATAATTGTCTGAGTGTTACAGACAATTTTTACGTCCTAAGCACTTTTGCACTTGCCGAGCTCGGCCCCAAATTGGTAGGCCACACAGGAACGGGACCGCCAAGTGCAAAAGTGCTTAGGACGTAAAAATTGTCTGTCCTTGGTTGCAACACTCACTACCGCGTTCCAAGCTGCCTCTGGATGCAACATCAGCACAAGAACTGTTCGGGAGCTTCATGAAATGGATTTCCATGGCCGAGCAGCCGCACACAAGCCTAAGATCACCAACCGCCATTGGACTCTGGAGCAGTGGAAACGCGTTGTCTGGATTGATGAATCATGCTTCACCATTTGTCAGTCCGATGGGCTAATCTGGGTTTGGCGGATGCCAGCAGAGGGCCGCCCACCAAAACTCACTGACCAGGCAAGGAGGGCCTTAATCAGACAGGCAACAAAGAGACCAAAGATAACCCTGAAGGAGCTGCAAAGCTCCACAGTGGAGATTGCAGTATCTGTCCATAGGACACCTAGACCCACTCCAATTTGCTTACCGCCCAAATAGGTCCACAGACGATGCAATCTCAACCACACTGCACACTGCCCTAACCCATCTGGACAAGAGGAATACCTATGTGAGAATGCTGTTCATCGACTACAGCTCGGCATTTAACACCATAGTGCCCTCCAAGCTCGTCATTAAACTCGAGACCCTGGGTCTCGACCCCGCCCTGTGCAACTGGGTACTGGACTTCCTGACGGGCCGCCCCCAGGTGGTGAGGGTAGGCAACAACATCTCCACCCCGCTGATCCTCAACACTGGGGCCCCACAAGGGTGCGTTCTGAGCCCTCTCCTGTACTCCCTGTTCACCCACGACTGCGTGGCCACGCACGCCTCCTACTCAATCATCAAGTTTGCGGACGACACAACAGTGGTAGGCTTGATTACCAACAACGACGAGACGGCCTACAGGGAGGAGGTGAGGGCCCTCGGAGAGTGGTGTCAGGAAAATAACCTCACACTCAACGTCAACAAAACTAAGGAGATGATTGTGGACTTCAGGAAACAGCAGAGGGAACACCCCCCTATCCACATCGATGGAACAGTAGTGGAGAGGGTAGTAAGTTTTAAGTTCCTTGGCGTACACATCACAGACAAACTGAATTGGTCCACCCACACAGACAGCATCGTGAAGAAGGCGCAGTAGTGCCTCTTCAACCTCAGGAGGCTGAAGAAATTCGGCTTGTCACCAAAAGCACTCACAAACTTCTACAGATGCACAATCGAGAGCATCCTGTCGGGCTGTATCACCGCCTGGTACGGCAACTGCTCCGCCCACAACCGTAAGGCTCTCCAGAGGGTAGTGAGGTCTGCACAACGCATCACCGGGGGCAAACTACTTGTCCTCCAGGACACCTACACCATCCGATGTCACAGGAAGGCCATAAGGATCATCAAGGACAACAACCACCCGAGCCACTGCCTGTTCACCCCGCTATCATCCAGAAGGCAAGGTCAGTACATGTGCATCAAAGCTGGGACCGAGAGACTGAAAAACAGCTTCGATCTCAAGGCCATCAGACTGTTAAACAGCCACCACTAACATTGAGTGGCTGCTGCCAACACACTGACTCAACTCCAGCCACTTTAATAATGGGAATTGATGGGAAATAATGTAAAATATATCACTAGCCACTTTAAACAATGCTACCTAATATAATGTTCCCTACATTATTCATCTCATATGTATACGTATATACTGTACTCTATATCATCTACTGCATCCTTATGTAATACATGTATCACTAGCCACTTTAACTATGCCACTTTGTTTACATACTCATCTCATATGTATATACTGCACTCAATACCATCTACTGTATCTAGCCTATGCCGCTCTGTACCATCACTCATTCATATATCTTTATGTACATATTCTTTATCCCCTTACACTTGTGTCTATAAGGTAGTAGTTTTGGAATTGTTAGCTAGATTACTTGTTGGTTATTATTGCATTGTCGGAACTAGAAGCACAAGCATTTCGCTACACTCGCACTAACGTCTGCTAACCATGTGTATGTGACAAATAAAATTTGATTTGATTTAAGCCGTACACTCCACTGAAATGGGCTTCACGGAAGAGTGACCCGAAAAAAGCCATTGCTTAAAGAAAAAAAATAAGCGAACACATTTGGTGTTTGCCAAAAGGCATGTGGGAGACTCCCCAAACATATGGAAGAAGGTACTCTGGTCAGATGAGATTAAAATTGAGCTTTTTGGCCATCAAGGAAAACGCTATGTCTGGCGCAAACCCAACACCTCTTATCATCTCAAACACCATCCCCACAGTGAAGCATGGTGCATGGTGGTGGCAGCATCATGCTGTGCAGATGTTTTTCATCATTAGGGACTGTGAAACTGGTCAGAATTGAAGGAATGATGGATGGAGCTAAATACAGGGAAATTCTTGAGGGAAACCTGTTTGTCTTCCAGAGATTTGAGACTGGAATGGAGGTTCACCTTCCAGCAGGACAATGATTGTTTAACACTTTTTTGGTTACTACATGATTCCATATGTGTTATTTCATAATACAATGTAGAAAATAGTAATAAATTAAGAAAAAGCCTTGACTGAGTTGGCGTGTCAACTTTTGACTGGGTGTGTGTGTGTGTGTGTATATTTATCATAGATTCTTTTGCTGATACAGAATTAAGAAAAACACAGGATATGATCGGATGATAAATTGGCTTTATTCATAGTGCAAAATCTATTTTTCTAAAACAACCAGAGGACTAGGTATGATGTTGGTCTTCACTGTCTTATGTGGACAATGGCTTCACTCCTGCTGATATTCACTCGTGTGTCCTTTTCTTGACATCACTTTTCTGAACGCTTTCCATCACGACTTCGGTCAAATTCAGATTAAGTATACATTTCTCCCAAAATACAAAGGTGAAGTGATATGTCATTTTGGGACTTTTATATGGATGAAACAAATCAGGATGTTTTTAACAGTAACCTTATTCTGCAATCTTCACTTTATTTTTTTTTAAAGGGAATTAAGTTGCCTCCTTGAACATTCTCGTAGCATTTCAGTTTTACATTTCTAGGTCTGAGCATCCCTTCAGCAATTCATAACATATAAATAAAATATTAGTTATAATACAGCTATGTAATAAACAAACTGTCTCACATATTTCACATCAATACAAAGTGTGTGCGAGTGAGTGGCACATTGAATAGTCACATTTGAAAAGACACTGCTGTGAAATAGTTGTGAAATAGTATCTATAACAACTAATGCATCTCTCTCTCATAGAACAGCTGATTACCCTGATCAGTGCTGCAAAGGAGTATGGGATTGAGTTCATCTATGCCATCTCCCCGGGCCTCGACATCACCTTCTCTAACCAGAAAGAAGTGTCCACACTCAAAAGGAAACTCGACCAGGTAACACAAACCTGTCTTAAAAAATGCATCCCAAGGCCTCCCGGGTGGCGCAGTGGTCTAGGGCACTGCATCGCAGTGCTAGCTGTGCCAGCAGAGACTCTGGGTTCGAGCCCAGGCTCTGTCACAGCCGACCGGGAGTGCCATGGGGCGATGCACAATTGGCCCTGTGGCTGGCCGGGCGCAGTGCACGTTAACCAGGTCGCCAGGTGCACAGTGTTTCCTCCGACACATTGGTGCGGCTGGCTTCCGGGTTGGATATGCGCTGTGTTAAGAAGCTTGGTTGGGTTGTGTTTCAGAGGACGCATGGCTTTCGACCTTCGTCTCACCCGAGCCTGTACGGGAGTTGTAGCGATGAGAAAAGATAGTAACTACTAACAATTGGATACCACGAAATTGGGGAGAAAGGGGGGTTATTTCATCACGGTCTATAGTCTTACATCTTTGAGTACATAGCCCCTCTAGTAATTTAATATGGTAGACTATGTTAATAGGTATAATCATGATTTTACTTACTTACAAGTCCCTAACCAACAATGGAGTTCAAGAAATAGTGTTAAGAAAACATTTACTAAATAATGAGGCAAAATGAAGGGGGTACCGAGTCAATGTGTAGGGGTACAGGTTCGTCAAGGTCATTTGTATGTGTAGGTAGAGGTAAAGTGACTATGCATAGATAATAAACAGAGAGTAGTAGCAGTGTAAAAGCAAAGGGGGGGTCCAATGTAAATAGTCCGGGTGTCCATTTGATTAATTGTTCAGCAGTCTTATAGCTATATATGTCCTGGATGGCAGGAAGCTTGGCCCCAGTGATGTACGGTCCAGCAGGTGTATCTCACTGATCATCCCTGACGTCAAAACCTCATTTGGCCGCCTTTCCTTCCAGTTCTCTGCTGCCTGCGACTGGAACGAATTGCAAAAATCTCTGAAGTTGGAGACTTTTATCTCCCTCACCAACTTTAAACATCTGCTATCTGAGCAGCTAACCGATCGCTGCAGCTGTACATAGTACATCGGTATATAGCCCACCCAATTTACCTACCTCATCCCCATACTGTTTTTATTTTCTTTACTGTTCTGCTCTTTTGCACACCAGTATCTCTACCTGCACATGTTCATCTGATCATTTATCACTCCAGTGTTAATCTGCTAAATTGTAATTATTCACTCCTATGGCCTATTTATTACCTAGCTCCTCATGCCTTTTGCACACAATGTATATAGATAATTTTTTCCTACCATGTTATTGACTTGTTTATTGTTTACCCCATGTGTAACTCTGTGTTGTTGTCTGTTCACACTGCTATGCCAGGTCTTGGCCAGGTCGCAGTTGTAAATGAGAACTTGTTCTCAACTAGCCTACCTGGTTAAATAAAGGTGGGGGAAAAAATGGCTGTACGCACTACCCTCTGTAGTGCCTTACTGGCGGATGCCAAGCAGTTGCCATACCAGGCGGTGATGCAACCGGTCAGGATGCTCTTGATGGTGCAGCTGTATAACTTTTTGAGGATCTGGGGACCCATGACAAATCTTTTCAGTCTCCTGAGGGGGAAAAGCTGTTGTTGTGCCCTCTTCACGACTGTCTTGGTGTGTTTGGACCATGATCGTTTGTTGGGGATGTGGACACCAAGGAACTTATCTCTCGACCAAATCCTACAGTCCCGTCAAAGTTAATGGGAGTCTGTTTGACCCTCCTTTTCCTGTAGTCCACGATCATCTCCTTTGTCTTGCTCGCATTGAGGGAGAGGTTGTTGTCCAGGCACTGCCAGGTCTCTGACCTCCTTCCTATATGCTGTCTCATTGTTGTCTGTGATCAGGCCTATCACTGTTGTCCTCCGCAAACATAATGATGATGTTGGAGTCGTGCTTAGCCACGGAGTCGTGGGTGAGCAGGGAGTGCAGGAGGGGACTAAGCACGCACCCCTGAGGGGCCCCGGTTTTGAGGATCAGCGTGGCAGATGTGTTGTTGCCTACTCTTACCACCTGGGGGGGCATCAGGAAGTCCAGGATCCAGTTGCAGAGGGAGGTGTTTCGTCCCAGGGTCCTTACCTTAGTAATGAGCTTTGTGGGTGCTATGGTGTTGAATGCTGAGCCTTGGTCAATGAACAGCATTCTAACGTAGGTGTTTCTTTTGTCCAGGTGTGAAAGGGCAGTGTGGAGTGCAATGGAGATTGCATCATCTGTGGATCTGTTGGGGCGATATGCGAATTGGAGTGGGTCTGGGGTTTCTGGGATGATGGTGTTGATGTGAGCCATGACCAGCCTTTCAACGCACTTCATGGCTACCGACGTGAGTGCTACTTGGCTGTAGTCATTTTGGCAGGTTACCTTCGCATTCTTGGGCACAGGGACTATGGTGGTTTGCTTGAAACATCTAGGTTTACAGACTCAGTCAGGGAGCGGTTGAAAATATCAGTGAAGGCACTTGCCAGTTGGTCTGCGCATGTTCTGAGTACACTCCCTGGTAATCAGTCCGCGGCCTTGTGAATGTTGACCTGTTTAAAGGTCTTGCTTACATTGGCTACGGAGAGTGTGATCACACAGTTGTCCGGAACAGCTGGTGCTCTCATGCATGCTTCAGTGTTGCTTGCCCCGAAGCGAGCATGGAAGGCATGGTTTTCCCTTTGTAGTCCGTAATAGTTTGCAAGCCCTGCCACATCCGAAGACCTTCAGAGCCGGTGTAGTAGGATTCAATTTTAGTTCTGTATTGACACTTTGCTTGGTTGTTTGTTGAACTGAGGGAATTGTAGGATTTCTAATAAGTGTCCGGTTAGTGTCCCGCTCCCTGAAAGCGGCAGTTCTAGCCTTTTTCTCAGTGCAGATGTTGCCTGTAATCTATGGCTTCTGGTTGGGATATGTACTTATGGTCACTGTGGTGACGACTTCGTCAATACACTTATTGATAAAGCCGGCGACTGAGGAGCTAAAATCCTTAATCCCATTGGATGAATTCCGGAACATATTCCAGTCTGTTCTAGCAAAACAGTACCCCGACCTTCTCCCTCTGTATCTCCGCATTTTCTTCATGCTAATGACAGGGATTTGGGCCTGGTCTCCGGAAAGCAGTACATCCTTTGCTTAGGACTCAGTAACTGTATGTACAAAATAAGTTATAAACAATGCGGAAAAAACGAACAAAATATAAAAGTTGGTTAGGAACCTGTAAAACAGCAGCCTGCGGCGTAATATATAATTATCAATACAGGTTTTATAGCACATTTTATGTATATATTGCCTCTAAAATATGTTAACCAATCATAAATGTCCACATTTGTGTTTTCTTGGAAAGAGGTGAGTGCAAATGTACAACTTGTCAAAGTCCTGTCTTCAACTGATTTTGTCCAGTTTTTGGTTTGTTTGAGTGGAATGTTAGCATATTGGCAGTTAATTAGAATTTTTTTTTGAATTATTTCAACTGACTGGATAGCTAGCTAACAAACATACAGTGCAAATATATTCATTATTTTACACCATCTTATCACAGCACTGGCAAACCATGATTGACCCACTCCTTAACCAAAATGGCTGACCAATATCATCATACGGTTCATGTCCATTCTAATTCCTAATTCTATGGCCTCTACATCTTTGACTGTCTGCATTTACTGGAGTCTTAACACATCGTCTCATAATTAATACTCTCGCTCAGGTGACTCACTTTGGCTGCAAGTCATTTGCCTTACTGTTTGACGACATTGACCACAACATGTGCCCCGCCGACAAGGAAGTGTTCAGCTCCTTCGCCCATGCCCAGGTGTCCATCACCAATGAGATCTTTCAGTACCTGGGAGAGCCTGAGACCTTTCTCTTCTGCCCCACAGGTAACACACACACACACACACACGCATTTCTTAGTTTATATGGTATCTCCCGGTTTCCCTCCTTTTCGGGATGTTTTCTTCAGTTTTGTGCCTACTGAACACGACCCTGGATAACCTGTATCTGTGTATCGACGTGCCCTGTGTTTATGTATGTAACTGAAATTTGGTCCGGATTCATAGTTGATGGAAGATATAGATTCTATGTATGTTTTTCTTTGTGTCTTACTAAACCAGAGTACTGTGGAACGTTCTGCTACCCCAATGTTGCCCAGTCCCCCTACCTGCACACAGTGGGTGAGAAGCTGCTACCTGGCATTGAAGTGCTGTGGACAGGTACAGTAGATCTGAACAAATTCAAATTACACATGTTTTGGCACTCATTAGATTAACCTTAAACACCAACAGACCTTGTAACATACTTTATAACTTTTATGACTCCTAGATGTATCTGAAATTATGTTTTTTCAGGTCCTAAGGTGGTATCGAAAGACATCACAGTGGAATCAATAGAGGAGGTCTCTAAGATCCTGAAGAGAGCTCCGGTAATCTGGGACAACATCCACGCCAACGACTACGACCAGAAGCGTCTGTTCCTGGGGCCGTACAAGGGGCGCTCCACGGAGCTCATCCCCCGCCTAAAGGGGGTTCTCACCAACCCCAACTGTGAGTTCGAGTCCAACTTCGTAGCCATCCACACCCTGGCCACCTGGTACAAGTCCAACATGAACGGAGTGCGCAAGGATGTCGCCATGAGTAAGTCTGATTTAGACTTTTGTTTTAATCCCACAGTAGATTTAATTTGTCCGTTCTGGCACTCTCGGGTACAGTGAAATTAGTCTGACGGGGATGGACTTTATTTATTTATTCTCTTTTAATAGATTTTTTTCAGCGACATTATGTTCTGTAATCTGCCAGAGTTAACCTAAAAGGCAAACGTTTTAAAGCAGGGTTGTACAGCTTTGGTCCTCAAGGACTGCTGTTTGTGTTGGTTTTTTATTGTTGTCCTGAACTGGTGTGTTATTGCCAATTAATGACAATAATTGATCGATGAAGCGCCACAGAGAAACCAAGAGTAGTAGGATAGAAGTAACCCTTGTAATCAGTAATCACCCCGGTCTTAAAGGTGTAGGGTCTTTTAGCACTGTTATGCACGGTTAATCCACGTGTCTATTTGGAGGCCAAGTGAATGTTTGTTTTGGTGTTTATAGAGTAGAGTAGGGTCACACAATGGCTGTCCCCAAGTCTCATGTCTGTAGGTTTTTAGAATGACACAAAAAGATATGTTCTCGGAAGAGCACAGCATTCTGTCCGTTCAGATGACATGGCTTTCAGTTCCATCCAGTCACATGAGTGTTTTCTCCAATCGAGGAAGGGAAGGGGGCACTTTCACAGTATTCAAACAGGCCTGTACATTACACCTTGTTATGGTATCTATATCTATCCCTGTCCTTCCTTCCCCTTCTCTCCCTTCCTCCCTCTCTCTCCCTTCCTCCCTCTCTGTCCATCCTCCTCCATCCCTCTCAGCGGATGGAGAGGACAGTACTGTGTCTATCCAGATCAAGCTGGAAAATGAGGGCAGTGATGAGGAGTTGGAGACGGACATGTTGTATAGCCCTCAGCTCGCCCTGAAACTGGCCCTCACAGAGTGGCTGGGGGAGTTTTTAGTGCCTCACCAGTACAACAGTAAGCACCGTGACCTACCTATCATCTTGCATATAACACCTGTGTATGTATTTCTGTTGCCTTACTTCATACTGTATCATTTGGAGCAATGTTAAATGCCTCTCAAATCCACCACTGGATTTTAAACACTCGTCAATCATCTATTAAAGCTAGACATTATATATTTTTCATAGTATGTTGATATTTGTTATTTAAGCCTTTATATATTTGTCGTGTATAGCATGTTGACATTGTCTCTGTTCTCGTCTCCTCTCCAGGTCGCCAGGTAACCCATAGCGGAGCTAAGAGTTCAGCTATTAACATGTCATCACTAGGCGCCTCCTCCCTCTGCGCTGGTACTACAGTCACTACAGTGTTCCGACAGCCCATCATGGCCCCCACAGGTGCCCCCGACCCCAATAACCACCCCATGGCCAAGAGTCTGCAACAACAAGAGGTGGGGTAGTTAGTTACCAATTTAACTTAAGATTATTTTAGATCATTTTAATATTAGATAGATAGTACATCAAGTATGCAATGCACATCCAATGGCTTTGAGCTCATTTCCCTGGTTTGTCTGTGTTGTCACCGAAGTCTCACATTAGTCTACATATGACCAAAAAAAAAAAAAGATTTTCATTACAACCGATCGACAATAAACACGCAATAGTATGAAAAGATCCCCGGGGGATCACGGAGATAGTGGGGCGATAACTTGTTTCCCAAACGCTTCTGTTGTTCAGGTGGATGTTGAGAAGAAGGAGTCTGACGAAGAGCCCATGGAGATGGTTGTGGAGAAACCATATGAGACGGAGCCAGAGCCAGACCCTGTAGCGGAGGCTGAAACTGAGACCAAGAACAGCCTGGTCCTTTTAGACAAGATGGTGGAGGATCTGAAGCCCATGGACACAGACCGGGAGGTCCTAGTTCCTGATTCCAAGTCTCCAGAGGAGGACATTGACATGGCCCCCATGCAGACAGACGAACAGCTCAAACAGGTAAGACGTTTGTGTGTGTCTCAGACCTGGGTTCGTATACGTGTGTATTTGATTGATTATTTGTTATTCTTATGTTATGTGTATTTTAATATTTTAAATTATTATTTTCAAATACTTCTATTGGAATTTGAAAAGTATTTAAATGTTTTCAAAACAATTCCTATAAATAATCTATTTATTTCCAAATACATTATGGGAGTAGTGTTGTCACGACACCAACATTTTATACTAGCAATACCACGGAGGGGGGTTGGAGTTCTGCGCACTGAAATTCACACTTCTACTCAATTCAACACATTTTAATTTAACTTCACGTGGTTCAGTGTGTAATATAATGCTGCGTATAATGGCATATTTGCGAAGGCCTACCTGTGATTTGGTTGGAGGAATGGGAGGAAGAGATATACAGTGCCTTCGGAAAGTATTCGGACCTCTTGACTTTTTCCACATTTTATTACGTTACAGCCTTACTTTAAAATTGATTTGCATTTGTTTTTTCCCCCTCACCAATCTACACACAATATACATGTTTGCTAATTTGAAAAAATATATCACATTTACATAAGTATTCAGACCCTTTACTCAGTATTTTCTTGAAGCACCTTTGGCAGCGATTACAGCCACAAGTCTTCTTGGTTATGACACTACAAGCTTGGCACACCTGTATTTGGGGAGTTTCTCCCATTCTTCTCTGCAGATCCTCTCAAGCTCTGTCAGGTTGGATGAGGACCGTTGCTGCACAGCTATTTTCAGGTCTCTCCAGAGATGTTTGATCGGGTTCAAGTCCGGGCTCTGGTTGGGCCACTCAAGGACATTCAGAGACTTGTCCCGAAACCACTCTTGTATTGTCTTGGCTGTGTGCTTGGGGTTGTTGTCCTGTTGGAAGGTGAACCTTCGCCCCCAGTCTGAGATCCTGAGTGCTCTGTAGCAGGTTTTCATCAAGGATCTCTCAGCACTTTGCTCCGTTCCTCTTTGCCTCGATCCTGACTAGTATCCCCACAACATGATACTGCCACCACCATGCTTCACCGTAGGGATGGTGCCAGGTTTCCTCCAGATGTGAAAGCTTGGCATTCAGGCCAAAGAGTTGAATATTAGTTTCATCAGACCAGAGAATCTTGTTTCTCATTGTCTGAGAGTCTTTTAGGTGTTTTTTGGCAAACTCCAAGCGGGCTGTCATGTGCGTTGTACTGAGGAGTTGCTTCCGCCTGGCTACTCTACCATAAAGGCCTGATTGGCAGAGTGCTGCAGAGATTGCTTCTGGATGGTTCTCCCATCTCCACAGAGGAACTCTGGAGCTCTGTCAGAGTGACCATCGCATTCTTGGTCACCTCCCTGACCAAAGCCTTTCTCCCCCGATTGTTCAGTTTGGCCGGGCAGCCAGCTCTAGGAAGAGTCTTGGTGGTTGCAAAGTTCTTCCATTTAAGAATGATGGAGGCCACTGTGTTCTTGGGGACCTTCAATGCTGTAAAAATGTTTTGGTACCCTTCCCCAGATCTGTGCCTCAACACAATCCTGTCTCTGAGCTCTACGGACAATTCCTTCGACCTCATGGCTTGGTTTTTGCTCTGACATGCACTGTCAACTGTAGGATATTATATAGACAGGTATGTGACTTTCCAAATCATGTCCAATCAAATGAATTCACCACATGTGGCCTCCAATCAAGTTGTAGAAACATCTCAATGATGATCAATTGAAACAGGATGCATCTGCCCTCAATTTCATGTCTCATTGCAAAGTGTCTGAATACTTGGGCAAATAAGGTATTTCTGTTTTTAAAAATAATTTGCAAACATTTCTAAAAACCTGTTTGCTTAGGATTTTTATTTAATACATTTTGTAATAAGGCTATGAAGGAACAAAATGTGGGAAAAGTCAATCCGTCTGAATACTTTCCGAGGGCACTGTACATACAAATGTGTTTGAAAGTAATTGAAATACCCATAATTGTATTTGAACCCAGGTGTGCGTGTGTGTGCGTGTGTGTGCGTGTGTGTGTGTGCGTGTGTGTGTGTGCGTGTGTGTGTGTGTGTCTGACAATTACATACAAAGCTACTCAGATTATCCAAAGTGACTTACAATTAAATTACATATGTTTAAACAATTACATTTTGTTTGTTTTTCAGGATGTTTTTGTGCTTGGTCCCAATGAGAAGGTATTGTACACTGCAGAGTCTCTTTCTTTGGAGGACCTGATCCTGCTGGCTGAGCTCTTCTACCTGCCCTATGAGTACGGACCCAAGGCCCTACACATGCTCAAGGAGTTCAATTGGCTCCGGGCTAACTGCAGCACCGTCGGTGTCGACTGCAAGGGCAAGGAGCCAGAGAAGGTAGGTGGGGGATACCTAGTCAGATCCACAACTGAGTGCATTCAACCGAAATGTGTCTTCCGCATTTAACCCATAAAAGTCTTAAGCTATATGGAATTGCTTTAAGAGTGTCATACCAAGGATCATTTTGTGGTTTGATTTTTGATTTTTTAAAACCCCTTGAAGTATCAAAATATATATATATATTTTTTAATGTACATTATTTTTTACCTTACTGTTATTAGCCAGTACAAACGCATTGAATAACAGATTAGCTACATGGAAAAACAATTTGTGGAAGTTTGAACTGTCCTTTAAGAAAGATCAGGATTACCAGGACATGTACTGCGAGCATGCGCCGACCAACTGGCACGTGTCTTCGCTGACATTTTCACCCTCTCCGAGTCTGTAATACCAACATGTTTTAAGCAGACTGTTATAGTCCCTGTGCCCAAGAACACCAAGGTAACTAGAGAATCTTGTTTCTAATGGTCTGAAAGTCTTTAGGTGTCTTTTGGCAAACTCCAAGCAGGCTGTCGTGCCTTTTACTGAGGAGTGGCTTCCGTCTATATATATATATATATATATATATATATATATATATATATATATATGCGCCTGATTGGTGGAGTGCTGCATAGATTGTTGTTGTCCTTCTGGAGAAACTCTGGAGTTCTGACCATCGGGTTCTTTGTCACCTCCCTGACCAAGATCCTTATCCCCTGATTGCTCAATTTGGCCGGGTGGCTCTAGGAATAGTCTTGGTGGTTCAAAACTTCTTCCATTTAAGAATGATGGAGGCCACTGTGTTCTTGTGGACCTTCAATGTTTTGGTACCCTGCCCCAGATCTGTTCCTTGACACAATCCTGTTTCTTTTTTGAAGTAATTTATTGCATTGAACAACACAACATTTTCAGTCTCCTCCTTGTCTGAAGGACGAGTGGATAAACTGGTTAATGTCAAGCCCTGCATGTTTTTTTCAAAATGATCATGGAATGTAGACCTACTTTGAACACCACACATTGGCAGCTACTGTCAGCTTTTCTATCGTTCAGCCATTTCCATGTTAAAATGTTATGGGATGCATTTTCTCCATGGTTTTTGATGGTAGGCCCCTCCTGGTAGGCCTATTATGAACAAATAGCCACAGTAGCCTACTTGATCACTGTTAGTTTGAACTTAAAGCGAGTACAGCCTCAGTGTTCAGGGTAAACGCACACCGGAAGTTGCACGTATTTTGTGCTCAGCAGACCTGAAATTTGCTCAGTGCCGGAAAAACTGAGGCATCATTCACCGGGGGACCTTCAGACGAGTCTTGTGAGGTCTGTGGGTGTCCTAGAGCAAAACAACCAACATGTTCGTGAGAGGGGTCACCTTTCCATAGAGTCATAGTCATAGTGTCATAATAGTTCAGACAGTCTACAGGCGATTTTGTGAGAATACCGATTTTTAAGGATGTTCAATGGTCTGACAAACACCGCTCTCTAGCTCTGTCACCTTTTTTCCGCAGATGCCAAAAAAACATATCTCTAGCTTTAACTAACATTTTTATGGGGATTATTATTATGCTAATTCGATTTCAGTGGGTGCGCAGAATGACAGATTGTTCCACCTTCCACCGGCTATGGGATTCGAACCAGCGCCCTTCCAATTACTGGCCCAACGCTTTTAACCTCAAGGCCACCCAGGTATTGGTCGAGAGGAGGGAGATTCTATTTATGTTGATTTTGTTAGTCATGACATTTTTTCTGATATTCAGAGCTGAAAAATATTCCGGGTTGATGCTGGTGACGACTGTGGTACAAAATGGTGTGTGTGTGGTATCCTGAGAGGTCTACCCCGGGGGGTGGTAATAGAAGGGAGGTACGTGCTGCAACGTTGGCTCCCTCTGCTGGGAGTACACGAGCTGGGCACCCCGACATGGATAGCTCCAAGTGGAGGTAATTAGAGGAAGTGCCAACCAGCTGTGGAGGCCACATAAAAGGAGCACTGTGGCACACCGCGGGAGAGACCGACACAGAACCAAAGCTGAGAAGAAGGACTGTGCCAAACCTACGTGCTTTTCTTTGTTATGTTTATTTTATGGCCTAGTAAAGTTGTGTTTGCTGACTAAAACCTCCCGGTCTCTGTGTTAATCTCTGCACCCTCAACCCAACACCCCACGGTTTACCACAGGTGGTTGTGTAGTGTCTCTAAGCAGCCATTGAGATGTTTGTCTAAAACACCGAAACTTGATCCATGCAGTGGCACACACACTGGAAAGTCGATACATTTAGTTCTGTCCAAGGCTGTGGATGAGTTCTGTCAGTGACCATGTTACCATTGGATATGTCTCAACTGGCCCATGGTTCATTAGTAGGACTAATGGCAGTCATGTGACCAAGGTCACAGTTATCATTTTTCAAATAGCCCACTTTTAAAAAATCATCTCCACTCCGGACTGGAGACAACTGCATGTGTCATATTTTTTAAAGCCCGGCGGTCCCATTTTCAGTCAGCTGTTTGCTCCACAACACAAAATTCTAAAACTTCCTGGTTTTTCCTCGTCTTGTCTATATCGGCTGTTATACCGAAACCAGGCTTACTTTGCTGCTTTTGGGTCAAGTTTATCGACTTTGAAATGAAATTGAAGGTTCTATTACTTTCATTACGGTCTTCATCCATAGTCGTCGATTACACAGTTAAACAAAAATCATCATAGCCCCTTCTGTTTTGTGCCCTAATCCCTGTTTCCTGTCCTCCAGGTAGTGGAGTGGCAGTCCCGGGCAGAGAGGTTTGAGGAGATGTGTTGCTCGGTCATCCAGATGTTCACCAGGCTGTCTAACTCAGCCAACCGCACCATCCTCTATGACCTCTACCCCTACATCTGGGACATCAAGAGCATCATGTCCATGGTCAAGTCCTTTGTCCAGTGGCTAGGTACGCATGGACACACACACACTCTCTCACAAACACACACACACACACACACACACTGAATAGGTACATACAGTATGGACACCTGAAACGGTACAGCTTGACTCCCGACTTCTCAGAGCCTCAGAAACAGTAAGTGTAGGACATGAAACACATATACAGTACTTGTCAAAAATTTGAACACACCTACTCATTCCTGGGTTTGTCTTTATTTTTACTATATATATATATATATATATATATATCCTTTTTTTCCCATTTTTTTTTCAATATGTATCATAATAGTGAAGACATCAAAACTACACTGCTCAAAAAAATAAAGGGAACACTTAAACAACACAATGTAACTCCAAGTCAATCACACTTCTGTGAAATCAAACTGTCCACTTAGGAAGCAACACTGATTGACAATACATTTCACACGCTGTTGTGCAAATGGAATAGACATCAGGTGGAAATTATAGGCAATTAGCAAGACACCCCCAATAAAGGAGTGGTTCTGCAGGTGGGGACCACAGATCACTTCTCAGTTCCTATGCTTCCTGGCTGATGTTTTGGTCACTTTTGAATGCTGGCGGTGCTTTCACTCATGAGACGGAGTCTTACAACCCACACAAGTGGCTCAGGTAGTGCAGCTCCAGGATGGAACATCAATGCGAGCTGTGGCAAGAAGGTTTGCTGTGTCTGTCAGCGTAGTGTCCAGAGCATGGAGGCGCTACCAGGAGACAGGCCAGTACATCAGGAGACATGGAGGAGGCCGTAGGAGGGCAACAACCCAGCAGCAGGACCGCTACCTCCGCCTTTGTGTGCAAGGAGGAGTACTGTCAGAGCCCTGCCAAATGACCTCCAGCAGGCCACAAATGTGCATGTCTGCTCAAACGGTCAGAAACAGACTCCATGAGGGTGGTATGAGGGCCCGATGTCCACAGGTGGGGGTTGTGCTTACGGCCCAACACCGTGCAGGACGTTTGGCATTTGCCAGAGAACACCAAGATTGGAAAATTTGCCACTGGCGCCCTGTGCTCTTCACAGATGAAAGCAGGTTCACACTGAGCACGTGACAGAGTCTGGAGACGCTGCGGAGAACGTTCTGCTGCCCGCAACATCCTCCAGCATGACCAGTTTGGCGGTGGGTCAGTCATGGTGTGGGGTGGCATTTCTTTGGGGGGGCCACACAGCCCTCCATGTGCTCGCCAGAGGTAGCCTGACTGCCATTAGGTACCGAGATGAGATCCTCAGACCCCTTGTGAGACCATATGCTGGTGTGTCATTGTCCAGTTGCGATACTCTATCTCATCTAGTTTGCGCTTAGTCGGTCTATCATTTGTATTTCAACAGGACAATGACCCAACACACCTCCAAGCTGTGTAAGGACTATTTTACTAATAAGGAGAGTGATGGAGTGCTGCATCAGATGACCTGGCCTCCACAATCACCCGACCTCAACCCAATTGAGATGGTTTGGGATGAGTTGGACCGCAGTGTGAAGGAAATGCAGCCAACAAGTGCTCAACATATGTGGAAGCTCCTTGAAGACTGTGAAGCTGTTAGGTTAGATTACTCGTTGGTTATTACTGCGTTGTCGGAACGAGAAGCACAAGCATTTCGCTACACTCGCATTAACATCTGCTGACAAGGAAAAACCCATGAATGAGTAGGTGTGTCCAGGCTTCTGACTGGTGCTGTAGGTATGGGAAAAATATGTCAAGTCTTTAAGCTTCACGGTGAAGTCTCATGGTTAGTTTAGATAAGCTCAATACATACACAAAGGTGAATATCATTTTGGTAAGCTTCTGTATGAGCATTAAAGATGTGTGTTTGGCCACATTGCAGTTTCTCCATGATAAGATTGATAGTGCCACAGTATGATCTTTCATCTGCCATCCAGTCTTTGGTAGTTTAGTCATGCACATAGGGGCGGCAGGGTAGCCTAGTGGTTAGAGCGTTGGACTAGTAACCAGAAGGTTGCAAGTTCAAACCCCTGAGCTGACGAGGTACAAATATGTCGTTCTGCCCCTGAACAGGCAGTTAACCCACTGTTCCTAGGCCGTCATTGAAAATAAGAATTTGTTCTTACCTTTTATTTAACCAGGCAAGTCAGTTAAAATAAAAATATTAATGAATCATCTGAACATGTACTGTATCTATAGTGCCCACTCCCCAGTCTGCTTAACAGATGATTAAGCTTGTTTGTGGACCTGGCAATGCAACATTTTAATCTCTGTTGCCTTTCACCTGTGTTCAAGGTGAGTCTAGAGCAGACAGACTCACTCAGACAGACTCACTCTTATCGTCAGCTCTCCCAGTTAGTTTTAGCATCACTTCGGCTTCACTTACATATCCATCAGTGACAGACATCGACATCCACTACATTGCTTTTCAATTGTTGTTTTTATTCTGTTTTAGTGCACTTTTTGATTTGTTGATTTTTACTTTGACTAACTGAATGCCGCTTGCACTGCTAGTCACCCTCTACAGTAACCCTAAATGAATTGGTCCACCACAACTAAGTGAATTGTCAGTATCAGTAGTGACAGGTCCAGAGATGGGGTACTGCTGCTTGCTGTGTGTGGTGGCTGCTGCGTTCACCCACACACACACACAGACAGAACCTGCTGCCAGCCTGTGTCTGGGGGGTGGGACGCAAGGGTAACCCCCCACACGTCCACCCTGCTCTGTGAGCTTGGAGAGCGAGGTGACTGACAGTGAAAGGCCATTCTGGTGCTTGAATAGATAGTGATCGAATATCTGAGCCAATTTTATTATCTATCCGCATTGAAACGATTCATTTCATAAAATGCCCTCACTGAGTAATGCAGAGGTCCGCAAAGTCGATGCCGAGCCTATTCCCAGCACACGCTCTATGTACCAGTGTTATTGCTGGCTCAGAGTGCTTAGCCTCCACTCAATACTTTCTTCTAGCTGTATCAAAGCCCATACTCCTTGAAATTAAAATCACTCCAACTCACACACTACTCACGGATGCATGAACGCACATGTGCGCACAGACACACTTCACCTGCATGTAACACGTCTTGATAAGAGTCAGAACAACATTTCTGTGAGTGATCTTCTGTAGCCATTGGAAGCTATTTTGATCAACCCTGAAGCACCAGCATGGCCTATATGTTACACAATAACCATGTTTCATTCACAGGTTTTTGTCCAGAGCTGAGAGCTCTAACCTATACAGTACACAGCAGGCAGCAAACCCACACTGGCAGAACTACAGCTAAATCGAAGCTATAACGGCGTTATGAACCCTTAAACCAGTAGAACAATTTAGACGCTAGAGAACCATTTTGTAGGTCTTTCTAAAGCGTGACCAGCTGGGGGTTAGCTAGACTAGAACATAAAGCAATCTAAAGGCTTTCCCACATCCGGTGAACCAGTCGGTATGTAGACGACTTGTCACGCTTCTCTATTATAACTAAACTGCGCTCGAGGCCCGATCAAAGAGCTTATGTTCTAAGTACCTGTCCCCTTATTGGTCTGTAGCTGTGCAGCCGGCAGTCAGTCTTACCTCCTCCCCCCCTGGTGTTGTGACTGAGACACATTTACTAACGACTATCTTCTACTGTTCTCTCCCATCACCGTGTGCAGATGGACAAATCCTCAGTACCAGTTTCTACTGCTAGTGGATCACCACTGGCCAATGTCTGCGCAGGCCACCTTTTCTGATTTGGTTATTGTTTTTAATTGTTTGTTTTTTTACATTTTCATATCAGATCCGGATGTTTTGATATGGGTGATGGAATGACAGTCACATTTTGCGCAGCGAACTTGAGGAGCGGAGAGATAAACGTCAATGTTTTAGATCTTCTTTTCTCTGGCGCCGTTCATTTCTCTCTAACATGTTTGTTTTTACAAGTAGGCCTTTTCATGGAAGAGGCTTAAACCAGCACTGGATGCACCTACACACTGGAGTTCACATCTGGCTTTCAGAATGTTAGTTTCTCTACTGTCCCTCGCAGTCTGGTGTGTACTAACTATAGTACACACCGTATTTTCCAAATGCTGCTTTGAAAGTGACTAGTCGTTTGTTCACAAAAGCGACGAGCAACTTGCATTGCAATGTGAAACACTGAGACAAACAACTGTGAAATAACTGTTGTTTTATTTACATAGATATGTGTCTCCAATAATTATTTGATATCAACAAATGGCATGTGGTGCTGCTTTACTCCCAAGCACCTGAAAGCGAGCTGTGAATTCCTCCCTGTGGATGCATCTGTATGCTGAGTGGGGCCGGCCTCACCAGAGGAAGTGTTCTAGGTGTCAGGGTGAGGTTGCTACTGGATGTTTATAGCAGGAGCGTTGACTCTTCTGTCCTCTTCTCGCGCTGTGTCTGTCTCGTCACATGACAGGAGACCTCATCACCAGGTTTGGGATCGTCTATCAATCTGATCTTACTCTATAGCACCTTTTTTTTTGTCACAAACTGCTTCACAGGCACAGCAACCAATGATGGCAATGGCAATCATTCATATGTTTTGAAAGGTGTGACTGACAGTAGTAGGTTCAAGGTTGCTCTCGTAAGAACGGAGTGGCGTGCCAACACCAAAGTAGGTGTAGGAACTTGAGGTGCACTGAACTTTGCACCCCTTTTTAGTTTTGTGTCTTTGCACAGAGCTGTCCTCTCCCAGTTGTCCTCTCTTCCTGTTTTGAGTCCTGCTCCCTGGTCATGTGATGAGGCAGGTTAGATGAGAATGTGACTTCAGATGAGGTGCTGGGGGGGCAACGGCAGCTGAAGCTTACACGGTAGGATGAGTTCCCCCTAGACACTGATCCAAGGTCAGATTAGGCTAGTTAGAGCGTGAATGACTTGGAAGTTCTCACTGCAAGTGAACCGGAATCCGACTGTCGAATTGATTCAGGCTTTATAACCTCAATGATTCCTCTCAGTTGGGAAACACCAAAGTAAGCTTTAGTTGCTCAAGCCCAACGCCCAACCAAACCATTTTCATACGAATATAATTTTTTTTTAAATATAATTTTAAAAGCATTTTCTTTGGAGTGATAGGTTATCATTATTTTCCAAAGCCCCCCCATCCCCCCCACCTGCGACCTGTCAGTTAGTCCCGTTTTATCTCTGGTCCCCATGGTAATGCTGTGTCCCTCCGCCACTGTGTGCTCCTAACAGGGTGCCGTAGTCAGGCTACTGCACAGTTCCTTAGTGGAGACCAAGAGCCTTGGGCCTTTAGGGGCGGTCTAGCAGGAGAGTTCCAGGTATATGCTTACGCACTGACTTCACGGATTATAAAACTGTTTGTAATGCTAGTAAAGAAGATGAATTACGGGTTTTGTGTTGAAGAGAAAGTGGTTTGTTGTGCAACAGCAGATGTGAAAGGGTTTGGTCTGTCTAAGGTGGGCTGATCATGACTAGGAAGGGTTATACCTCTAAATCATGAGAATTTTTCAATAAAATGTCCATGTCTTGGACAAGTGTGCCTGTAAGTTTCTGAAGGCATTGGTCCAACCAGCATCTGGTATGGTCTGATCAGTCTGAAAAGGAAAAGGGCGAACTGACACCATAAAAAGTCCCTCCAAGGCAGTGTTTTTCAAAAATTTGAATTTCTCTCAGCCGACTGCCCAAAGGAGATGCTGCTTTTCCATGGGGCACGCATATTCTGCCTATTCTCTGCGTGGCATTGCTAGGGTTAGATTTCCATGGCATCTCATTTATTTGCAGGAAAAGCTTCGCAAAATTCTACCCTTTTGCACACGCAAGGGTATGCATCGCAGCACCAACGAGAACGCAAGTGACACCGCCCGCCTAGAAAAACTCCATGAGCAAACACAATACTCCTAGACTAACATCAGATATCCCATGTTGGATTATTACATTTTATTTGTAGTAGTTGATCTTTAAAAGACTCGGTGGTTGGTCTTCAAATAAAAATCCAATCAAATGTTATTTGTTACATGCTTCGTAAACAGCAGTTGTGGACTAACAGTGAAATGCTTACTGAAGGGCCCATACCAACCATGCAGAGAGAGAATAGAAAAGTAAAACGTGTAACAATACTATTAATACTAGATTAAAAAAAACTAACGATAGCTGATCGATACCGATCAATGTGCAGGGGTCTGAGGTAATGTAGGTAGATACAGGGCATTCGGAAAGTATTCAGATGGGTCCCTTTTCCCACATTTTGTTATGTTACAGCCTTATTCTAAAATTGATTACATAATTGTTTTCCTCAATCTACACACAATACCCCATAATAACAAAGCAAAACAGTTGTTTTTTTTTTAGAAATGTTTGCAATGGTATTCAAATTTTAAAAAACGAAAACTTATTCACATAAGTATTCAGACCCTTTATGAGACTCAGTTGAGCTCTGGTGCATCCTGTTTCCGTTGATCATCCTTGATGTTTCTACAACTTGATTGGAGTCCACCTGTGGTAAATTCAATTGATTAGACATGATTTGGAAAGGCACTCACCTGTCTATATACGGTCCCACAGTTGACAGTGCACATCATTGCAAAAACCAATCCATGAGTTTGAAGGAATTGTCCGTAGAGCTCCGAGACAGGATTGTGTCGAGGCACAAATCTGGGGCAGGGTACCAAAACATTGAAGAACACAGTGGCCTCCATCATTCTTAAATGGAAGACGTTTGGAACCACAAAGACTCTTCCTAGAGCTGGCTGCCCGGCCAAACTGAACAATCGGGGGAGAAGGGCCTTGGTCAGGGTGGTGACTAAGAACCTGATGGTCACTCTGACAGAGCTCCGGAGTTTCTCTGTGGAGATGGAAGAACATTCCAGAAGGACAACCATCTCTGCAGCACTTCACCAATCAGGCCTTTATGGTAGAGTGGCCAGATGGAAGCCCTTCCTGAGTAAAAGGCACATGCCAGCCCACTTGGAGTTTGCCAAAATACACCCAAAGGACTCTCAGACCATGAGAAACAAGATTATCTGGTCTGATGAAACGGAGATTGAACTCTTTGGCCTGAATACCAAGCGTCACGTCTGGAGGAAACCTGGCACCATCCCTACGGTGAAGCATTGTGGTGGCAGCATTATGCTGTGGAGATGTTTTTCAGCAGCGGTAACTGGGAGACTAGTAAGGATTGAGCCAAAGATGAACGGCGCAAAGTACGGAGATCCTTGATTTAAAACCTGCCCGAGGGGCTCAACCTCGGACTGGGGCAAAGGTTCACCTTCCAACCGTACAACGTCCCTAAGCACACAGCCAAGACAACGCAGAACTGGCTTCGGGACAACTCTCTGAATGTCCTTGACTTGCCCGGACTTGAACCCGATCGAACGTCTCTGGAGAGACCTGAAAATAGCTGTGCAGCATCGCTCCCCATCCAACCTGACAGAGCTTGAGAGGATCTGCAGAGAAGAATGGGAGAAACCTCTCAAATACCGGTGTCCCAATCTTGTAGTGTCATACCGATGAAGACTCAGGGCAATAATCGCTGCCGAAGGTGCTTCAACAAAGTACTGAGTAAAGGGTCTGAATACTTATGTAAATGTGATATTTCAGTTTTTGTATTTTTGGAAATGTGCAAAAAATTCTAAAACCTGTTTTTCCTTTGTCATTATGGGGTATTGTGTGTAGATTGAGGGGGGTGTTATCCATTTTAGAATAAGGTTTTAATGTAAAAATGTGGGAAAAGTTAACTTTATGAATGCACTGTGTGTACATATAGCTGTGAATAAAGTGACAGATCGTAAACGATAGCAGCAGGATATGTGATGAGTCAAAGTTTGTGCAAGAAAGGTCAATGCAGAAAGTCCGGGTAGCTGTTTGGTTAACTAGAAGTTGTTCAGGGTCCTGTTGGTTCCAGACTTGGTCTTTAGCTGTATCTAATGTTTAATATACTGTCACTGTTGAAAATGTACACCCCTTGCACAGTTTTCACATTTTGCTGCCTTAAAATTCAATCGAAAAAGGGATAAAATTAGAAGAAAAAAATATTCTCCAATCTACAATCTACTACACATTTTTAAAGTGAAAGTAAAATTATAGAAAATGGACAGCAATATTCAAACCTTGTCTGATTTAAGCAAATGCAAGTCATGACTGAGACTGGACCACTCAGGAACACTCAACACTTCTTGGAAAGTCATTCTGGTGTGTCATTGAAGAAGATCTATCGCAGGGCTAGGTTTTCAGAAGACTGAGTTGGGTGTTAATGTTAGAGAAAACCCCGCCCTCAGTCTTCTGAACACCGAACCCTGGATTTTTCAGTGGGAAAATACAACACATTTTAATGCCAAATACACACTATAATTTACTTTCCAATAGTTGTTGAGTGTTCCTGAATGATCCAGTCTCAGTCCTGACTGAAATGTGCTTGATATCAGAGACGAGGTTTGAATATGGCTGTCCATCCATGATCCCCAACCAAGTTGACTTACCTGGAGCAATTTTGACAGAACCAATGGACTTGTTCAAAGCTGGTAGAGTCTTATTCAAACTGGTTTCCAAAGGTGCTTCCACCAAGTACTGGGGGGTGAAAACATACGCAAACAAGACATCTACGTTTTATTTGATTCATTTGGAAAATGTTTTATCATTTTTCTTTCACTTTGGTTTCCTACTGATGTACACAACCTACTCCACCTTTTCAATCGAATTGAATGTTTTTTTGTTTTTTTAAATGACATTTTAAGGCGGCAAAATGTGAACATTGTGCAAGGGGTGTGTAGACTTTCGCGAGGCATTGTATGTTAGAATAGTGTTTTTGCTCCTGGAGTTTTGTCTCATTGTCAGCGCCAGCATCATGACTTCTCTCTACAGGAGGGCCACGGGCCCGGCCCTGCGCAGCGCGGCAGCTCGAAGCGATGCCTTAGACCAGCCACAGGGGAATGGATCAGCAACATCTCCTTTAGCCAGCAGCACCTTTTCTGAGACCAAGCCTTTGCTCTTCCAATATACACCTATAACTCATATTCCTGTCTTTTAAAAAGAAAACATGCTGTATACGCTATGCTCTCATAAGAACAGATGTGATGATTTGCTGCTGCTGTTCACTGTTGAGCCAAAAGTACCACAGAAGCCCAGCAGTAATTCTTGGACCATTGGCTGGTTTTAGCCTGCCTTTGACATGCAGCTGTTGTTGGTGCCACAGTGTCCCAGCAGTAGCAAAGGTGTCTGAAACGGTGAATGCAGAGACCCGGTGCCTGGTGTCAGTTTGACTGAAACGGCTTCTTTTTGATCCCCGACAGAGATTTTTGCCGATCGACGGTGCAAACGATCTTTTCTTCCAGCCTCCCCCCGCACTGCCAACATCCAAAATCTATTCCATCAGGCCCTGCTATCCTAAAGATGAGGTGAGGAGAGTTAAAAACAGCATTTTCCCTCTACATCAGCGGGTGTGTCTGTGGGTATGGGTGAGTGTAATTTCCCCTCTGGATCACTGATTCCTGTATTCACTCAGTGATTAGCTGAACATACTGGGTGTAACGGCACGCTGTTGGTATTCCCATCTGAGCTATCCTTGTTTTTAAATACTGCTTCTAGGCTCATCTGTGTGCGTCTGTGTGTGTTCCAGCATGCAGTGTATAAGATCTGCAGAGAGATGTACTCTGAAGGAGTGGAGGAACTGCCCTTCGGTGGAGAGGAGCCAGACCTCATAGGAGACAGGTAAGGTCTTTTTTTTTTTTTTACATTTTAGTTGTCGCCCAACATTATTTTGAAGGGGAAAAAATGGAAGTGGAGACAATTCACCCTAATGAATCAAATCATCAAATCAAATGTTATTTGTCACATACACATGGTTAGCAGATGTTATTGCGAGCGTAGCGAAATGCTTGTGCTTCTAGTTCCGACAATGCAGTAATAACCAACAAGTAATCTAGCTAACAATTCCAAAACTACTACCTTAGACACAAGTGTAAGGGGATAAAGAATATGTACATAAGATATATGAATGAGTGATGGTACAGAGCGGCATAGGCAAGATACAGTAGATGGTATTGAGTGCAGTATATACATATGAGATGAGTATGTAAACAAAGTGGCATAGTTAAAGTGGCTAGTGATACATGTATTACATAAGGATGCAGTAGATGATATAGAGTACAGTATATACGTATACATATGAGATGAATAATGTAGGGAACATTATATTAGGTAGCATTGTTTAAAGTGGCTAGTGATATATTTTACATAATTTCCCATCAATTCCCATTATTAAAGTGGCTGGAGTTCAGTCAGTGTGTTGGCAGCAGCCACTCAATGTTAGTGGTGGCTGGTTAACAGTCTGATGGCCTTGAGATCGAAGCTGTTTTTCAGTCTCTCGGTCCCAGCTTTGATGCACCTGTACTGACCTCGCCTTCTGGATGATAGCGGGGTGAACAGGCAGTGGCTTGGGTGGTTGTTGTCCTTGATGATCTTTATGGCCTTCCTGTGACATCGGGTGGTGTAGGTGTCCTGGAGGGTAGGTAGTTTGCCCCCGGTGATGCGTTGTGCAGACCTCACTACCCTCTGGAGAGCCTTACGGTTGTGGGCGGAGCAGTTGCCGTACCAGTGATACAGCCCGACAGGATGCTCTCGATTGTGCATCTGTAGATGTTTGTGAGTGCTTTTGGTGACAAGCCAAATTTCTTCAGCCTCCTGAGGTTGAAGAGGCGCTGCTGCGCCTTCTTCACGATGCTGTCTGTGTGGGTGGTCCAATTCAGTTTGTCTGTGATGTGTACCCCGAGGAACTTACAACTTACTACCCTCTCCACTACTGTTCCATCGATGTGGATAGGGGGGTGTTCCCTCTGCTGTTTCCTGAAGTCTACAATCATCTCCTTAGTTTTGTTGACGTTGAGTGTGAGGTTATTTTCCTGACACCACACTCCGAGGGCCCTCACCTCCTCCCTGTAGGCCGTCTCGTCGTTGTTGGTAATCAAGCCTACTACTGTTGTGTCGTCCGCAAACTTGATGATTTAGTTGGAGGCGTGCGTGGCCACGCAGTCATGGGTGAACAGGGAGTACAGGAGAGGGCTCAGAACGCACCCTTGTGGGGCCCCAGTGTTGAGGATCAGCGGGGTGGAGATGTTGTTGCCTACCTTCACCACCTGGGGGTCGGCCCATCAGGAAGTCCAGTACCCAGTTGCACAGGGCGGGGTCGAGACCCAGGGTCTCGAGCTTGATGACGGGCTTGGAGGGCACTATGGTGTTAAATGCCGAGCTGTAGTCGATGAACAGCATTCTCACATAGGTATTCCTCTTGTCCAGATGGGTTAGGGCAGTGTGCAGTGTGGTTGAGATTGCATTGTCTGTGGACCTAGTGGGCGGTAAGCAAATTGGTGCGGGTCTAGGGTGTCAGGTAGGGTGGAGGTGATATGGTCCTTGACTAGTCTCTCAAAGCACTTCATGATGACGGAAGTGAGTGCTACGGGGCGGTAGTCGTTTAGCTCAGCTACCTTGGCTTTCTTGGGAACAGGAACAATGGTGGCCCTCTTGAAGCATGTGGGAACAACAGACTGGGATAGGGATTGTTTGAATATGTCCGTAAACACACCAGCCAGCTGGTCTGCGCATGCTCTGAGGGCGCGGCTGGGGATGCCGTCTGGGCCTGCAGCCTTGCGAGGGTTGACACGTTTAAATGTTTTCCTCACGTCGGCTGCAGTGAAGGAGAGTCCGCATGTTTTAGTTGCGGGCAGTGGATGAAGGTTCTATTGAGATTGAAACGATGGTTACAACAAAAAAACATTAAATCTGTGCAGCAAAATGATTGGTGGGCTGGAGTTTCTTTTCAATGTCGTATACCTAACTAACAGTATGTTTCTCTGTTATTCCAGGTTAGTAGGAGGGTTCCTGAACCTGAGTCCAGACTATGGGTTTGTCCTGGAGGACGAGGAGGGGATCTGTGGTTACGCACTGGGCACCGTGGACGTCAAGCCGTTCGTCAAGAAGTGTAAGATGAGCTGGATCCCCTCCATGCAGGAGAAATACAACAAGCCTGACTGCCAGAAGGACCTCTCTGATGCTGAGGTAGGAGACTGGGTTCACTCCATTTCTTTCACTTTTTTTTTTACTCTAACACACTGATACTTATTCTTTTTATTTTTTATAAGCTGTGCAATGAACGTGATATCTGTTGCCTATTGAACTGGGCCAATCAGAGCTGCACTAGACTGGCCTGTGAAAGGAAAATAACCAAGCCAGCGCAGTACGGTTCAGCTGGGCATTGTTCCCCTGGAAAGGGTATTATTGTACGTTGCTCTGGACGAGAGCATCTGGTCAATGACTAAAATGTCAAACCATTTCTCTTTCCTTCCTGTAGAAGATGATGTTGAGTTTCCATGAGGAGGAGGAGGGCCTCCCAGAGTCGTTCCTCTCCAACTTCCCTTCCCTCATTAAGATGGACATCCATGCCAAGGTCATCGATCCCAGCGTGGCCAAGAGCATGATGGGATGCCTGCTTTCCTGCCTCAAGGCCAATGGTAGGTGGTGTCTACAGAACCTGTCTCAATAAAGCACATTTGCTGGTCTATGAATGGTCCCTCGCAACCATCTATGAATCTACTATCGGAAACTTCAGTTGTCCGCATCCCAATTCTAACGCATAAGGATGGTTGTCATGAGCATGTAGGACCCACTTATTGTAAAGTAGTATTATCATCTCGTAATGGTCCTAACTATAAGTGGTCCTAACTATTATTAGCCTTATTATAATAGTACATTCAGGCTCACACATGCTTATAACAAATGACATAAAGCATGTCAGCAGGTTTGAAGTAGTGTTACCGGAACTGTTTCTTACCCCCAGGTTCCATCGGTGCGTTCTGTGAGGTGCGTCAGGCGGACAAGAGGATGATAGACTTCTACAGTAAGCTGGGCTGCTTCGAGGTCGCCAAGATGGAGGGCTTCCCCAAAAACATCATAATCATGGGCCGCAGCCTCTGAGGACAACGGACGACATCACGGGACGCAGCTCCTGAGACAGCCCGGCGAGCCAAGCAACCACGGAGCTGTGTAGAGCGCTTCAGTCATCTGGGCCTAAGGATAACTGTCTGTTACTTTTACAAACCTACCGGTACTTGACGATTTTACACTTCAACCACCTGGACTAGACAAGGCTAGAGGCATCCCTGTTTTTAGATAGTGATCAGAAACAAAGCGGCTTGTACAGATTCACTGTGCTGCCACTAGAGGCCCAGAGCTCTGCCGGAATGAAACAGAATCCAAAACTGTAAGAGCCAAAGTAGTCGTCTGCAGCCCTGTAAAGCCGTGTGTGTTTACGGTGGACGGTTTCCCTCTTGTCATTGGTGTCCAGAGTGGAGTGGCAGTGACTGATCCCCATGCGGCTCCATGAAGTCGGAGCTGGTCAGGTGCCATCTACTCCCATTAGCCTTTCAGACCATGTGACCTGACTGTCAGCAGCCGAATGGGCGTCTGTGCCTGTCTCTCACAGACAGTCGGGGGGTGTATTTAGATCCTGCTGCATCTCAAATTGCGCTCTCTTCTCAATGTAACACGTTATTTTTGTCTGGTCGACGGTAGTGCAGTGTATAGAGTATAGGGAGTGATTTGCGACTTGGCCGTATATGCTGACACTGCACTTTGGTATAGGCCTAGCTGACGGGGGGGGGTTTAGGGAAAAGGGGCCTTTGAGCAGGTGGTCCCTGTAGCTTACAGAGTAAAGAGCGGTTTATGCTTCCACCTATACTGTAGTTTAACTCCCGAGTGATGTGTTACAGGTTCTCTTTGTGGTGTGTTACAGGTTCCTCAATAGTTTACTTAAACTTTTTAAGTGACTTGCATGCAGAGGAAAGCATACGCTTGAGTGTTCAAGGAGACGTACGGAGACTTCCTGGAAACCCACCGGAGTAGAAATGAATAACCTGGAAGAGAGGCCACGTGTGTTTCCACTCACTAAAAACATGGTTCTCAGTCTAGTCCCTTAACCCTTTTTGTTTTCGGCCATGCTTTTTTTTACAGTGCTATTTTTATGTTTATGTATTTGCCTGCCTTTCAATAGGACTTTTGTACCTGTGGAGATCTCCAAGGGGCCTATTGCACTGTCCTGTAGATCGCCGATGATTACCACGCACTCTTATCTACTGTCAATCCACCTGACAAATACATTAGGGGACATGAGGATGGGATGCGTTCATTTTAGCTTGCCCGGTTGCCCTTGGATGCACGCTGAAACCCGGTGCACGCTAAAACGAACGCGCCTCGCCTCAAAAGGTGGGCCATCGGCTCGAAAAACATCTCTCGTTTTTTTTTTTTTTTTTTGGTCACCAATCCAGAGCTCTGGCCCTTTAACCAAGAGAGAGGAGCCCTAACCTCCAAATCGTTTTCGAATTGTGAAGATGAGACGGTTTAGACGCTTCAGCGCTCCTTCTGTAATGCAGCTGCTCTCGTTCTCGACTTCACGAGGCGCGGCGAGGAACATGTACCACTAACCAGCTGCTTATCCGGGAGGACAGAGCGTTCGGGTAGAAAGATACTATGTAGAACAGGTGGGATTCCATGCCAAGCAGAATGAGGAACCATGTCGGCTGTGTACGCCACATTTCCATCTGCGGCGTCATACGTTGCACGCACTTGAATGTCGAGCTACTGAGCGACGGCTCTTCTCCTGGTTAGGACACTACCTACATCGACATGTCAATTCAAATATGCTTTTTTAAAAGAATACCTCGTTACCTGATTTGTCTTCTGCCAGCCTGGATGTTTATAAATGAGTCTGAACGTTGAGCTAGTTCGATTGCAGTCCTTTTAGTCTGCTTTATTCATCCAACTCATCGCCCTCTGGACTAGTATTCTGTGGTGGACAAGTACGTTTCCCAGAGAGAATAGCAACATGTATCCTAGTTCTCCACTGGTATTAAATGATTTCCTTTTCCTTTAGTGTGTGTGTTTATATATATATATATATATATAAAACAGACATTTTGTCATTGCTTGTGCTATTGTGAAATTTTGCTCTTTTTTTCCCTGCATCTGCTGATTTTATGTTTAGCTGCAATTTGAAAGTGCTTCAATTATAGGCCTACATTGATGATACATACATTGTTCGGGTTTTTTTTTTGGTGGGGAGGAGTTTATTGATTAAAATGTACACTTTGTATGTGAAAGGAAAATTGTTGTTAATAAATATTAACTCATGGAAAGGTGATATGATTTCTTAACTCGACACCCAGTCATATCAGGAAGCAGCTGCAACAATGTAACAGTTATAACGGTGCACTCGCAAATTATTCAGACCCCTTGACTTTTCCCACATTTTGTTACGTTAGACTTATTCTAAAAAATCCACACACAATACCCCATAATGACAAAGCAAAATCTGGTTTTTAGAAATGTTTGCAAAAAAATCTGAAATCACATTTCACTTAAATATTCAGACCCTTTACTCAGTACTTTATTGAAACACCTTTGGCAGCGGTTACAGCCTCGAGTCTTCTTGCAGATCCTCTCAAGCTCTGTCAGGTTGGATTGGGAATGTTGCTGCACAACTATTTTCAGGTCTCTCCAGAGATGTTCGATCGGGATTAAGTCCGGGCTCTGGCTGGGCTACTCAAAGACATTCAGAGACTTGCCCCGAGGCCGCGCTTGCGTTGTCTTGGCTGTGTGCCTAAGGTCGTTGTTCTGTTGGAAAGTGAACATTCGCCCCAGTCTGAGATCCTGTGCACTCTAGCAGGTTTTCATCAGAGATCTCTCTGTACTTTGCTCCGTTCATCTTTCCCTCAATCCTGACTAGTCTCCCAGTCCCTGCCGCTGAAAAACATCCCCACAGCATAATGCTGCCACCATGCTTCACCATAGAGGTGGTGCCAGGTTTCCTCCAGACATGACGCTTGGCATTTAGGCGAGAGAGTTCAATCTTGATTTCATCAGACCAGAGAATCTTGTTTCTCATTGTCAGAGTCCTTTAGGTGTATTTGGGCAAACTCCAAGTGGGCTGTCGTGACACTTGGTGGTTCCAAACTTCCTCCATTTAAGAATGATGGAGGCCAATGTGTTCTTGGGGACCTTCAATTCTGCAAAAATTTGTTGGTACCCTTCCCCAGATCTGTGCCTCTCCACAATCCTGTCTCGGAGCTCTACGGACAGTTCTTTTAACCTCATGGATTAGATTGTTCAATTCCCACATATGCTGAGAACTTGTTGGCTGCTTTTTCTTCACTCTGCGGTCCAACTCATCCCTAACCATCTGAATTGGGTTGAGGTCAGGTGGTTTTCGAGGCCAGGTCATCCGAGGCAGTAATCCATCACTCTCCTTGGTCAAATAGCCCTTACACAGCCAGGAGATGTGTTTTTGGTCATTGTCCTGTTGAAAAACAAATGATAGTCCCACTAAGCGCAAACCAGGTTGGATGGCGTATCGCTGCAGAATGCTGTGGTAGCCATGCTCATTAAGTGTGCCTTGAATTCTAAATAAATCAGTGTCACCAGCAAAGCACCAACACACCTCCATGCTTCACAGTGGGAACCACACATGCAGAGATCATCCGTTCACCTACTCTGCATCTCACAAAGACATGGCGATAGGAACCAAAAATCTCAAATTTGATCTCATCAGACCACAGGACAGATTTCCACCAGTCTAATGTCCATTGACCGGTGGAAATCTGTCAGATGACCAACACAATCACCTGACCTCAACCCAATTGAGATGGTTTGGAATGAGTTGGACCACAGAGTGAAGGAAAAGCAGCCAGCAAGTGCTCAGCATATTTAGGAACTCCTTCAAGACTGTTGGAAAAGCATTCCAGGTTAAGCTGATTGAGAGAATGCCAAGAGTGTGCAAAGCTGTCATCAAGGCTACGGGTGGCTACTTTGAAGAATATATTTTGGTTTTTTTCAACACTTGTTTTAATTATTTAATTATTATTCTACAAAAAAATAAAAAATAAAGAAGCTCCCTTAAATGAGTAGGTGTCCAAACTTTTGACTGGTACTGTGTGTGTGTGTGTATATATATGTGTGTATATATATATATATATATATATATATATATATATTACAGACACACTACTGTTCAAAAGTGTGGGATCACTTAAAAATTCCCTGTCTTAGGTCAGTTAGGATCACCACTTTATTTTAAGAATGGGAAATGTCAGAATAATAGTAGTGAATTATTTCATTTTTTACTTCTTTCATCACATTCCCAGTGGGCCAGAAGTTTACATGCACTCAATTAGTATTTGGTAGCATTGTCTTTAAGAAGAATGCTTGGGGTCATTGTCCATTTGGAAGACCCATTTGCAAACCAAGCTTTAACTTCCTGATGTCTTGAGATGTTGCTTCAATATATCCTCATGAAGCCATCTATTTTGTGAAGTGCACCAGTCAACATGAGCACCCCCACAACATGATGCTGCCACCCCCGTGCTTCACGGTTGGGATGGTGTTCTTCGGCTTGCAAGCCTCCCCCTTTTTCCTCCAAACATAACGATGGTCATCATGGCCAAACAGTTCTATTTTTGTTTCATCAGACCACAGGACATTTCTCCAAAAAGTATGATCTTTGTCCCCATGTGCAGTTGCAAACCGAAGTCTGGCGGTTTTGGAGCAGTGGCTTCTGCCTTGCTGAGCTGCCTTTCAGGTTATGTCGTTATAGGACTCATTTTACTGTGGATATAGATACTTTTGTACCTGTTTCCTTCAACATCTTCACAAGGTCCTTTGCTGTTCTGGGATTGATTTGCACTTGTCGCACCAAAGTACGTTCATCTCTAGGAGACAGATCGCATCTCCTTCCTGAGCGGTATGACGTCTGCATGGTCCCATGGTTTTTATACTTGCGTACTATTGTTTGTACAGATGAACATGGCGTCTGAGGCATTGGCTGATTTATTTTTCCTGTGATGTCAAGCAAAGAGGCACTGCGTTTAAAGGTAGGCCTTGAAATACATCCACATGTACACCTCCAATTGACTCAAATGATGTCAATTAGCCTATCAGAAGCTTTTAAAGCCATGACAGTTTCTGGAATTTTCCAAGCTGTTTAAAGGCACAGTCAATTTAGTTTATGTAAACTTCTGACCCACAGGAATTGTGATACGGTGAATTAATCTGTCTGTAAGCAATTGTTGGAAAAATAACTTACGTCATGCACTAAATAGATGTCTTAACCGACTTGCCAAAATTATAGTTCGTTAACAAGACATTTGCGGAGCGGTTTAAAAATGAGTTTTAATGACTCCAACCTAAGTGTCTGTAAACTTCCGACTTCAACTGTGTATCATTCCATCCAACCCATAACACAATAGTCACTACTCCTAATGCACTTCTACAGTTGTAAACATACTAAAACATTCTCAAATCAATTAGTAAATATACATCAATCCCTCCTCTGGAACACCTAAAAACATGTTGACTTGAACAGGGAATGAGAAAAATGCATGTTTAATAATTTCACACCACCCTTGATGAGACTAAGACTGAGGAAAGAACCGTCCAGCCGTTCCATTCTATGCCCATGGGATGCTAGTCTCCATGCCCGTCTCCTTCATTTTCATCCTTTTTGCTTACGCAAAGACACAGAACATGAGTCTTGTATGCAATTAATTGTACCGTATCATCCAGCAATCCATATGTATTGATGCGATACGACATGGTAAAACAAAAGCCCGTTCATGGTTGACTCAAGCTATCATCTAGTGTTCTCTAATAACCTCCCTCTTCAGAGGACAGTTGGAGAAGGTTTCTAGAGACAAAACCCTCCCTTAGACCCAGCAGTTCACCCACCCCTCACAGTTTGAGAGCAGTGCTTTCTCTCGTTGTATCCAAATCATAAATGATCCAACCCAAATGTAGAATGACGGTCCTTAGTGCTTTACTTTGAGTAGATCACTCGAAATTCAAGCCCCTCTACCCAGCACACATCGTCACGGTTTCAATGTACATTTACAAATGGGACCATATGTTACCGGTATTAAATGTTCTCATTTACAATCATTTACACCATTTGTCCATGGTGTCATGTTGTGAGTGGCATGGTAATGAAAGATCGGTATCTCAATGCATTCTTAGTATAAATGACTATGAATTTCTCATTTTGCATTCCTCTTCAATAAACCTGACACCCCAACGAAACAATTACGGGCACGGTTGACCACCCCCCTCTTCTCCTGGCACTTATCCTGTTAGCGTGTCTTCATTGGTTCTTCTTCAGATAGCATTACAGTTGGTCTTCCTTCCTGTCACATTGGATATCCAAATACACGAGTCTCTCACCTGAGCCACCACCATCATTATGTCTGGTCCATTTTTACACCAGTACGCCAGCAGTATGAGACAAGTTTGAATGTGATCTCTCTCTCTCCATGCTCACTCCACATTCACGGTCTCAGGATTCATGGCGCACTCCTACCGCACGTACCCAGGTTTATGACTCGGACTCAGGTCACAGGTCGTATCGAATGCCTTTGTCGCTCTTCCTTCAACCGGTTAGGGAGGGTTTTGAGGTTCACACACTGTTCGTGGTCAAATGATCCCTTCCATGAATCAAGACACCATCTGACGCCACCCTTGCCATTACTTGAGAGAGGACAGAGCAAAACAACACTTCTGAATCTGGAAATCCAGATCGTTCATTCACTGTATGATCAATTATTACATTCCCAATTTTCTTAATACCATTATCTCTAAGACATGTCTCTAAGACATGTCAAAGAGCATACTGCTGAAACCATTTTTAAAATGAGTTCATACGCCCTTATTTTACTGGCGACCTCTCTGAAGAGTCATCAGATCAGGGAGTTAAAACTCCAACCCATCGGGGAAATCCAAAACAATCCAGCAGAACCCAATCTGGTGAAATTTGTATCGAAACAAAAATGAAATCAGCAATAAACATATCACAGTCCATTTGGCTTAACTGTCAACCCTTATTAACATGTATTTTTCCTTCTATTTGCAGACTGAACAAAATACATTTGTGTTTTTACCAAAGGGCTCCAAGGAACTGGTCATTTCCCCTTTGAACACATGATTCACATCGTTAACTAAAAAAGAAAGAAATTAGAATAACCAATCAACTTAGAATTACAACTCTTGATAAATCCACAAGGAAATAATGGTATCCCGTAAGGTAATGGTGAAATAGACTAGAGACTGATGTCACTCATTCATATTATAATGAAATCCCACCTGACTCGATCATTTCACGCCTCACCAGAAATTCAGGACACAGGTCATTCAACACCATTAATATTTTCTTTCACTGTTCTTCAGAGACCATTTACAAACATTTCCATCATTCTACGTACACAGTTTAAAACCAAATTGAAAAGACCCCACACAATAAATCCCACGGTATTAACACCGATAACAAATATGCATAACTGGTGAGTGGTGTGTGCATGCTGGTGTGTGTGTGTGTGGTAAACCATAGGTCAAAAAGATACACACGAACAGGACTTACTTATCTGGGAGCCCCTTCTACGGACTAATCCGGGGACTTTTATACTTATAAAACTGCCTAATATCACTAACTGATCTCCCGAAGACCATAGTCTCAGGAAACATTCCAGAGATAATGAATCCCCCTCTTCTTCTGGAAAAGAAAGTGTACATTTCGTTAGCATTCTCTACATCGTTAATCAGAAATCCAAAAGTATTAATTATAAACCAAACATGATAATGGTAAATCCACTGTCCTCACTCCAATCATTAAACGTTTGTTTTAATCCACCCCATCGTTTATTTATCTCTTATTTGGCAATGTACCACCCTTTAGACTCGGTGACGAGATAATGACGCCGTGTCTAACGATTCACTGGTCTCTTTTCCCCATGATTCTCCATATCCACCACCATATCCACATTGCTCTTCATGTTCATGAACTAAAAAAAAATGTAAAGTTCATTTTACGTTTGGAAACCCCAAAGCAAATTTCTCTTGACCCCTTCTCCCTTTCGTCCATTCTATAAATCTATTACAGAATAAGACATAAAACGTAAATCTATTTCATAAATAAAACAACATAACATGTCTCACGAGATTAAAACCCCCCCAAGGTTTTCTGAGTTGGCAAGGAGTGTTTGGCCAGATAACAAATTCTAACAGATTCTTCAAGACAAAATACTTTTTCCTGAGGCAATTTTTGCCAATTTCTCATCATAAGGAATCAGTGATATTTGATCCCTGGCATCAATGAAAAAGTTGTAAGACGTGAGCTCCTACGTCTCCCCTCACTAAAAACTGTCATCTCTATGAACCGCTAACAATCGAACCGAGGCCATACACTGGCCATTACAGTCTTTTATGTCCAACAAGTCCAGCACCCAGTGACACAGGAAAGCCAAGACAATTATCCAAGACCTCAGCCACCAGAGCCACGGCCTATTCACCCCACTAACATCTAGAAGGCAGAGACAGTACAGGTACATCAAAGCTGGGACCGAGAGACTGATAAACAGCTTCTGCATCCAGGCCATCAGGCTGTTAAACACTCATCACTAGCAGGCCTCCACCCCACCCTGAACCTTAGTCATGGTTATTAGCCGGCTCCCACCCGATAATCTACCCTGCGCCTTAGAGTCTGTTGCCCTATGTACATAGTCATTGAACACTGGTCGCTTTAATAATGTTTACATACTGTTTTACTCACTTTATATGTACAGTATATACTGTATTCTAGTCATGGCTCATCCTATATAACTCCTTTTGTACACACATTTCCTGTTCATATACTGTCTATACACAAATTCCTAATATTGAGTTGCACCCCCCACACCTTTTGCCCTCAGAATAGCCTCAATACGTCCGGGCATGGACTCTATGGTGTCGAAAGCGTTGCACGGGGATGAAGGCCCATGTTGACCCTAATACTTCCTACAGTTGTGTCAAGTTGGCTGGATGTCCCTTGGGTAGTGGGACCATTCTTGATACACACGGGAAACTGTTGAGCGTGAAAAACCCAGCAGCTTTGCAGTTCTTGACACAAACCGGTGCACCTGGCACCTACTACCATACCCCGGTCAAAGGCACTTAAATCGTTTGTCTTGCCCATTCACCGTCTGAATGCCACACACACACAAACCATGTCTCAATTGTCTCAAGGCTTAAAAAAATATTCTTTAACCTGTCTCCTCCCCTTCATCTACACCAGGGGTGTCAAAGTCAAATGGACGGAGGGCCAAATAAAAATTTAGCTACAAGCCGAGGGCCGGACTGTTCGAATGTTCATTGAAAATTTTTTAAATGACGCATATAGTCTAGTGAACCTAATTGAACCTACTGAAAACCTAACAAATATATTCCAATATGATCAGATAAATAAAGCAATATTTTCTTATGGCTCTGTCAGTAATCTTTAATTTTCAACAGACACAAAAGACAAATTTCCTTTATATAAAAATCCCCATAACATGAACATTAAATGAAAGAAACCGGTATTCAAGGCACCATCAGTAGCCTATATTTTCTATTTTAGCAAAAGTGGGCTAAATTTACTTCAAAGAAAAAAACAATAATAGCAATTTTCTATCATCCACTCAACTGAAATATTTTAAAAATATAATTGGATTGAAATACAATAAAATAAAGTGCAAAAATCTATTAATCAAAAACAACACTTTGTTTAAGGAGAAGTAACATGCAGTGAAAACAAATATTAAACTTTAACTTTTAAACTTGAACTGAGTAAAAACTCTAAATATGTGATTGCACAGTAATGTTCACTTGTTTGAGGTTGAGGGTGATACTTGGTGGTGTCCCATCTTTTCCACAAGTTCATCAATGTTCGGGGTAAGGCTCTGAGCTGAGGAAATCCTCAGAATTGAGTGGAGGTGTTCAGCAGTAAGTCGACTTCTGTGTGATGTTTTGTTCAAGTTCATCAAAGAAAACAGTTGTTCACACAGGTATGTGCTGCCAAACATAGACAACGTTTGAGCAGCCTGGATGCGCAGCTGGGGCATTGTGTCGGGGAGGAAACGGGCGAACTCCGCAGCACCCACTGCCGCATATTTTGCCCTCAGTGCATCATTGCATTGGAGGTCAATCAACTCCATTTGGAGGTTTGGTGGTGAGCTTTCCACGTCAACAGCAAATGGGTTACCGAGCAGTTCCAACCTGCTTTTTGTGCTTCAAAGTCAGCAAATCGGCGTCGAAAGTCAGCGGCAAGCATACCTATTTTATCAGCCAACTGTGCGCTCGGGAACGCACTGGTAGAGAGCTTCTCTTTCATGGTCTGGCAGCTGGGAAAGTGGCTCAAATTTTCTTTCCGCATCTGCGTCTCCCACAGAGTCAGTTTGGTTTTAAATGCCTTCACTGTACTGTACATATCAGAGATGACACGATCCCGACCCTGCAGCTGCAAGTTCATTGCATTCAGATGACTCGTAATGTCACACAGAAAAGCCATTTCACACAGAAACATTTCGTCTCGGAGTTGTGTTGTGTCTTTCCCTTTGCTGTCCAAGAACAGACAAATCTCCTCACGAAGCTCGAAACATCTTTGAAGCACCTTTCCCTGGCTTAGCCATCGCACCTCTGTGTGATAAGGCAAATCACCATGCTCCGTTTCTAACTCCGTCAGAAATGCCTTGAACTGGCGGTGATTCAAACCTTTGGCTCTGATAAAGTTAACTGTGCGCGTGATGATGCTCATTACATGCTCCATTTTCAAGGCTTTACCGCACAACGCTTCCTGGTGTATGATACAATGATAAGCTGTCAGCTCACCTGTCGCGTTTTCCTCTTGCATCTTTTCCCGTATCTTCGCCACCAGTCCGCTCCTGTGTCCACACATCGCAGGTGCTCCGTCGGTTGTCAAACCCACGAGTTTTTCCCAAGGCAGCTCCATCTCATTTACACATCTTGACACCTCTTCATACAAATCATGCCCCGTAGTTGTGCCATGCATAGGACGTAAAGCCAAAAACTCCTCTGTCACGCTTAGGCTGGAGTCCACTCCGCGGATGAAAATTGACAACTGGGCAATGTCAGAAATGTCGGTGCTCTCATCCACAGCCAAGGAATATGCAATGAAATCTTTTCCCTTTTTCACAAGCTGCTCTTTTAGATTGATGGACAACTGGTCTACTCTCTCGGCAATGGTGTTTCTGCTCAGACTCACATTTAAAAAGAGTTGCCTTTTTCTGGGCAAACTTCGTCACAAACTTTAATCATGCAGTTTTTGATGAAATCCCCCTCCGTAAATGGCCGGGCTGATTTAGCGATCTCTTCTGCCAAAATAAAACTGGCCTTGACAGCAGCCTGGCCTTGTGATTTGGCTTTTTTGAACAGAGCCTGTCGAGATTTGAGGCCTCGTTTTAATTCCTCTGCCTTTTGTAGCCTTTGTTCCATGTCCATATTCTTGTTTTTGTCCGCGTGTTTCGTTTCATAATGTCGTCTCAGATTATACTCTTTCAGTACCGCCACACTTTCTCCACACAGAAGACACACAGGTTTTCCAGCTACCTCCGTGAACAAATACTCCGACTCCCACCTTGTTTGAAACCCCGGTTCTCAGTGTCCACCTTCCGTTTTGCCATTTTTGATGGGTATCTGAAAGTTAATTTTACTGTGATGCTGACAACTGCTGTGCCAATAAATATTGAAATGAAGCAGCCTACTGCTCGGTGCGTCACCGTTGCATTGTGGGAAATGTAGTATTGGTGCGTGTAAAAGATCTGCGGGCTGCCGGCTTGCTGCGGTCTGCGGGCCGGTTCTAATAATAAATCAAGATCATCCCAGGGGCCGTAAAAAACCTTCTCGCGGGCCGGATGTGGCCCGCGGGCCTTGACTCTGACATATGTGATCTACACTGACTGAAATGGATTTAACAAGTGACATCAATAAGGGATCATAGCTTTTACCTGGATTCACCTGGTCAGTCAATATCATGGAAAGATGTCCAACAATAAAACTATTTTTTTTAAACGGTCAGATATCTTGAGGAGCCAAATAAAATCGCCCGCTGACCAAATTCGGCCAGCCGTCCGCCAGTTGGGGAATCCTGAGATACAGTGTTTGCTAGCTAGCATGTACTAGCTACCTGCACACGCAACATTGGTTGGCATAACGCCCTGGACCAGAGCTTGTGTGTCAACTGGTATGTGCATAGCACACTGACGCTCTGGAACAAAGCTACTGACTCATGCTATTCACACGAAACCAACAAATGTCTACATGTTGTGCACGCACGTACCATTTCAGATGCAAAAATACAATTTGGGAAGCATAAGTTGAGGTTCGCATATCAAACGCTGTCAGCGCACGTAATCTGCAGCTGGATGCTTCACCTTTGTTTTGATTCCAAACATTCTTTGTGTGGAGTAAAGAAAGACATACTGTCTTAGGCTACACAACTGTCATTTGACCAAAAAGATCTTTCAACTATAGAGCTGTTTTTGTCTAAATTGATTGGGTGAAGTGATCAAAGTATCTGATGTGTCAATGACTGTTAAATTCAACAGTTGGTAGTTAGTTTAATGAATGTATTTGATGCGGTTAACAGTTCTATCTCTTGGTTTGTTTGAAACAACAGCCTTTTTGACAATTTCCCAACAAGTCAGGCAAAAACGCAGAGCGCCGTCGACTTATCAAAAAGTTGTACACAAGCAACTTAATCCGGATCGGTCTACACATTTTAAACTTTGAATGGGGTTTCTAGTGTTTGTGTGTGTGTGGAGTAGACTCCTCTCAGAGATACTGCTGGCCCCTGGTCTACACAGCTGGCCAGAGAGAGAATGAGAACAGGAGAAAGGAATGGGCAAAGGATGTAGGGCAAGGTTCAGGGCCAACATTCCTATGACATCAACCAGAAGGAGAGCGATGTAGAGATGGATATAGGGGTGACGACTGACACTCCCTTCCGTAGAAATCCAAGAAAAGAAAGAGGAGGGAGGAGTGTTGCTATGCAGTCTTGACGTGTCACCTTCTTAAAAATATGTGTCTGTACGTGTGGGCGTGCAACCTTTTTCTCCCCCATTTCCTTATTCATAAAGTCGGAGTCGTCGCGAGGGTTCAGGGGCAGACATGAATGAACCAGATAACATCCTGTTGCTACATAGGCCTCCACCCACACACAGTCACCACTTCCTGTTTGACTGATCGACATCACCAACCATAACTCATGGCACTGGGGTGATGGGGCAATGCTCAGAAGAAAAGGATGAAGTTTTCACCAATTTCCATAGACTCTAATCTAAGGTCAGTATTGAATCCCCCCCGATGCTTGAGGTTCGTATCGGGGAAGGTAAAGCTGTACCTGGATGTTGGGTTAAATCAACTTCTACCGGGACTATTGTCAGAAGGTTTAGAAGAGGAAAGACAGAGGAATAAATTACACGAGGTAGTCCAGTTGTGTCCTCTGACTGTCGCAACCCCCCAACCAGAGATAATGCCACAAAGATATGAGCAATTACTGTCTTGTTAAGTGATTGAGAGAAAATGCCTATTTGTCAAATGAGCAGACCGCAGTCACCTGTTTCTGAATTGATGATGATAAACAGTATCAAATCAAATCAAATCAAATTTATTTATATAGCCCTTCGTACATCAGCTGATATCTCAAAGTGCTGTACAGAAACCCAGCCTAAAACCCCAAACAGCAAACAATGCAGGTGTAAAAGCACGGTGGCTAGGAAAAACTCCCTAGAAAGGCCAAAACCTAGGAAGAAACCTAGAGAGGAACCGGGCTATGTGGGGTGGCCAGTCCTCTTCTGGCTGTGCCGGGTAGAGATTATAACAGAACATGACCAAGATGTTCAAATGTTCATAAATGACCAGCATGGTCGAATAATAATAAGGCAGAACAGTTGAAACTGGAGCAGCAGCACAGTCAGGTGGACTGGGGACAGCAAGGAGCCATCATGTCAGGTAGTCCTGGGGCACGGTCCTAGGGCTCAGGTCCTCCGAGAGAGAGAAAGAAAGAGAGAATTAGAGAGAGCATATGTGGGGTGGCCAGTCCTCTTCTGGCTGTGCCGGGTGGAGATTATAACAGAATGTGGCCAAGATGTTCAAATGTTCATAAATGACCAGCATGGTTGAATAATAGTAAGGCAGAACAGTTGAAACTGGAGCAGGAGCATGGCCAGGTGGACTGGGGACAGCAAGGAGTCCTCATGTCAGGTAGTCCTGGGACATGGTCCTAGGGCCCAGGCCAGTTGAAACTGGAGCAGCAGCATGGCCAGGTGGACTGGGGACAGCAAGGAGTCATCATGTCAGGTAGTCCTGGGGCATGGTCCTAGGGCTCAGGTCCTCCGAGAGAGAGAAAGAAAGAGAGAAGGAGAGAATTAGAGAACGCACACTTAGATTCACACAGGACACCGAATAGGACAGGAGAAGTACTCCAGATATAACAAACTGACCCTAGCCCCCGACACAAACTACTGCAGCATAAATACTGGAGGCTGAGACAGGAGGGGTCAGGAGACACTGTGGCCCCATCCGAGGACACCCCGGACAGGGCCAAACAGGAAGGATATAACCCCACCCACTTTGCCAAAGCACAGCCCCCACACCACTAGAGGGATATCTTCAACCACCAACTTACCATCCTGAGACAAGGCCGAGTATAGCCCACAAAGATCTCCGCCACGGTACAACCCAAGGGGGGCAACCCAGACAGGCCGACCACAACAGTGAATCAACCCACCCAGGTGACGCACCCCCCAGGGACGGCACGAGAGAACCCCAGCAAGCCAGTGACTCAGCCCCGTAACAGGGTTAGAGGCAGAGAATCCCAGTGGACAGAGGGGAACCAGCCAGGCAGAGACAGCAAGGGCGGTTCGTTGCTCCAGAGCCTTTCCGTTCACCTTCCCACTCCTGGGCCAGACTACACTCAATCATATGACCCACTGAAGAGATGAGTCTTCAGTAAAGACTTAAAGGTTGAGACCGAGTTTGCGTCTCTGACATGGGTAGGCAGACCGTTCCATAAAAATGGAGCTCTATAGGAGAAAGCCCTGCCTCCAGCTGTTTGCTTAGAAATTCTAGGGACAATTAGGAGGCCTGCGTCTTGTGACCGTAAGCGTACGTGTAGGTATGTACGGCAGGACCAAATCAGAGAGGTAGGTAGGAGCAAGCCCATGTAATGCTTTGTAGGTTAGCAGTAAAACCTTGAAATCAGCCCTTGCTTTGACAGGAAGCCAGTGTAGAGAGGCTAGCACTGGAGTAATATGATCAAATTTTTTGGTTCTAGTCAGGATTCTAGCAGCCGTATTTAGCACTAACTGAAGTTTATTTAGTGCTTTATCCGGGTAGCCGGAAAATAGAGCATTGCAGTAGTCTAACCTAGAAGTGACAAAAGCATGGATTAATTTTTCTGCATCATTTTTGGACAGAAAGTTTCTGATTTTTGCAATGTTACGTAGATGGAAAAAAGCTGTCCTCGAAATGGTCTTGATATGTTCTTCAAAAGAGAGATCAGGGTCCAGAGTAACGCCGAGGTCCTTCACAGTTTTATTTGAGACGACTGTACAACCATTAAGATTAATTGTCAGATTCAACAGAAGATCTCTTTGTTTCTTGGGACCTAGAACAAGCATCTCTGTTTTGTCCGAGTTTAATAGTAGAAAGTTTGCAGCCATCCACTTCCTTATGTCTGAAACACATGCTTCTAGCGAGGGCAATTTTGGGGCTTCACCATGTTTCATTGAAATGTACAGCTGTGTGTCATCCGCATAGCTGTGAAAGTTTACATTATGTTTTCGAATAACATCCCCAAGAGGTAAAATATATAGTGAAAACAATAGTGGTCCTAAAACAGAACCTTGAGGAACACCGAAATGTACAGTTGATTTGTCAGAGGACAAACCATTCACAGAGACAAACTGATATCTTTCCGACAGATAAGACCTAAACCAGGCCAGAACATGTCCGTGTAGACCAATTTGGGTTTCCAATCTCTCCAAAAGAATGTGGTGATCGATGGTATCAAAAGCAGCACTAAGGTCTAGGAGCACGAGGACAGATGCAGAGCTCGGTCCGATGCCATTAAAATGTCATTTACCACCTTCACAAGTGCCGTCTCAGTGCTATGATGGGGTCTAAAACCAGACTGAAGCATTTCGTATACATTGTTTGTCTTCAGGAAGGCAGTGAGTTGCTGCGCAACAGCCTTCTCTAAAATCTTTGAGAGGAATGGAAGATTCGATATAGGCCGATAGTTTTTTATATTTTCTGGGTCAAGGTTTGGCTTTTTCAAGAGAGGCTTTATTACTGCCACTTTTAGTGAGTTTGGTACACATCCAGTGGATAGAGAGCCGTTTATTATGTTCAACATAGGAGGGCCAAGCACAGGAAGCAGCTCTTTCAGTAGTTTAGTTGGAATAGGGTCCAGTATACAGCTTGAAGGTTTAGAGGCCATGATTATTTTCATCATTGTGTCAAGAGATATAGTACTAAAACACTTGAGCGTCTCTCTTGATCCTAGGTCCTGGCAGAGTTGTGCAGACTCAGGACAACTGAGGTTTGGTATCAGGATGAGGACAAGGATGTGCATTTGATCAGACACAGATGTGATCGACTGGTATTGAACGTGTTTCTCTAGACCTTGTTAGCCCGCTGAGCTAAAGCTTGAGAACCAACATGAGTCTTTAGATATCAGATGACTAATTTCAAGAACCACTGCTACTATAATGACACACTCAGTATGCTTTATTTCTCGATGCATCGGTGTAGATCTGACATTTACATAAAAAATATGCAAACTTCAAGAGCATCAAAAGCATTCTGTCGGGCTGTATCGCCGCCTGGTACGGCAATTGCATCGACCTGGGGCGGCAGGGTAGCCTAGTGGTTAGAGCATTGGACTAGTAACCGGAAGGTTGCAAGTTCAAACCCCCGAGCTGACAAGGTACAAATCTGTCGTTCTGCCCCTGAACAGGCAGGGTGGTGCGTTCAGCCCAACACTGCCTGCCTTCTAGGACATCTACAGCACCCGGTGTCACAGGAAGGCCAAGAAGATAATCAAAGACCTCAGCCACGTCCTGTTCACCCCGCTAACATCTAGAAGGCGGAGACAGTACAGGTGAATCAAAGCTGCGACTGAGAGTCTGATAGAAGCTATTTATCCCCAGGCCATCAGGCTGCTTAGCAGTCATACCCTGCCCTGAACCTACTACTACCCGGTACTCTACCCTGCACCTTAGAGACTGCTGCCCCTTTCTACATAGTCATTGAACACTGGAAACTGTTGAGCATGAAAAACTCAGCAGCATTGCAGTTCTTTACACAAACCAGTGCGCCTGGCACCTACTTCCATACCCCGTTCAAAGGCACCTACATCTTCTGTCTTGCCCATTCACCTTCTGAATGGCACACATACACAATCCATGTCTCAATGCTTAAAAATCCTTCTTTAACCCGTCTCCTCCCCTTCATCTACATTGATTGAAGTGGATTTAACTTGTGACATCAAGTACACCACCATGTTCATGAAAACGGTTCGCTCCTACAGATAGTGAGTCACGTGGCTGTAGTGTGCTACATAAAGAAGGCAGTTAGGCATCAAGTTACTCTTGGAATGAACGTTAGAAATGGGCAAAATTTGCCAGCAGCATACCACCCTGCATACCACTGTTGGCTTGCTTCTGAAGCAAAGCAGGGTTGGTCCTGGTCAGTCCCTGGATGGGAGACCAGATACTGCTGGAAGTGGTGTTGGAGGGCCAGTAGGAGGCACTCTTTCCTCTGGTCTAAAAAAATATATATCCCAATGCCCCAGGGCAGTGATCTTTCGGATGGGACGTTAAACGGGTGTCCTGACTTAAAGATCCCATGGTACTTAATTGTAAGAGTAGGGGTGTTAACCCCGGTGTCCTGGTTAAATTCCCAATCTGGCCCTCAAACCATCACAGTCACCTAATAATCCCCAGTTTACAATTGGCTCATTCATCCCCCCTCCTCTCCCATGTAACTATTCCCCAGGTCGTTGCTGCGAATGAGAATGTGTTCTCAGTCAACTTACCTGGTAAAATAACGGATAAATTAAAATAAATAAATCAAATGAGTAACCTAAGAGACTTTGAGTGTGTTGTATGATCCTCGGTGCCGGTTCCAGTATCTAAAAAAAATGGCAGGCTCCCGGGTTTGTCACGCACAAGCGTCTAGGGTTTACCAAGAATTGCGTGACAAACAAAAAACATCCAGTCAGCAGCAGGCCTGTGGGAAAAAAAATGTAATTGATGAGAGGTCGAAGGAGAACGGCAAGAATCGCGGAAGCTAACAGGCAGGCCACAAACAGGCAAATAATGGCACAGTACAATAGTGGTGTGCAGAACAGCATCTCGGAAAGCAAAACACGTTGGTCATTGTGACGAATGGGCTATTGCAGCAGACGACCGCACCGGGTTCCACTGCTGTCAGCGGAAAACAAGAAGAAGCGGCTCCAGTGGGCATGCGATCACCAACGCTGGACAATTAAGGAGTGGAAGAGCGTCCCCTGGTCCGATGAATCCCGGTTCCTGTTGTGTCATGCTGACGGCAGAGTCAGGATTTGACATAGGCAGCATGAGTCTATGCCAACATCCTGCCTGGTGTAAATGTTACAGGCTGGTGGCAATGGTGTAATGGTGTGTGTAATGTTTTCCTGGCACACGTTCGGTCCCTTGATACTAATTGAGCAATGTTTCCATGCCCCAAAGAATTCAGGCTGTTCTGGAGGCAAAGGGGGTCCAACTATATGGATGTACCTAATAAACTATACCTAATATATGGCGGTATTGACTCAAGACGGGGGTTTGCTTTCCGCTCTCCGTAGTCGTTTTCTGTGTCTGCCATATATAACCATACTTGAAAAAGCCTCCAGTAGCTTAATCCAGGTGAATAAGGGGATGTTAGTTGAAGGTACAATTAAATACTAAAACCGTACTTATGTGTCCGGTGTCATCAACCTAAGAAGACTCTTAAGATACTACAAACACTGATATACAGTGCTTCGGAAGGTTCTCAGACCCCTTAACCTTTTACACATTTTGTTACGTTACAGCCTCATTCTAAAATTGATGAAATAAAAACATTTTATCAGCAATCTACACACAATACCCCATAATGATTGAAAAAAAAAATAGAATTAGCTTACTTACATAAGCATTCAGAACCTTTGCAATGAGACTCGAAATTGAGCTCAGGTGCATCCTGTTCCATTAATCATCCTTGAGATGTTTCTACAACTTGAATGGAGTCCACCTGTGGTAAAGTCAATTGATTGGACATAATTTGGAAACGCGCACAACTGTCTATATAAGGTCCCACAGTTGACAGTACATGTCAGAGCAAAATCCAAGCCATGAGGTCGAAGGAATTGTCCATAGAGCTCTGAGACAGGATTGTGTCGAGACACAGATCTGGGGTAAGGTAACAAAAAATGTCTGCAGTATTGAAGGTCCCCAAGAACACAGTGGCCTCCTTCGTTCTTAAATGAAAGAAGCAAAATCTACAATGGAATGGTTCAAAAATAAACATATCCAGGTGTTAGAATGGTCAAGTCAAAGTCCAGACCTGAATCCAATCGAGAATCTGTGGAAAGAGCTGAAAACGGCTGTTCACAAATGCTCTCCATCCAACCTCACTGAGCTCGAGCTGTTTTACAAGGAGGAATGGGAAAAAATTTCAGTCTCTCGATGTGCAAAACTGATAGAGACATACCCCAAGCGACTTACAGCTGTAATCGCAGCAAAAGGTGGCGCTACAAAGGGGGCTGAATAATTTTGCACGCCCAATTTTTCAGTTTTTGATTTGTTAAAAAGTTTGAAATATCCAATAAATGTCGTTCCACTTCATGATTGTGTCCCACTTGTTGTTGATTCTTCACAAAAAAATACAGTTTTATATCTTTATGTTTGAAGCCTGAAATGTGGCAAAAGTTCAAGGGGGCCCGAATACTTTCGCAAGGCACTGTATATAAAGCGGTTACTGAAAATTGCATACTTCATCACGGGTAGATATGTGCACCACGTTATTGCTCTACAGTGGGGGCATCTTGCTAGCTTTCACTCATATTTTTTAAAATATATACTTTGTAGTCACCAGAGCATGTCTCATTTATTTACACTTTAGTACGTCAATAGACCAAAAAACACTGACTTGAATGTACACTTGTTTAATGCACTTGTGATTACATAGAAACAGGCAGTTAAGTAATTCATTCACTCATAAAATAACAGTACTACAAAACTCACCTTTCAAAAATGCCCTAATAAAAGCTCTTTTACATGTTCACCCGGGAATAAAACCAGAAAGACACAGTAAAATATATATTGCGAACAGGAGGCCACTGTAGAAAGAGAAGAGTTCACTCAGCTCCTGTTCTGGACTACCTAGCTATGGAATGCAGTCATGGCATTAAGAGACATCTGGGATGCCGTATTGTGTATGAAGACCGAGGTCCTTGATCGAAACCGATGTACATTAAAACACAGGAGCGATAGGCAGTGGAGAGTCTAGACGATTACACGGAGTCTAAACATTAAAGCCTCGGTGGACTGAAACGGCGGCGAGAGTCAATCTGCGAGAACACAATACATTAACGGAACAGTTGAGGACACGCATTGTGACAGCGATAAAAGGACAAAGTATCACAAGTTTTGGCTTTGGTATCAAAATTAAAAGAATGAGTTTCCAATAAAGTATTGATCAGAAACGTGGAGTCGACCGAGGGTTTGACAAGTTCTATTGGCCTCCTAAAAAAGCAAAACACAGAGATGGGAGGAATTAGTGCGAGTTCGATCAACTCTGATTCAATGAAAGGACAAGAGACCAACAGTTACTGTCGTGTGTTTAACTTTCTCACTGATTAACTTTGTGTGGCCACATGGGATGTTCTCTGATACGCTCTCCCACATTTCACTCTCTCAGCCCTTATACAAACTCTTACGAACACAATCTTTCCACTGATAGTAGTTAAGTCATTGTAGAGATTTAGGAGATACATTTCATGAGCAAGTTACAGAATAGGGTAATCTTGATCTAAAAATCAAATGAAGGGGAAACAATACACACAGAAAATATTACTCGATAAAATAAAATCGGGCTCTCTTGGCAAAGAGGGACAACTAAGATCTGACAGACACACAATAGAATGAAAGCATTATGTGGTTTGATTGATTTTAACAGAGTCGGCAGGGGTCTTCGAACTTTCCTTGCCAAAATATGGCAAAATAAAAATAAGATCTCATCAGGTGAATGATAATGGCAGGGAGAGATGATCAACATTTAAAAATGAATAGATTTGGTATAGTTTTTCATTATTTTTACCTCACCAGTTATAATTAGCGACATTCATGAAAACATTGAAATAAACAAAATTCCACAAAAAAAAAAAACATATGTTTGAACTAAATCAACTGACCCTGCATCTTGCTTGTGTTACAAACTTATCGAGTCTAGTGGATGTCTCTTTTTAACTAGACATTTGACCCATTCACAAGGCATGGCAACCACGTCTCATCTAACAAGGCAGCTATTTGGGGAAACAGGTTTCCAGAACATTTCCAGATGTTTCTAAAGGTTTGAAAAACCCAGTAGAAAAAGGTGGGTAGGTCAGAGAAGGCAGTAACAGTCTACAGTCAAAGGAAGATGTGATAGACATCCTGCAGTAGCCGGGTCAGGTTCTCTCGCCCTGGGTATACAAGGCAGACCAGAGCCCCTGGAAAAGAGCATGGTTGTGCTCAGTAGGCACAAAATGAGAGATAAATATCCAAAACGTGTGTGTTACCAGAGCTACTATCTGAACTTGTCCAATAAAATAAAAAATAAAAACTTGTTTTCATATTCTGCTGCAAAACACTTTGCTACAATTTGTCCTAATGAACATGTCCCATTTAAAGGCTGGGTGAATAAGTCCATCCATGGGAACTGACTGTGTAAGGAGGTCCAGAGTACTCTGAAAAGAGGAGTGGGGATCCCAGTCTCACTGCAGAGGGTTGTCAAACACAGAGTCAGGCAGGACCGAGATCTTCAGTTTCTTCTCTGGCCAGCTATATTCCTTCGGTAACTTGGTCTGGAAGGAGGAATCAAAACAGGAGAAAAACATTTAATGACAGACGCAAAACAAAGTTACAATTCTGGAAACTTTGCAGGGTTTTTTCCCCTTGCCTGCTTATTACTGTAATCCTCAAACCAGGATTTCTGACAAATCTAGGAACTTTTCTGTAATTTCCCAACCGTAATACTTAATAGGCCGGGGATGCAGATACATAGGTCGTCCCCCCTGGAAGCCGTCCCCAGAGCCAGAGATCCTAATCACATTTGGCGCATGCATTTCTTTACCTATACTTTATGCACACATTTTCATGGTCACCCTCCCTTCACATTTCTCACCCGTGAATGATAATTCTTCAAGTTTTACTGGTGAAACGTCCATGCAGCATCTGCATACCAACCTTTGGACCTCAATCAGTTTCATGGAAATATGCATTTATGAGTGTTGATTTGAATTATCGTGCATTCGGTAAGAATTCAAGACCTTGACTTTTTCAACATTTAGTTATGTTACAGCCTTATTCAAAAATATATTAAATAGGTTATTTTCCCTCATCAATCTAAACACAATACCCCATAATGACAAAGCAAAAACAGGTTCCTAGAAATGTTTGCAAATATATATATATATATATAGTACCAGTCAAAAGTTGACACACCTACTCATTCCAGGGTTTTTCTTTATTTTTACTATTTTGTACACTGTAGAATTATAGTGAAGACCTCAAAACTATGAAATAACACAAAGTGTAAAACAAATCAAAATATATTTCATATTTGAGATTCTTCAAAGTAGCCACCCTTTCTTTGCCTTGATGACAGCTTTGCACACTTGGCATTCTCTCAAACAGCTTCATGAGGTAGTCACCTGGAATGCATTTCAATTAACAGTTGTGCTGTGTTAAAAGTTACATTTGTGGAATTTATTTCCTTAAGTCAATCTGGGAAATTTCAAGAACTTTGAAAGTTTCTTCAAGTGTAGTCGCAAAAACCATCAAGCGCTATGATGAAACGGCCCCTCATGAGGATCCCCACAGGAAAGGAAGATCGAGTTACCTCTGCTGCAAAGCATAGGTTCATTAGAGTTACCAGCCTCAGAAATTGCAGCCCAAATAAATGCTTCAGAGTTCAAGTAACAGACACATCTCAACATCAACTGTTCAGAGGAGAGAGACTGAGTGAATCAGGGCTTCATGGTCAATTTGCTGCAAAGAAACAACTACTCAAGGCCACCAATAAACAGAAAAGACTTGCTTGGGCCAAGAAACACAAGCAATGCACATTAGACAGGTGGAAATCTGTCCTTTGGTCTGATGAGTGCAAATTTGAGATTTTTGGTTCCAACCACCATGTCTTTGTAAGGGCTATTTGACCAAGGAGATTGATGGGAGTGCTGCATCAGATGACCTGGCCTCCACAATCACCTGACCTCAACCCAATTGAGATGGTTTGGTGTGAGTTGGACCAGAGTGATGGAAAAGCAGCCAACAAGTGCTCAGCATATGTGGAAACTCCTTCAAGACTGTTGGATAAGCATTCCAGGTGAAGCTGGTTGAGAAATTGCCAAGAGTGTGCAAAGCTGTCATCAAGGCAAAGGGTGGCTACTTTGAAGAATCAAAAACAAATCAAAATATATTTTATATCTAACAGTTTTTTGGTAACTACATAATTCCATATGTGCTATTTCATAGTTTTGATGTCTTCACTTTTATTCTACAATGTAGAAAATAGTAAAACGTCAAGGATTATCAATAGAAACAGGATGCACCAGAGCTCAATTGAGTCTAATAGCAAATGGTCTGAATACTTATGTAAAATAAGGTCATTTTTTAATTGTAATACATTTGCTAACATTTCTGCAAACCTGTTTTCGCTTTGTCATTATGGGGTATTGTGTGTGGATTGATGAGGAACAGTGTATAATTTAAGCCATTTTTGAAGGCGGTAACATAACAAAATGTGGAAAAAGTCAAGGGGTCTGAATACTTTCCGAATGCACTGTATGTACAGTGATGGTGTTAAACTGTAGAATACCTGTGTTGTTTCAATCAAATAACATACAGTGCCTTCAGAAAGTATTCACAACCTTGACTTTTTCCACATTTTGTTGTGTTACAGCCTAAATTTAAAATAAATTAAATAGATTTTGTCGTCGTCACTGGCCTACACACAATATCCCATAATGTCAAAGTGGAATTATGTTTTCAGAAATGTTCACAAATTAATAAAAAATGAAAAACGTAAAGGTCTTGAGTCAATAATTAACTCATTTGTTATGGCAAGCCTAAGTAAGTTCAGGAGTAAAAATGTGCTTAACATGTCACATAATACGTTGCATAGACTCACTCTGTGTGCAATAATAGTGTTTAATATGATCTTAGATCTCATCTTTGTACCCCACACATACAGATAACTGTTTACCGTCCCTCAGTCCAGCAGTGAATTTCAAACAGATTCAACCAAAGACCAGGGAGATTTTCCAATGCCTTGCAAAGGGCACCTATTGGTCGATGGGTAAAAAAAAAAAAATATCCCTTGGTGCTGGTGTTAATTTCACCAAAGTGTAATTAATGGTGTTAATTACACTTTGGATGGTATATCATTACACCCAGTGACTACAAAGGTAAAGGCGTACTTCCTAACTCAGTTGCCTGAGAGGAAGGAAACCGCCCAGGGATTTCACCATGAGGCCAATGGTGACTAAATTTTTTTATTGGCTGCGATAGGAGAAAATTGAGGATGGATCAACAACATTGTAGTTACTCCACAATACTAACCTAATTGACAGAGTGAAAAGAAGGAAGCCTGTACAGAATACAAATATTCCAAAACATGCATCCTGTTTGCAACAAGGCACTAAAGTAATACTGCAAAAGTGGCAAAGAAATTGACTTTTATCCTGAACAATAAGTGTTATGTTTGCCGCAAATCCAATACAACACATTACTGAGTACCACATTCCATATTTTCAAGCATAGTGGTGGCTGTGTCATGTTAAGGACTTGGGAGTTTTTCAGGATAAAAAAGAAACGAAATGGAGCTAAGCACAGACAAAATCCTAGAGGAAAACATTGTTCAATCTGCTTTCCACAAGTCACCAGGAGATCAATTTACCTTTCAGCAGGACAATAACCTAACACACAAGGTCAAATCTACAGTTGCTTACCAAGAAGACAGCGAATATTCCTGAGTGGCCACTTACAGTTTTGACTAAAACTGTTTGAAAATCTATGGCAAGACCTGAAAATGTCTTTCTAGCTATGATCAACAACCAATTTGACAGAGCTTCAAGAATTTGAAAATAATAAAAATGGGCAGATGTTGCAGAATCCAGATGTGGAAAACTCTTAAGAGACTTACTAGAAAGACTCACAGCTGTAATCACTGCAAAAGGTGCTTCTACAAAGTATTGACAGACATTTCATTTTCAATACATTTGCTATAGTTTCTAAAAACACGTTTCCACTGTGTCATTGTAGGGTATTGTGTGCAGATAGGTGGAAAAATAAAATCAATGTAATACATTTTGAATCCAGGCTGTAACAACAAAATGTGGAATAAGTCAAGGGGTATGAATACTTTCTGAAGGCACTGTATTTTGCCTACAGTCGTGCACAGTTGAATTCTGGCCACATTAAAGAAAAATGCAACCACTCGCACAATCCATAAATCACCTAAGAAAATGTGGTGTTTTTGTCTTACAGTAATGTTACATGGTATTATATTCTCATGTGTGGAATACTATCATTGATCTCGGCGACATTGATTCAGCTTTGATCTAACTTTATTAAACAAACACCATTCTCAACTCATCGCACAGCCTGTTCTCTGAGCAGCCCAACGAGTAGAGCAGAGTGTGCGTAAAATAGAGAATCCCACACATGCGCAGAAGCTTCGTACCGTCAGCGGTCATAAAGAGGGATCCAGAGGATCCGCAGCCACTCCATTCTTTATATTACCCCTGTAAAGAATGGTAAACGGTGTTTCCCTCACCTCCTCTCGAGTGTTGAGCTCCGATAGGTCTCCAAGCATCTGTTCAACAAACTCTTCAGTCAGCAATATCTGAGGAGGAGATGTGGTAACATAAGTACATGCAGCAAGTATGCACTTGAAGCAGTGTGTGTGTACCAGGAGCCAGTGTGTGTGTTTACCTGTAGCCAGGGTCCATGTGCGGCGTATGGGTGTTCCTCAGTAGCAAAGGCCCCCTCTACTCCAGTGGATACGAAGGTGATGGCCGTGTCTCCATTAATACTCTTATAGGTGAAGTGTCTACCATGGAGCAAACGACCCCTAAGCAGAGAAGATGACCAGCACATTAAACATCACTGAATACATACTGTATATAAGAAGTCTGCTGGATTGGAGAGCCTGCTTCTTCTCACCCTCCGTCTCCCTCTCTCACTCCATTGCTCTCTCACTCCATCGCTCTCACACGCCACTCCCGATCTCTCCCGCATTCACACACAAAGGGCTCAGATGACCCGGGTATCGTTTTAATGTAATCTGTATGTATGTGGGAAGACCCAGGCTCACCCCCAACTCCAGTGTGTGTGTGTGTGTGTGTGTGTGTGTGTGTGTGTGTGTGTGTGTGTGTGTGTGTGTGTGTGTGTGTGTATGTGTACCTGAGACAGAGAGGCAGCAGTGTTCCTGACTCCTGGTTGAATTTCAGATGAACACTTTCCAGTTGTCTGGTACGAACTAGCTCGTGAGGAATGATGGCCGCCGAACTCTCACTCTCCAGACTGTCCTTACGACTTCTAGAGAAAGAAGGGGAGTCAGAAAGAGATTTAAATGACCCCTTACGTTCAGGGGAAACAAGTCCGATGGTGGCGTGTAGCTCCCTATAAAGTGTGTGAATGAGTTTGCTATGGAACTGGACATGTGCATAAGCACTTATCTCATCTTTCTCTTACCTGTGATACTGCTGGCGCTGCAAATGGCCATTGTTTGTCTACGGAGAAACCAGGGGGAGAATTCTACCACATACAATTTCACACACCTATCACGTGTTGTTCAATGTCCCAATACTGTGTCCACACTTGGGTCTCATGGCGTGGTCTCTGGCTGGGTTAAGGGGAGGTGCATGCATGTGTATAGTCTACTCTAGAGAACACGACAAAGGAGGGGGGCGAACGCTGTTGATGTGACATCACCGCTTGAGAGGGAAGAGAAAAACAAGAGTGGGGTGTGTGTGCCTCAATGCTGACTGAGAATGAACATTTAGAGTGGGAAAGTGAGTTAACAGCAGCTGCACTGTGTGGGTATGTACTCACTGAGGCTTGTCGTGTCCTTGTTTCTGTGAGTTGATAGGGGGTAGTGCTGCTTTGGTGTTAAACTCCAGTCCTTTCCTCAGGGCTTCTCTGATCTGCTCTGTATCTGCAGTGGACAACCCATTGGGTTAGTTTTTGGACATACAGTAACATTAGGACACAAAATCACGCCGCAAGGACTTAAATCACAATATTGCTTACACTTATCGGGGTAGTCACCAATAGCTTTGCTGCAAAGAAACCACTACTAAAAGACACCAATAAAAAGAAGACTAGACTTGCTTGGGCCAGGAAACACAAGCAATGGACATTAGACTGGTGGAAATCTGTCCTTTGGTCTGATGAGTGCAAATTTGAGATTTTTGGTTCCAACCGCCGTGTCTTTGTGAGACGCAGAGTAGGTGAACGGTGGATCTTTGCATGTGTGGTTCCCACCGTGAAGCATGGAGGAGTGATGGTGTGGGGGTTCTTTGCTGGTGACACCGTCAGTGATTTATTTAGAATTTAAGGCACACTTAACCAGCATAGCTACCGCAGCATTCTGCAGTGATATGACATCCTATCTGGTTTGCGCTTAATGGGACTATCACACCTCCAGGCTGCGTAAGGGCTATTTGACCAAGGAGAGCGATGGAGTGCTGCATCAGATGACCTGGCCTCTACAATCACCTGACCTCAACCCAATTGAGATGGTTTGGGATGAGTTGGACTCCAGAGTGAAGGAAAAGCAGCCAACAAGTGCTCAGCATATGTTGGAAATCCTTCAAGACTGTTGGAAAAGCATTCCAGGTGAAGCTGGTTGAGATAATGCCAAGAGTGTGCAAAGCTGTCATCAAGGCAAAGGGTGGCTACTTTGAAGAATCAAAAATATAAAATATATTTTGATTTGTTTTAACACTTTTTTGGTTACTACATGATTACATATGTGTTATTTCATAGTTTAGATGTCTTCACTTTTATTCTACAATGTAGAAAATAGTAAAAAGTCAAGGATTATCAATAGAAACAGGATGCACCCGAGCTCAATTGAGTGTGTGCAAAGCTGTCATCATGGAAAAGGGTGGCTACTTCAAATATATTTTGACATGTTTAATACTTTTTTGGTTACTACATGTTTCCATATGTATCATTTCATAGTTTTGATTTCTCACTATTATTCTACAATGTAGAAAATAGTAAAACTGAAGAAAAACCATTGATTGAGTAGGTGTGTCCAAACGTTTGACTGGCACTGTATGTATGTATGTTCAGTTGAAGTCGGAAGTTTACATACACTTAGGTTGGAGTCGATAAAACTTGTTTTTCAACCACTCCACAAATGTCTTGTTAACAGACAGATTATTTCACTTATAATTTCACTGTGTCACAATTCCAGTGGGTCAGAAGTCTACATACACTAACTTAACTGTGCCTTTAAACAGCTTGGAAAATTCCAGAAAATTGTGTCATGGCTTTAGAAACTTCTGATAGGCTAATTGACATCATTTGAGTCAATTGGAGGTGTACCTGTGGATGTATTTCAAGGCCTACCTTCAAACTCTGCCTCTTTGCTTGACATCATGGGAAAATCAAAAGAAAACAGCCAAGACCTCAGAAAAACAATTGTAGACCTCCACAAGTCTGGTTCATCCTTGGCAGCAATTTCCAAACGCCTGAAGATACCACATTCATCTGTACAAACAATAGTACGCAAGTATAAACACCATGGGACCACACAGCCGTCATACCGCTCAGGAAGGAGACACGTTCTATCTCCTAGTGATGAATGTACTTTAGTGCGAAAAGTGCAGATCAATTCCAGAACAACAGCAAAGGACCTTGTGAAGATGCTGGAGGAAACAGGTAGAAAGGTATCTATATCCACAGTAAAATGAGTCCTATATCGACATAAACTGAAAGGCCGCTCAGCAAGGAAGAAGCCACTGCTCCTAAACCGCCATAAAAAAAGCCAGACTACAGCAGTTTGCAATTGCACATGGTGACAAAGATCGTACATTTGGAGAAATGTCCTCTGGTCTGATGAAACAAAAATAGAACTGTTTGGCCATAATGACCATCGTTATGTTTGGAGGAAAAGGGGGAGGCTTGCAAGCCGAAGAACACCATCCCAACCGTGAAGCACGGGGGTGGCAGCATCATGTTGTGGGGGTGCTTTGCTGCAGGAGGGACTGGTGCACTTCACAAAATAGATGGCTTCATGAGGAAGGACAATTATGTGGATATATTGAAGAAACATCTCAAGACATCAGTCAGGAAGTTAAAGCTTGGTCGCAAATGGGTCTTCCAAATGGACAATGACCCCCCAAGCACACTTCCAAAGTTCTGGCAAAATAGCTTAACTACTCTAGGGTAGGGGGCAGCACTTGGAATTTATGAAAAGTGTGCCCAAATTAAACTGCCTTCTACTCAGGCCCAGAAGATAGGATATGCATATAATTGATATATTTGGATAGAAAACACTCTAAAGTTTCCAAAACTGTTAAAATAGTGTTTGTAAGTATAACATAACTGATTTGGCAGGCGAAAACCTGTGAAAAATCCATTCAGGAAGTAGGATTTGTTGTTGTTGTATTTTTTTTTTCAATGCCATTACAGTATCCATTGATTTAGGACTCAAATTGCAGTTCCTATGACTTCCACTAGATGTCAGTCTTTAGGCTGTTTCAGGCTGTTTCAGGCTTGTATTCTGAAAAATGAGGGAGTAAGAGCAGTCTGAATGAGTGGACCCTGCCGTGTCACAGAGCTTTTTCATGCGTGCGACCGAGAGAATGCCTTTCTTGTTTACCTTTTATATTGACAACGTTATTGTCCGGTTGAAATACTATTGATTATTTAGGCTAAAAACAACCTGAGAATTGCATATAAACATCGTTTGAAATGTTTCTACAAACTTTACGGATACAATTTGGATTGTCTGCCTGTTGTGACTGGGTTTGAGCCTGTGGATTACTGAAGAAAACGCGCAAACAAAACTGAGGTTTTCGGATATAAAGAGAGACTTTATCGAACAAAAGGAACATTAATTGAATAAATGAATGTCTTCTGAGTGCAACCATATGAAGATCATCAAAGGTAAGTGATTAATTCTCTCTCTATTTCTGACTTGTGTAACTTTTCTACTTGGCTGGTTACTGTTTGTAATGATTTGTCTGCTGGGCTATGTTCTCAAATAATTTTAAGGTATGCTTTTGCCATAAAGCATTTTTTAAATCTGACACCGTGGTTGAATTCACAAGAAGCTAATCTTTAATCCTATGTAAACTAGTTGTATCTTTTCTGAATTTTTAAAATGAGTATTTCTGTATTTCAATTTGCGCTCTGCAATCTCACTGGATGTTGGCCAGATGGGACGCTAGCGTCCCACATACCCTAGAGAGCTTAAGGACAACAAAGTCAAGGTATTAGATTGGCCATCACCAAGCCCAGACCTCAATCCCATAGAAAATTTGTGGGCAGAACTGAAAAAGCGTGTGCGAGCAAGGAGGCCTACAAACCTGACTCAGTTACACCAGCTCTGTCAGTAGGAATGGGTCAAAATTCACCCAACTTATTGTGGGACGCTTGTGAAAGGCTCCCCAAAACGTTTGACCCAAGTTAAACAATTTAAAGGCAATGCTACCAAATACTAATTGAGTGTATGCAAACTTCTGACGCACTGGGAATGTGATGAAAGAAATAAAAGCTGAAATAAATAATTCTGACATTTCACATTCTTTAAATAAAGTGGTGATCCTAACTGACCTAAGGGAATTTTTACTAGCACTAAATGTCAGGAATTGTGAAAAACTGAGTTTAAATGTATTTAGCTAAGGTGTATGTAAACTTCCGACTTCAAATGTATGTATGTATGCATGGAAGCATGTATATAGTTCTGCAACAGAAAACAAATATGAGCCGTTCTTGTTGGACAAGTCCAGATAGTCCCTCCCTGTTTCAAAAAATAAAATGTTGGTGCCTATTGAACACAGCCCAGGTCAGATCTATGAGGGCCCATTAGAATTGTCTAGGGATATAAGTTAGAGGTGTGCGTGTTACCTTTCTCCGACAGTCTTCGTGGCTGAGATCCTATACAGATGGAGCGGCTGTCCTCTTCATCCTCGGACGGCCGGCTGAGGTCGTCCCACACACACTTTGCGCTCACGCCACTCAGGTTGGATCCCTCTGTCTCTATACCCTGGTCCACACGCTCCTGCTTAGGATGAGCAAACGAACACGCAAACATTAACACTAGCCCACACACATTAACGCACACTCAAACACATTGTGTGGACTGAACCAGCAGGTGGCACTGTTAGAATGAAAATACAATTTAAATTAATACACAAAGTAACTAATCAAGGCCTTACTTGTAAATGCGGGTCGATGTCAAACATGGTCTCTCCTCTCCTCATGTCAGTTATCAACCAGGGTCCTCCGGCACTGAACACAGACAGCATAGAGGAGAAAAGAGAATCATTAACTCGGTCACACTGGGTTAATGTGAAATAAGACTGGTCGGCTGGCAGGGAGGTATCTCATATTTCAAACTCACACATGGACCCCTCGGAGTAGCTCCAGTATTCCCTGGCCATTCCACTGTTGGGCCGCCTGCAACTCTTCTGTACACACACCCACAATCTACAGAAAGGAGAGAGAGTTAACACACCGAAAAAAAAGTAAAAGACAGGGGGTAAAAGAACACACACAGAAGGCTATTATAGACTCAACCGAGGGAGTTGAGGGGGTAGGCCGGAGAGCCTGGGGCTAGATTAGCTCACCTGCAAGAAGTTGACCAGGCCGAAGGGTGTGTGGACCGGTGATATCTGGGGGTCCTCAGTGAGCAGCATGTGTTGGATACGAGACTCACTGTTGTCCAGGGGACTGTGCCACGATATGTGGTCTCCACTGCAAAATGTGTTTTCTACAGGAAAGAGACATGGCTGTGAAAGACCACTCTGTAATATATTGGAAATACGTTACAGTTTTCATCACCAGTCAAACATCAAATGAGAAAAGACCATCAGACTGAAAGAAGAGAGAGTGATGGTAAGAATGATAGGAGAAAAAGCAAGGAAAAAGGGAGTGTATGTATACAGTGCATTCGGAAAGTATTCAGACCCCTTTACTTTTTCCAGATTTGTGACTGACCGGCTCGATTCGGTCTTATGTACAACATTTTAAAATTGTGTTTTTTTATTTTTATTTCTTACATTGGATAAAAGTAGAGACTCCGAGCTCGAACATGGTATATCATACACTACATTTGAGGAACAATGGGAAAGTTATTCTGCTTTTTAAGTTGATAAACTTGTAACCCCACTTTCCAGAAAATGGCCCTTGAATGTTTTGCTACACTTACTGGAGAGCTCTTCTTTGTCTACACCCATTGAGTATCGTTCACACCCTCTTAAGCTTTTGCCCCACCCATCTAAGTATTTACATGTGAGGCCATTTACTAAACAACCAAAGGTTTCAAGACTAAAGGCTAGTGTGTTCGTAAATTTAATTTGGAGCGCCAGAGTGTGCTCTGGGCGTTCGAAAACTAAGAGCGTTGTCAGATTGTCCGTTCGTAAAGCGCTTCACTATCGGAGCGTTCAGACCTAACAGCAGTAGTCAAGCACCCAAGCTAACTGGCTAAAGTTGGCTAGCTTTCTAGCAGCTACCAGAACAGCTCACTGTTTTCATGTTATCCAGAGTGTTGGTGACTGCAACTGTGCTGCTGGCAACAATTTAACTTTTACTGACACTATTCAACGGAACTGCACTATTCATAAATTGTAAAGTTATTCTGCACTCTGCCACGCTCAGTGCTCTGAAATCGGAGAAGATAGCTGGTAAATTCACTCAGGCTACGTCTATCAACAGTTGTTGCAGTGACATCATAAACATTCTATTGAAATGGTTACTTGCATAGGAGTACTTTGTTTAGATATTTAGCTAGCTCGCTAACTAATGAACCATGCCAGCAGCACAGTATTTATGCTGCAGTAGTTTGTTTGTCGGGGGGGCTAGGGTCAGTCTGTTATATCTGGAGTATTTATCCTGTCTTATCCAGTGTCCTGTGTGAATTTAAGTATGCTCTCTCTAATTATCTCTCTCTCGGAGGACCTGAGCCCTAGGACCATGCCTCAGGACTATCTGGCATGATAACTCCTTGCTGTCCCCAGTCCACCTGGCCGTGCTGTTGCTCCAGTTTCAACTGTTCTGCCTGCGCCTATGGAACCCTGACCTGTTCACCAGACGTGCTACCTGTCCCAGACCTGCTGTTTTCAACTCTCTAGAAACAGCAGGAGCGGTAGAGATACTCTCTATGAAAAGCCTGCATTGCTACACCCGCATTGCTTGCTGTTTGGGGTTTTAGGCTGGGTTTCTGTACAGCACTTTGAGATATCAGCTGATGTAAGAAAGGCTAAATAAATAAATGTGATAATCCCAACTCATAACTCATAACGTTACTACCCTGCATGAATCTGCAGGTAGCTAACCAACAAGGTTCAATGTTAGCTAGCTAACATTAGGCTATAACTAGCAGTTCAAATGATACGAATAATATTACTACACAGATCATACTAGCAAGCTAATGTTAGCTAGCTAGCTAACAGTACACAAACTTGTAAACGACTGACAAAATTTGAAATGTGTAATATCTGAAAATGTAGTTAGCTAGACTATCTTACCCGTAAACATGGAAGGACACTTATCCCTCTCTATCACGGATGCCATGGTTGACCTTAGAGCGAAAAGTGTTTCAAACAGCCTTCTATGCTTCCTTTTCGACAATCAAAACACCAGAATTAGCTATCATACTCTAATTCCACTGATTTCAAAACTCGGTCCTCCTGAAAGTGGAGAGCAACCCTTATGCAGTTGTACTACATGATATCTTTAAAAAAAAAGCTGTGTTAAAAAGGATTACCTACACATACCGACCAGCTCATGTTATAGACAGAAGCGCGCTACATGGCAGACCAATCCGAACTCATCTCTCGGCATGTCCAGCCCACTCATCTCCGCCAATCATGGCTAGCGGGAAGGTTGCTGTCTTTTCCATGGCTAAACCAACTAGGCTCATAATTTAACAATTTTATTTGTATTTACAGATGACATACACATTTGTTATTAACGGGATGGCAGCCATAAGAAGTTAAGACACATGGGACTTCAAGTTCCAGAAGGCATCTGCCAAAAAACATATTTTGATCAAATAAAAAAGTTGTTGTTCAAATGGCTCTCCTGTGAAGTAGACGCGCGACTTACGCATATTTTCCTAAAACAAGTCACATTGTTACATTACAGCCGTATTCTCAAATGTATTAACCTCTCTAGGGTATGTGGGACGCTAGCCATCCATCTGGCCAACATCCAGTGAGGTTGCAGAGTGCCAAATTCAATTACAGAAATGCTCATTATAAAAATTCAGAAAACAAAACATATTTTACATAGGTTTAAAGAGTAAATTCTTGTTAAACCAACCACAGTGTCATATTTATAAAATGCTTTTCGGCGAAAGCATACCTGGCCCAGAACATAGCCCAGTTGACAAATTATTACAAACAGTAACCAGCCAAGCAGAAGCGTTACAAAACTCAGAAATAGAGATAAAATGAATCCCTTACCTTTGATGATCTTCATATGGTGGCAATCAGAAGACATTAATTTACTCAATAAATGTTCCTTTTGTTCGATGAAGTCTCTTTATATCCAAAAATGTCTGTTTTGTTAGCGCGTTTTCTTCAGTAATCCACAGGCTCAAACTCAGTTAAAACAATCAGACAAAAAAATCATAATTATATCCGTAAAGTTCATAGAAACATGTCAAACGATGTTTATATTCAATCCTCATGTTTTTTAGCCTAAATTGTCTATAATATTTCAACCGGACAATAACATCGTCAATATAAAAGGTAAACAAGAAATGCACATGCGCCTGAAAAACTCTGTCACGTTAGGGTCCACTCGTTCAGACTGCTCTTACTCCCTCATTTATAAAAATACAAGCCTGAAACAATTTCTAAAGAAGGTTCACATCTAGTGGAAGGCATAGGAACTGCAAATGGAGTCCTAAGTCAATGGATACTGTAATGGCATTGAATATAAAACTTCAAAAAACACCCAAAAAACATACTTCCTGAATGGATTTTTCTCAGGTTTTCACCTGCTAAATCAGTTCTGTTATACTCACAGACTAAAGTTTCCAAAACTGTTAAAATTGTGAGTGTTTTCTATCCAAATCTACAAGTTATATGCATATCATATCTTCTGGGCCTGGGTAGCAGGCCGTTTAATTTGGGCATGCTTAGCATCCAAAATTCCAAATGCTGCCCTAGAGAGGTTAAATATTTGTTTCCCCTCATCAATATACACACAATACTGCATAATGAGAAAGCAAAAACAGGTTTTCAGAAATGTTTACAAAAAAACAGAAATACCTTATTTTACATAAGTATTCAGACCATTTTCTATGAGACTCGAAATTGAGCTCCGGTGCATCCTGTTTCCATTGATCATCCTTGAGATGTTTCTACAACTGGAAAATGTATTTAAAAAAATGTCTGCAGCATTCAAGGTCCCCAAGAACACAGTGGCCTCCATTCTTAAATGGAAGAAGTTTGGAACCACGAAGACTCTACCTAGAGCTGGCCGCCCGGCCAAACCGAGCAATCGGTGGAGAAGGGCCTTGGTCAGGGAGGTGATCAAGAACCTGATGGTCACTCTTACAGAGCTCTAGAGTTCATCTGTGGAGATGAGAGAACCATTTCTGCGGCACTCCACCAATCAGGCCTTTATGGTAGAGTGGCCAGATGGAAGCAACTCCTCAGTAAAAGGCACATGACAGCCCACTTACAGCCCACACGAGTTTGCCAAAAGGCACCTAAACGACTCTCAGACCATGAGAAATAAGATTCGCTGCTCTGAGGAAACCAGGATTGAAATCGCTTGCCTGAATGCCAAGCGTCACATATAGAGGAAACCGGACACCATCCCTACGGTGAAGCATGTTGGTGCCAGCATCATGCTGTGGGGATGTTTTTCAGTGACAGGGAGATCAGATGGGATCGAGGCAAGGATGAACGGAGCAAAGTACAGAGATCCCTTGACGAAAACCTGCTCCAGAGTGCTCAGGACCTCAGACTGGGGCGAAGGTTCACCTTCCAACAAGAAAGTGAGAGGAAGCAAGAGATCCTGCCAGAGGAATCCCCACAAAGTAATCATTGTGAATGGTTAAGTGATTTGAAAGACTTAGCGAAGTGGCACACACACACAAACACCAAGAAAGGTCTGAGAGAAAAGAGGGAAACATTTCACAGCTGTAAAGAAAATACTATTAAGATGAGAGGAAGTTTCTCAACTATTACAACATTTAAACACACTTCTCCCATCAGAGAGAGAAATGGAAATGAGACTTCCTCAGTTTCCCCAGAGCCCAGAGGAACTTAACGGTGATATGTGAATGCTAACATACACCGTTACACTTTATCTAGTACAATGCACTGGAAGCAATTTTTCAACTAAACTTTACTTGGTGATACTTTCTTCGCTCACGATTCGTAAGAAAGAAACTCTAATAAACATAGGTGTGTAGTTGCAGGTGGTATTCCAAGAAACAGAGAATATTTGCCATTTTAGCCACCAGACATCTTGCAACCGGTCAGGATGCTCTCGATAGTGCAACTTTTTGAGGATCTGGGGACCCATGCCATATCTTTTCAGTCTCCTGAGGGGGAAAAGGTATTGTCGTGCCCTCTTCACGACTGTCTTGGTGTGTTTGGACCATGATAGTTTGTTGGTGATGTGGACACCAAGGAACTTAAATCTTGACCGCTCCACTACAGACCCGTCGATGTTAATGGGGCCCTGTGTGGCCCGCCTTTTGGTGTAGTCCACGGTCAGCTCCTTTGCCTTGCTCACATTGAGGTAGAAGTTGTCTTAGCACCACACTGCCAGGTCTCTGACCTCCTCCCTATAGGCTGTCTCATTTTTGCCGGTGATCAGGCCCACCATTTTTTCGTCGTCAGCAAACTTAATGATGGTGTTGAAGTCATGTTTGGCAACGCAGTCGTGGGTGAACAAGGAGTACAGAAGGGGACTAAGCACACACCCCTGGAGGGGCCCCAGTGTTAAGGATCAGCATGGCAGACATGTTGTTTCCTACCCCTACCACCTGGGGCAGCCTGCCAGGAAGTCCAGGATCCAGTTGCAGAGGGAGGTGTTTAGTCCCAGGGACCTTAACTTAGTGATGAGCTTTATGGCCGCTATGGTGTTGAACGCTGAGCTGGAGTTTATGAACAGCATTCTCACATAGGTGTTCCGTTTGTCGAGGTGGGAAAGGGCAGTGTGGAGTGCGATTGAGATTGTGTCATCTGTGGATCTGTTGGGGCAGTATGCGAATTGGAGTGCGTCTAGGGTATCCGGGATGATGCTGTTGATGTGAGCCATGACCAGCCTTTCAAAGCACTTCATGGCTACTGACTTTCTTGGGCACCGGGACTATAGTGGTCTGCTTGAAACATGTAGGTATTACAGATTCGGTCAGGGAGAGGTTGAAAATATCAGTGAAGACAGTTGCCAGTTGGTCCGTCCATGCTTTGAGTACACGTTCTGGTATTCCGTCTGGCCCCGCAGATTTGTGAATGTTGACCTGTTTTAAGGTCTTGCTCATATCGGCTACCGAGAGCGTTATCAGTCATCCGGAACAGCTGGCGCTCTCATGCATGCTTCAGTGTTGCTTGCCTCGAAGCGAGCATTAAAGGCGTTTAGCTCGTCTGGTAGGCTCGCGTCACTGCGCAGCTCGCGGCTGGGTTTCCCTTTCTAGACCGTAATAGTTTTCAAGCTCTGCCACATCCAACGAGCGTCAGAGCCGTTGTAGTAGGATTCAATCTTAATCCTGTATTGACGTTTTGCCTGTTTGATGGTTTGTCTGAGTTGGGGTATGTACTGTGGGGACGAAATCGTCAATGCACTTATTGATGAAGCCGATGACTGAGGTGGTATACTCCTCAATGCCGTTGGATGAATAACGGAACATATTCCAGTCTGTGCTAGCAAAACAGTCCTGTAGCGTAGCATACATGTCATCTGACCACTTCTGTAGAGCGAGTCACTGGTACTTCCCTGCATTAGTTTTGCTTGTAAGCAGGAATCAGGATAGAATTATGGTCAGATTTGCCAAATGGAGGGCGGGGGAGAGCTTTGTATGCATCTCTGTGTGTGGAGTAAAGGTGGTCTAGAGTTTTTTCCCCCTCTGGTTGCACTTGACATGTTGATAGAAATGAGGTAAAACGGATTTAGGTTTGCCTGCATTAACTTCTTGAAAATAGGGGGTGCTATTTTAATTTTTGGATGAAAAACATTCCCGTTTTAAACAAGATATTTTGTCACGAAAAGATGCTCGACTATGCATATAATTGACAGCTTTGGAAAGAAAACGCTCTGACGTTTCCAAAACTGCAAAGATATTGTCTGTGAGTGCCACAGAACAGGCGAAACCCAGATAAAAATCCAATCAGGAAGTGCCACATTTTTTAAAACCGCCTCATGCCAATGACTCCTTATATGGCTGTGAATGAGCTTAGGCTTTCTGTCGCTTCCCCAAGGTGTTGACAGCATTGTGACGTATTTGTAGGCATATCATTGGAAGATTGACCATAAGAGACTACATCTACCAGGTGGTCGGGTTATGCTAATGCGTTATAGTTGAAATATTTTTCTGTCGATTTCTCAGCCAAGCAGGATGAACAAACGTGACGTTTTTCACCTACAAAATATTATTTTTGGAAAAAATGAACATTTGCTATCTAATTGGGAGTCTCCTGAGTGAAAGCATCTGAAGTTCTTCAAAGGTAAATTATTTAATTTGGTTGCTTTTCTTATTTTTGTGAAAATGTTGCCTGCTGCCAGCACAGCCTAGCATAGCATTATGCCATGCTAAACTTACACAAATGCTTGTCTAGCGTTGGCTGTAATGCATATTTTGAAAATCTGAGATGACAGTGTTGTTAACAAAAGGCTAAGCTTGTGTTTGAATATATTTATTTCATTTCATTTGCGATTTTCATGAATAGGAAACGTTGCGTTATGAAAATGCGCTTGAGGCTATGATTACGCTCCCGGATACGGGATTGCTCGTCGCTAGAGGTTAAAGGTCACCCGGCCACTTGTCCCCGGCAATTACTTCTATTTAGCCGTTATTCTACCAGGTAAACTGACTGAGAGCACATTCTCTTTTACATGCTACATGAGGAAGTTGCGGTGGAGAAGCAAGGGGTTGAAAGAACCAATTTGAAGCTGGAGTGCTCTCCTTAGCCGAAACGTCACTGACGTAGAGTGACATAAGGTTACAAATACTGACATGCACATGCAAAATCTCAATATGGAGGTAGCGGAGCCCTCTGTGCCGTGTGTGGTGGAGAGTAACAAAACTGTCCGAGCGCCTGGCTTATAATTGGTAGATAACTACCATCTCCTAACCTTACTCCAATTACTAAATCCCTTCCACACTAGACACACACACACACACACACAGAGCCTGGGTTCTTACCTGATTGGAAGACGTAGCGGGCCAGGCCCTGCATGAGTTCAGCCGGCCAGGTAGGGGGTGCGGTCTCTCCCACCTCTCTCTTCAGCCTGAACGTCAGCTCAAAGCCAAAGCCACTGGGACCTTCCTGACCTGTAAACCTGACAATACACATATGGAATACACACACTTAATTCAAGTGTTATTTGACCACGAGTCCACACAACCCATGACAACACAAACCCAATAAGGATTAGCCTTCCCTTTAGCTTAACTCCATTACTCCACTAGGGATATGACAAATGAAAAAAAGTTCTTAGCATTTAAACTATAAGAATATTCATAGAATTACACATGAATTCACAATGCAGCTGTGCTGCTGCCAGCAATGGTTTGGGTCTCTTCCAAATAGTTAAGCATTGCACCTGTACTACCATTACTGTACATCAATTCCACCGCACAAAGTTTGCAATTCCTTGTCATTTAACTCCTCAAAGTATTTGCCTTCCTCTGTCATTTTTTCCAACTGTTCACCACTACATTAAGAGTCTACTCCAAAATAATTGATTCCTTGCGCATCAACTCTAGTTATGTGCATTTTACAGGGTTCGTAGGACTTTTTCAAGCACTGGTATTTATTTTCAAGGACCATCAATATGTATAGTTCCTATTATGCAATTGTTTCTAGTCGCCATCAGAAGGCGATTCATCTACTCAATCATACGTGTTTTGTTTCACTACTTATTTACTACATACATGAGTGATATCAGTTATATGAACTGTAACTCAGTAAAATCTTTGAAATTGTTGCATGTTGCATTTATATTTTTGTTCAATGTACATTATAATAATATTAAATTGTCTTTATATATAAATTGGCTTCATATTTCACAAAATGTTAGGTCCCACAGGCTGTCCCAACACAATGACATGGAAGTGTAACAGGCCCTTAGTTGACTTTAAAATATCGCATTCTATAACCATTTGAAAAGAAACAAGTTACTAATGTGTTTGATAAGATGAAAGAGTCTCTCCGGGGCCTCAAGTTTGGGTACCACTAACCTCATCTCTCTGCTTGCTTCAATGCTTCTCTGTGCATGTCCTTTGCCTCCTTCATTGCAGCCTGACTCACAACTGTCTGTCTCACTACTCTCTATAAAAAGGTAATTTGTTATGAGAACTTAGAAATGCGGCAAAAAAAGAGCCGTCCTCGCACTGTCAACTGCGTTTATTTTCAGCAAACTTAACAATTGTGTAACTATTTGTATGAACATAACGAGATTCAACAATTGCGACATAAACTGAACAAGTTCCACAGACATGTGCCTAACAGAAATGGAATAATGTGTCCCTGAACAAAGGGGACCAAATCAAAAGTAACAGTCCGTATCTGGTGTGGCCAACAGCTGCAATAAGTAATGCAGTGCATCCCCTCCTCATGGACTGCACCAGATTTGCCAGTTCTTGCTGTGAGATGTTTACCCCCCCCTCTTCCACAAAGGCACCTGCAAGTTCCCGGACATTTCTGGGGGGAATGGCCATAGCCCTCACCCTCCGAGATCTGGGCTCTTCGATGGCCATGGCAGAACACTGACATTCCTGTCTTGCAGGAAATCACACACAGAACGAGCAGTATGGCTGGTGGCATTGTCATGCTGGAGGGTCATGTTAGGATGAGCCTGCAGGAAGGGTACCACATGAGGGAGGTCTTCCCCGTAACGCACAGCATTGAGATTGCCTGCAATGACAACAAGCTCAGTCCGATGATGCTGTGACACACCGTCCCAGACCATGACGGACCCTCCACCTCCAAATCGATCCCGCTCCAGAGTACAGGCCTCGGTGTAAACGCTCATTCCGTCGATGGTAAACATAAATCCGACCATCACCCCTGGTGAGACAAAACCGTGACTCATCAGCGATGAGCACTTTTTGCCAGTCCTGTCTGGTCCAGCGACAGTGGGTTTGTGGCCATAGGCAACATTGTTTCCAGTGATGTCTGGTGAAGACCTGCCTTACAAAAGGCCTACAAGCCCTCAGTCCAGCCTCTCTCAGCCTATTGCGGACAGTCTGAGCACTGATGGAGGGATTGTGCGTTCCTGGTGTAACTCGGGAAGTTGTTGTTGCCATCCTGTACCTGTCCCACAGGTGTGATATTTAGATGTACCGATCCTGTGCAGGTGTTGCTACACGTGGTCTGCCACTGCAAGGACGATCAGACGATGTCCTGTCTCCCTGTAGCGCAGTCTTAGGCGTCTCACAGTACGGACATTGCAATTTATTGCCCTGGTCACATCTGCAGTCCTCATGCCTCATTGCAGCATGCCAAAGGCATGTTCAAGCAGATGAGCAGGGACCCTGGGAATCTTTCTTTTTGTGTTTTTCAGAGTCAGTAGAAAGACCTCTTTAATGTCCTAAGTTTTCATAACTGTGACCTTAATTGCCTACCGTCTGTAAGCTGTTAGTGTCTTAACGACCGTTCCACAGGTGCATGTTCATTAATTGTTTATGGTTCATTGAACAAGCATGGGAAACAGTGTTTAAACCCTTTATAATGAAGATATGTGAAGTTATTTGGATTTTTACAAATTATCTTTGAAAGACAGGGTCCTGAAAAAGGGACATTTCTTTTTTATGCAGATTTTTTTTGGATTGAGACACAGCCCATGCAAAAAAACATATCTCTTAGATGTTTTTCGTTATGTGTTATGCAAATTAGATTTGATCGGAATTTCTTGGCTTTTAATGTCTTGCAACTTCAGTAAAGCAGGGCCTATCATCAATGAATAGGCTAGGAAATTCTAAACGCAATAGACCGAAGACTGAACACACACTCGGCATCATAAGCGAGAGAAAGCAGGTGGGCCAGCGTGAGGCTGTATTGCATTACTGGAAACCAAGACTATTCTGAGGACAGGTCTCCCAGTTTTGAGTTGCAGAATTGCCTTTTTGTAGCAGGTTAGGAGAACTTACGCAACAGGGTAGGATAATTAACTTGGCAGGTCAGGAGAATTAGGTGATGGTTAACTAAATTGTCCCCGAAAACCAGGACCCAGAGAACAGTCTTGGTTTCCACTAATGTGATGCTGCCAGCACAAGAGAGAAAGAGGAGGGGGCAGGCAGAAAGAACCGTGGTACGCATATGTCTTGGTAATATGCATCTCATATTGTATGCCTCGCAAATTCACCAAAGTAGCCTAAAGTACGCCTCGTCCTCTCTGGTTTTATTTAAATTACACCACTTTCCTGAGGGCATTCTAGAACTGGGGAAAGTTGTGTAAATGAACATGTTCAGCGCTGGCAAGTCTAATCAAGAACACTACAAACGGGGGTGAAAGCTGTTGGCATGACATAACTGCTTCAGAGGAACAAGAAAAATTACAAGTGGAGAGTGTGTTAGTGTCTCAATGTTGATTCTGCAGGATGATACAAAGGAGTGAAAATGATGCACAAACCATGTGTGTGTGTTCTTAGTAACCTGGTCTGATGGAGCTTTAACCTGAAGTACTATACTTACTCATGCACTCTGTTGTCTCCATACAGGTCACTGAGTCCGAAGCTGATGTAGTGCCAGTGCTCCTGTACATCCTGCGCTGCACAGCCCACGTTACGGTACATACTGATGTAGTCCAATGGATCAGGACCCCCTAACCTGTAGAGACACACTACTGATAAGTGCGATCTGCAATATTTACTCCCATTTTAAATAATTACATAACCATTGATTATTTAATTTAACTATCACACAACCCAAAATGAGGCGATTTACACACCATTGTTTGTTTACAAACTCTGTAGGCGTTTAGTGGTTAACGTTACATTTCTCCAGCCCCATTCCTCACTGGTAATTTCGGCAACAATAAAGAGCAATCACATCAAATCATACGTTCTCTCTGGCTAGCAAGCTAGATAACTAACCGTAGCGTTTTCAACATATATTATGTTAGCTAACGGAACTAACAACATTGCAATCCAAGTTAGCCTAGCTAGCTTTCGAGGAATCCGACGTTGTTGCAAAGAAATGTCTCCACAATAAGACGTCGTTAGCCATCTCCTCACCAGTATTTGACAATGGCTGTAACTTGTAAGGGGTTGGCCTGGTCGGGGTAGAGGCGCCTGCATTCCCCGTAGATTGCCTGCAGACCCGGGGGGAAGATTGACGCCAGCCCAGGGGCTGCTGCTGGTCCGTTTATAGGCCGCACCTCGTCCATCCCAGCTTTTTTTTAAATGTGGTAATACCTGAAAGGGCGACAGAAATTACTTTCTTCGCGAATATAAGGAAGGATCCCTTGGTTTAATGTTGGTTGATGAAACAGTCCCTGTATTTTTTGTTTTTGTTGATATTGCTTCCAATATATATATTTTTACTATCGGCCCCTATTCCTTGCCCGACTCAACTGCGTGACTTGTTGCTCGCTTCACCTATGAAAACTTTTCATCATTGGTTGGAGCTGTGGAAAGGAAGGGAGGAACGGCTTGAGTGACGTTTGCTCAATCCAATCAAAGTGCCAGTTTTTGATAGGCGGATCCAAATACAGAGTTGTGTTTGGCTAAAGAATTGTCAATCAATATGTTAGAACCTGTTTAAGAGCAAGTTTGATGGATTTAAATCTATCCCCACTTTTTGATCGTATTGAAATGTATCATATTGTGTGTGTATTAAATTGCAGTTATTTTCTCACCTATGCCACATATTATATTTGTTTCCAATACAGAGTTATTTCCAATGTAAATTGACTGAGAAAATAAGTAATATTTGTTAAAGCAAAGACCTGGGGAAGAGTTACAGGTGGGAGGAGAAGTGATGAATGAGCCAATTGGAAGCTGGAGTTGAGTAGGTGGCCATCAATGGCATGAGGGCCAGATTGGTAATTTAGCCAGTACCCCAGGGTTAACACTAGTCTTTTTAGGATAAGTGCCAAAGGATCTTTAAATCAAATCAAATTTTATTCGTGAAGCAAAATGCTTGTGTTTCGACAGTACAGTAATATTTAACAAGTAATATCTGACAATTTCACAACATATCCCCAATACACAATAAAGGAATGTAATTAAGAATATATAAATATATATGGATGAGCAATGTCAGAGCGGCATAGACTAACATACAGTAGAATAGTATTGTTACTGGTTAGCTAGCCAGCTATTTGTCGTCCTTAACGTAGGAGACACTGCTAGCTAGCCAACAGCTAGCCAACGTCTACTGAATAGAACTTCCGCACTCAACAACCCGGTCGCATTCCGCTTCGCTCCACAGGTAGTATCACATTTTAATTTCATTTCATTACAGCACAACGGTTTGATTTGTTTGATCGTAGCTAGCTACATAGCTAGCTACATAGCCGTCTGTGTATCAAAGATAATTGTGTAGTCTAGAGCGATTTTTCTAGGTTAGCTAGCCAGCTATTGTCGTTCTTTTAACGCAACGTAACGTAATCAACACTGCTAGCTAGCCAGCTAGCCCCCGAATAGCAGCACTGTAGAAACTATTAAACTCAACGGAACGACTTGATTAGTGTAGTGTCAACAACGCAGCCACTGCCAGCTAGCCTACAAAGTCAACAACGCAGCCACTGCCAGCTAGCCTACTTCAGCAGTACTGTATCATTTTAATCATTTTAGTCAATAAGATTCTTGCTACGTAAGCTTAACTTTCTGAACATTCGAGACGTGTAGTCCACTTGTCATTCCAATCTCCTTGCATTAGCGTAGCCTCTTCTGTAGCCTGTCAACTATGTGTCTGTCTATCCCTGTTCTCTCCTCTCTGCACAGACCATACAAACGCTCCACACCGCGTGGCCGCGGGCACCCTAATCTGGTGGTCCCAGCGCGCACGACCCACGTGGAGTTCCAGGTCTCTGGTAGCCTCTGGAACTGCCGATCTGCAGCCAACAAGGCAGAGTTCATCTCAGCCTATGCCTCCCTCCAGTCCCTCGACTTCTTGGCACTGACGGAAACATGGATCACCACAGATAACACTGCTACTCCTACTGCTCTCTCTTCGTCCGCCCACGTGTTCTCGCACACCCCGAGAGCTTCTGGTCAGCGGGGTGGTGGCACCGGGATCCTCATCTCTCCCAAGTGGTCATTCTCTTTCTCCCCTTACCCATCTGTCTATCGCCTCCTTTGAATTTCATGCTGTCACAGTTACCAGCCCTTTCAAGCTTAACATCCTTATCATTTATCGCCCTCCAGGTCCCCTCGGAGAGTTCATCAATGAGCTTGATGCCTTGATAAGCTCCTTTCCTGAGGATGGCTCACCTCTCACAGTTCTGGGCGACTTTAACCTCCCCACGTCTACCTTTGACTCATTCCTCTCTGCCTCCTTCTTTCCACTCCTCTCCTCTTTTGACCTCACCCTCTCACCTTCCCCCCCTACTCCCAAGGCAGGCAATACGCTCGACCTCATCTTTACTAGGTGCTGTTCTTCCACTAACCTCATTGCAACTCCCCTCCAAGTCTCCGACCACTACCTTGTATCCTTTTCCCTCTCGCTCTCATCCAACACTTCCCACACTGCCCCTACTCGGATGGTATCGCGCCGTCCCAACCTTCGCTCTCTCTCCCCCGCTACTCTCTCCTCTTCCATCCTATCATCTCTTCCCTCTGCTCAAACCTTCTCCAACCTATCTCCTGATTCTGCCTCCTCAACCCTCCTCTCCTCCCTTTCTGCATCCTTTGACTCTCTATGTCCCCTATCCTCCAGGCCGGCTCGGTCCTCCCCTCCTGCTCCGTGGCTCGACGACTCATTGCGAGCTCACAGAACAGGGCTCCGGGCAGCCGAGCGGAAATGGAGGAAAACTCGCCTCCCTGCGGACCTGGCATCCTTTCACTCCCTCCTCTCTACATTTTCCTCCTCTGTCTCTGCTAAAGCCACTTTCTACCACTCTAAATTCCAAGCATCTGCCTCTAACCCTAGGAAGCTCTTTGCCACCTTCTCCTCCCTCCTGAAACCCCCCTCCTCCCTCTCTGCAGATGACTTCGTCAACCATTTTGAAAAGAAGGTCGACGACATCCGATCCTCGTTTGCTAAGTCAAACGACACCGCTGGTTCTGCTCACACTGCCCTACCCTGTGCTCTGACCTCTTTATCCCCTCTCTCTCCAGATGAAATCTCGCGTCTTGTGACGGCCGGCCGCCCAACAACCTGCCCGCTTGACCCTATCCCCTCCTCTCTTCTCCAGACCATTTCCGGAGACCTTCTCCCTTACCTCACCTCGCACATCAACTCATCCCTGACCGCTGGCTACGTCCCTCCCTTCTTCAAGAGAGCGAGAGTTGCACCCCTTCTGAAAAAACCTACACTCGATCCCTCCGATGTCATCAACTACAGACCAGTATCCCTTCTTTCTTTTCTCTCCAAAACTGTTGAACGTGCCGTCCTTGGCCAGCTCTCCCGCTATCTCTCTCAGAATGACCTTCTTGATCCAAATCAGTCAGGTTTCAAGACTAGTCATTCAACTGAGACTGCTCTTCTCTGTATCACGGAGGCGCTCCGCACTGCTAAAGCTAACTCTCTCTCCTCTGCTATCATCCTTCTAGACCTATCGGCTGCCTTCGATACTGTGAACCATCAGATCCTCCTCTCCACCCTCTCCGAGTTGGGCATCTCCGGCGCGGCCCACGCTTGGATTGCGTCCTACCTGACAGGTCGCTCCTACCAGGTGGCGTGGCGAGAATCTGTCTCCTCACCACGCGTTCTCACCACTGGTGTCCCCCAGGGCTCGGTTCTAGGCCCTCTCCTATTCTCGCTATACACCAAGTCACTTGGCTCTGTCATAACCTTACATGGTCTCTCCTATCATTGCTATGCAGACGACACACAATTAATCTTCTCCTTTCCCCCTTCTGATGACCAGGTGGCGAATCGCATCTCTGCATGTCTGGCAGACATATCAGTGTGGATGACGGATCACCACCTCAAGCTGAACCTCGGCAAGACGGAGCTGCTCTTCCTCCCGGGGAAGGACTGCCCGTTCCATGATCTCGCCATCACGGTTGACAACTCCATTGTGTCCTCCTCCCAGAGCGCTAAGAACCTTGGCGTGATCCTGGACAACACCCTGTCGTTCTCAACTAACATCAAGGTGGTGGCCCGTTCCTGTAGGTTCATGCTCTACAACATCCGCAGAGTACGACCCTGCCTCACACAGGAAGCGGCGCAGGTCCTAATCCAGGCACTTGTCATCTCCCGTCTGGATTACTGCAACTCGCTGTTGGCTGGGCTCCCTGCCTGTGCCATTAAACCCCTACAACTCATCCAGAACGCCGCAGCCCGTCTGGTGTTCAACCTTCCCAAGTTCTCTCACGTCACCCCACTCCTCCACTCTCTCCACTGGCTTCCAGTTGAAGCTCGCATCCGCTACAAGACCATGGTGCTTGCCTACGGAGCTGTGAGGGGAACGGCACCTCAGTACCTCCAGGCTCTGATCAGGCCCTACACCCAAACAAGGGCACTGCGTTCATCCACCTCTGGCCTGCTCGCCTCCCTACCACTGAGGAAGTACAGTTCCCGCTCAGCCCAGTCAAAACTGTTCGCTGCTCTGGCCCCCAATGGTGGAACAAACTCCCCTACGACGCCAGGACAGCGGAGTCAATCACCACCTTCCGGAGACACCTGAAACCCCACCTCTTTAAGGAATACCCAGGATAGGATAAAGTAATCCTTCTCACCCCCCCCCCCCTTAAAAGATTTAGATGTACTATTGTAAAGTGGCTGTTCCACTGGATGTCATAAGGTGAATGCACCAATTTGTAAGTCGCTCTGGATAAGAGCGTCTGCTAAATGACTTAAATGTAAATGTAATGTAAATGTAGTATAGAATACAGTGTATACATATGAGATGAGTAATGCAAGATATGTAAAAAATATTAAAGTGACTAGTGTTCTATTTATTGTAGTGGCCAGTGATTTCAAGTCTATGTATATTGGCAGCAGCTTCTATGTGCTAGTGATGGATTTTTAACAGTCTGATGGCTTTGAGATAGAAGCTGTTTTTCAGTCTCTCGGTCCCAGCTTTGAGGCACCTGTACCGACCTCACCTTCTGGATAATAGCGGGGTGAACAGGCAGTGGCTTGGGTGGTTGTTGTCTTTGATGATCTTTATGGCCTTCCTGTGACATCGAGTGCTGTAGGTGTCCTGGAGGGCAGGTAGTTTGCCCCAATCGATGCGTTGGGCAGACCACACCACCCTCTGGAGAGCCCTGCGGTTGCGGTAGGTGCAGTTGCCATACCAAGCGGGGATACAGCCTGATAGGATGCTCTCGATTGTGCATCTGTAAAAGTGTTTTAGGTTCCAAGCCAAATTTCAGCATTCTTACATAGGTATTCTTGTCCAAATGGAATAGGGCAGTGTGCAGTGTAATGGTGATTGCATCATCTATGGATCTATTGGGGCGGTAGGCAAATTTAAGTGGGTCTAGGGTAGAGGTGATAGAAGTGAGTGCTACGTGAGTGATAGTCATTTTGTTCAGTTTCCTTTGCTGTCTTGGGTACAGGAACAATGGTGGCCATCTTGAAGCATATGGGGACAGCAGACTGGGATAGGGAGAGATTGAATATGTCTGTAAACACAGCTAGCTTGTCTGAGGACGCAGCTAGGGATACCATCTGGGATTTCCTTTTGGGACTACAGAGAGTCAGGACACCCATTTTAACATCCCATCTAAAAGACACCACCCTACACAGGCCAATATACCCTTTACTGCCCTGTGGCATTATGATTTCCTTAGACCAGAGGGAAGCGTGGCCCGTACTTGCTCTCTAACACCACTTCCAACAGCATTTGGTCTCCCAAGGACTGACCAGGACTGACCCTGCAGGACTGACCAGGACTGACCCTGCAGCTTCACAGGCATGGCAGCAGTGGGATGCAGTGTGGTATGATGCCGGAGACTTGCAAGCAACCCATCTGACCTCTCACTGCAATCAGTGGTGTGGGGGCTGTGCTTTGGCAAAGTGGGTGGGGTTATATCCTTCCTGTTTGGCCCTGTCCGGGGGTGTCCTCGGATGGGGCCACAGTGTCTCCTGTCCCCTCCTGTCTCAGCCTCCAGTATTTATGCTGCAGTAGTTTGTGTCGGGGGGCTAGGGTCAGTTTGTTATATCTGGAGTACTTCTCCTGTTCTATTCAGTGTCTTGTGTGAATCTAAGTGTGCGTTCTCTAATTCTCTCCTTCTTTCTTTCTCTCTCTCGGAGGACCTAAGCCCTAGGACCATGCCCCAGGACTACCAGACATGATGACCCCTTGCTGTCCCCAGTCCACCTGGCCATGCTGCTGCTCCAGTTTCAACTGTTCTGCCTTACTATTATTCGACCATGCTGGTCATTTATGAACATTTGAACATCTTGGCCATGTTCTGTTATAATCTCGGCACAGCCAGAAGAGGACTGGCCACCCCACATAGCCTGGTTCCTCTCTAGGTTTCTTCCTAGGTTTTGGCCTTTCTAGGGAGTTTTTCCTAGCCACCGGGCTTCTACACCTGCATTGCTTGCTGTTTGGGGTTTTAGGCTGGGTTTCTGTACAGCACTTTGAGATATCAGCTGATGTACGAAGGGCTATATAAATAAATTTGATTTGATTTGAATGCTTGTCACAAGCTAAATTAAATATCAAATTTGTCACAGTAGTATGTTTGGGCAGGGTTGCAAAAGTCTGCCTAGTGTGCAATTGAGTACCACAGTATGAGTCATAATACTCACAGTATGAGTCATAATACTCATAAAATCATAATACTCATAAAATCATAAAATGTTTCCAATAGTTTTCCAGCATAATTAGTTTTCCACAGGGGATTTTAGAACTACTTCATGTAAGATCATTGTGTCTTGTAGGTTTACCCTGGTGTGACGTTTCGATAATCGTGTAACTCTCTCGGACAAGGTCACTTTTATCAATATATTCGCCTGTAATTGCCCCCCCATGTGAAATGCTAATTAGCCACAAAGAGAACTACACATCCTGTCGCAAGCTTTGACGTCATCGCTCAAGGCGCAGGATACCTTCATGCCATCCTCTTTGTTATATGTGCCCCACTTTACAGACAACACCCCATCTAACGACTGTGATCTGGGGACCCTCTTTTAGCAGCGACAGAGTAACGCTCTTGGCCCTGACCACTGCTCCATAATTGCTGCCCGTCAACCTCCTTCTCCTCATGGAGTGCTAGTTGGGGTTGGAGCACTGTCCAACTGTTGCCTGCCATATCGCTTCCTGCTGCTCCACCGACAGCTCCATGCCAGCCAGGATCCCTGCAAGCCCCAGGTGCCCTTGTTTTTTAAAATAATGTCCAGTACAGACAGGGATGACAGGGAGGGTAGTGACTGTTCTGGCTCAAGTTCAAAGAGACATGCCATTCCACTGAACCTGCCCTGGAGACGGTTCCTCAGCCACTGAAAATGTTCCTCTGTGGGCTATTGGGACAGAGGGTTGTAGTCTTCTCCCGGGTTCAGGTCCTCCACAGATTGCACGTGGTTGGCCACGGCTGGCTTCCTCCATTCGCATTCCACATTGGTATGGCCGATACCAATACCAGTTTTAGTTTTAGGTATGGCCGATACCAGTTTTAGCATTGGAATGTGATACAAAGCAAGGCAACGGTGTGCTTTAGGACCATGCGGATGCCTCCGAGCGGATGGCTAGGCTGTTTGGAATGTTTATCCGACCGGATAAAAATAATAATAATAATGAAAATAAAGTTACAACCAAAGTTGCGCCCCTGGAAATAGACACTAAAGTCGACAAACTGTACAAACAATTATCTAGGCCAATTTTTTGATCTACTGCTCTGCTAACGCTATGAACTATGCCTATGTAACGTGTCTGTAACCAGCTTCTGACAGACATTCACTATGGTGCATCAAGTTTGTTGGAACCTCTCCAACGCGCTGACAATAAACAATGATTAATTTCAGATTGACTTGTAGTGTCCCTGTGTAAGAATTTCCACAACAATTTGGCGTCAATGAACAGGGTCATTGATTCTGCCCGCGGAGCTTTCAAGTAAGCGTCTGCAAGGAAAACCGGTGGTGCATTTTATTAAGCGTGAGGGAAACTCCCGTCTGACTAAAAGACGACGAGACTCGCCCAGACCAGACATTTTCTGTTATCTGCCCAGGAGGAGACATCATCTGCGAACAATTGAGGGATGGCAACTGATTTCAGTAAGTCAATTTAAATGAATCGGTATAAAAAATCTAAAAAATGAGAAACTCAAATCAAGGTGAGTAAACGTACACAAAGGTACTCATAGTATTATAGAGAGAAGGTTATTCACTAGTTTTATGAAGACTTGAGCGAGGACGTAACGGTACCATGGGAAGCCCCGCTGACAGCTGTCTGTAGGCATTTATTTAAAAAAAACATAATCGTGGCCTGCAACCACTACAAATAACACAAGGTGTTTTTGAATACGTTGTGTTATTTATATTCACAGCAAGATACATATGGTGCATAGCAAATAATGACAAGAATCTTTGGAGATGCACATGGAGTAATGAGGGAGATTACTGAGTGTGTTTGGGAATAGTACTAAGTGCATGTGGATGTGAAAGCTGTGTGATTTGTGAGATATGACATATTAAGATGATTGGAATTTGAATCATAAATGGATTGAAATTATTACTAATGAGATTGGAATTTGGAAGATAAGATCCAAATTTGAATAGTAGGCTGATTGGATAATAAGATTGAGTGAAATGTGGATATTAAGCTGATTGAAATGTGGAAAACAAGATTGAAATATGGATAATAAGAGGTTTGAAATTGAGGTATAAAGTATTGAGTGAACGAGAGCTGTCAGGGGACTAGCTCACGTGTGATAGAGGTGAATGAATGCCCCAACCAGTTCTGTGAGCTGAGTTTTTTTGTTGTCTGTAACATTGTCTAGGGTTCTGTTCAACACCACCGATGGATCTACAGGTAGAGGATAACATGTCTCCAGTCTTTGATATATGCACTCCCATTAATAGAAGTATAACCTATGATGATAGTATTACCATACTAATTGGATTGTACAACTTAGAATGGGTTTGAAATGATGACGTGTCTGGTTTTATGTGTTGATTTCCCTTACTTCAATTTGATATAGAAGTTAAACAATGCTTACCTTACAATTTCACCATTATTATCACTCAAGTGATAAAAGGATGGAATGTAAAGGACATTTTACTTTGTGCATTTTGTGCATCTTGTCTTTTGTGTCATAAACAATCCTTGGTTCCTGCCTGTGCCTGGTAAAGACAGGGGGGGGGGGCACCATTACCTTCTCCTTTAGACTATTTGGCAGAATGCCAAGTATATGTTCTTTACATTAAGATAGGAGACGGTGTCAGACACATGCCGGAAACAACGCTATGAACTATGCCTATGTAATGTGTCTGTCACCAGTATACAAGGGCACTAAATGGGACTTCCTGGTTAGCGCTCCTGACAGACGTTCACTATGGCGCATCAAGTTTGTTGGAACCTCTCCGGCGAGCTGAACAATGATTCTTTTAAGATTTTCTTTGAGTGTCCCTGTGTAAGAATTTCCACAACAAGAGTAAATTGAGGTGAACAGACCGATTAAACTTGCCACGCCCTGATCTGATTCACATGTCTTTGTGATTGTATCCACCCACCTCCAGGTGTCCTGTTTTCCTCATTAGTCCCTGGTGTATTTATCCCTGTGTTTCCTGTCTCTCTGTCCCAGGTTGCCAAAGTCGACCAATGTTTTGCCTAGCTCCTATTTTTCCCCAGTCAATGTTTTTCCTAGCCCTACTGGTTTTGATCCTCGCCTGTCCTGACGCCGAATCCGCCTGCCTGACCACTCTGCCTGTTCTGACCTAGAGCCTGCCTATCCCCTTGTACTGTTTGTAGTCGGACCTGTTCACTGAACCCCTGCCTGTCCTGACCTCGAACCTGACTTTCCCCTGGTACTGTTTGTACTCTGACCTGGTTTATGAACTCGCCTTTCCCCCGACCTGTTTTCTGCCTACCACTTTTGGTACAATAAATGTCAATGCTCAACCATCTGCCTCCTGTGTCCGCATTTGGGTCTCGCCTTGTGCCCTTTTATAAAACTCACCTTGTCCGAGAGATAATCACACGGTTGACAAAATATCACGCCAAGGTAAAAGCCTACACGAAACATATACTTCATTTGAAGTGTGTGTAAAGTTCACTATGTGAAAGAAATGAATGGTGGAAAGGCGATTGGAGCCGTTTCTGAATCCGCGGGATTTTATGGCTATTATAACACGTCCACGGTGGGGCTCTATGCAAAACACACATTTTACAAGGCCTATGGGACTCACTACTGTTTGAGCTCCAAGTAGTATAGGAGGAACAGCAAGGGAACTCAAAGGTGCCACTGTCCTAAAAATGCAATTTGGTGTTTAGATTTTTATGACCTGACGACGACACCGTATTACTTACCCATTGAGCATAACGTAGTTCATTGAGAAGACATAGTCACCATCTTATCAGGATCTATGTACATAACTGTTGGTACCTGCAGCCTCGATACTGTAACAAAGAGTCAGGTGACTGGCTTCTGTGCCACAAGTTATGTCTGAATGTAGGGGAGGTATGGCAGACCCTTTCTATACTTAATGGAAGTGCATTTCATTTTCTGACAAGAGAACACCAAACAACACTGGCTTTGCGAGTTTCACTTCATATTCCTTCAGGTGAGCAACACGCTGTTGATTTTCTTATGATCTTGTGCGAGTTGCCGAGTCTTTTCACAACTTTTTAGATTTAATGACAGTCAGCCTATCTGTTTCTTTTTTCAGAGTTTAGTTCAGAGTTTATTGGAAATGGGAGCTAGCTACAGTGTTGACTTGTGAAAGTTCTTTTCATATACCTTTTTAATGTGAGTACTTTTCACCTCTTTGTTTTGTATTTGCTGTTAATTTCAGCAGAGTGAGATCCCTGTATGGACAAAGACAACCCCAACCTGCCTCTGAGGTCAGGGGACCTTCTACCATTCTCTCCACACCCACCTGTCTCTTAGAACATGAACTCTCACTACTTTTACACATACACCTCACCTCGACCTGCATCTACACACCACTTTTACAGATCGATGTGTCCCACCGTCATCACCCCACCTATGCAGTGGCCCAACAACTACAGTCTCTACCCTCCATGTATCCCCACCAAGTATCAATTCCCCTTAAACTTGGTCTCCAGGAGCACTAGGGGATTCCAGGGATCTGATCCCAGCGCCTTTCACCACTATCATCAAACTTCTCCCCTGCCCTGGTGTAACTATAGACTTATGTCTAACCCTTACTGGCACTACCACCAGCGCCAGTGGTATGCCAATCTTTCTGCTCCAGTGGCTCCTGTGGCCCCTACTCCAACCAGGCCCCAGAGGTTCCAGAACCAGGGAGGGACCTGGCCCGAGGGCTTCACCCTGAGAGGAGAGCTTCGCTGGGGCAGGCTGGAGAGGGTGTATGGCCCCCGCAGGGAGCTGCCTGAGTTTGTGAGGGAGGACCTGCGGAGAGTGTACGGTACCTATCCCCGGACGGATGTTAGTATCACCTACCAGGGAGGGGAGTACGTGGTGCGAGGGGACACCCATGTGGGGGAACAGGAGTACAGAGTGGAGAGGAGGATAGTGAGGCAGCAGGAGAGTCCTGAGGGGGATAGCATGAGTGAGGTAGTAGAGAAGAGGAGAAAGATGAGATGATTGTAATGGAGGTATGGCTAATAAATGTTGACAAATGAAAATGTATTTCCATAAATGTGATGATTTTTCCCATAAGCATTGAACAAAAGTATAACTGTTATATAGTAGTTGCTGTATATTAGTAAATGCTAATAGTAGAAATGCTATTGATAAATATTCTACATAAAATGTTATTTGTCACATGCTGAATTACAACAGGTTTAGTAGACCTTAGTGAAATGCTTACTTTACAAGCCCTTAACCAACAATGGCGTTTTAAGAAAATACAACAACAGCAAAAAGTAAGAGAAGAAACAAATAATTAAGGCGCAAACTTCAGATAAGTAGCGTTTGACTGCTTTTGTATTAAACATATTAGTTAATATTCTCCATCTCATTATATGGCGCTACCTCAGGCACCTACAATGCTGGAGTCATTCTCGTCTAGTGTTTTCATTAGGTGGTGTGCTACCGTGTACTACTATGATTTTCAGTATCAAGGTTCCTGTAACATTAGCATTAACAAGTTTGCTTCAGGAAAGCGCTTTCCCACTCTTGTTATAAACTCCTGTCATTTGCCTCTCATCTCTTACTGAAAACCCCAATGTTAAGCAGTTAAAACTTCTCTCATAACATGCTGATGTTCTATCATATTAGTCATTTCTCACCTCTTATACTATAACCCTGTGTCGTATTGTATCAAACCCGGTCCAGTCTCTTGTATCTCATCACTATTGTCACAGTAGACTTTGTCCATCAGCATAGAAATATAATTACTAGAATGGACATTCTCATTCAAGTCAACTGGTAACTCTGACGAGTATGACTAGTCATTCTGTTTCTGTCTGTCCAACGTTTGTGGACCCTGCTCTTCTCTCTGTCGTCTCCATGACTCCAGGTTCTATGGAACAGGCGTTTGGGTCTGAGTCACCTCTCGCAGTATAGAGTGATAAGACATAGCTGTGGCCAGGGTGTGTGGGTTGGGTATGCTGCATTCGAATTGCTTCACTTTAGAATGTTCCTTGTACTGCACAATTTCCAGTAATATATATATGTGCTTGAGCACACATCCCGTTTCTCTATAAATAAGTGTCACATATGATTTTACAAAACATAGATATCTGACTGTTATTTATAATCCTCACCACTTTGTAAATAAACATGAATGCTGATGCGATTGTAAATATTAACGAGATATGAAGTGTATTTTCTGAATAGGAAAAGTTTATTCATTTACATGATATGTATACATACAAAACACATACCCCGATTACAGACTTTAACAGTTTATTACAACACACAATGCTGAATTGTAACATGCTGAGTAAATGTAATCTGCAGAAGGACACAATGATTTTTATTTGAAACCGCAAGTTTGCCGTAGAAATCCAGATAACCCGTATTCCTCACAAGAAAGTATAGGTGATGTCTTATTATGCTGATAAGCAGTGCCTTGCCAGAAGAACTGAGCCCATAGATGACATCTCCAGTAGCCACCATCTATGGAATTCAGTTCTCAGGGCACAACACCTCTCACACCTCTCATTCTCCTCCCATTCTCCCGTCTCTTCTCTCTCCATTTAGGCTTTATCACCGTTCCAATCCATTCAAATTGCTTCTGTAACACCTGGCTCAAAAAAGTCTTTGTTTTCTTTCAAAGAAATGAGGTGCTCTTGTTCAATTGGTCCCATCAGGCAATTTCAATCAAGCATACCTTAAGTATTTTAAAGACTGCTAACACTATCAAAAAATATTTTGACCCAGGTATTGCACAATAGTGTAGTGAAAATTGTATCAATACCATAGTTTCCTAGTCTCAGTAGCATAGACACTTCTGTGTCTACCTCTCTACCATGTTGACACGTCTTTTAAAACCTAAGTAAACAGAACTGCCAAGGCTCCTATTCAGATTGACACCGAGTCTGATAAATGCCAGGGGAACGACAAGCAGTAGACCAGTAGAGACATTGCTCAACCTCTTATCACCCCCAGCTTTGCCCTGTGGTGACCTTCCCTATTTCTAGAAAAAGTCACTAAGATGGCGACGAGAAGATGGTGATAGTAGATACCAGCACCTCTTCCTCCTATGAGTACAACGCTATATGGTTGAGCATGTTCCATCTTCATTCAAGACTGAACCATGGGCCTGTTGATTAGAGGGGTATGAAGTTCATGATTTGAGATCTGTGCACAAGGGTTACGCCTATGCTTAACCTTGCTAAAGAATGTTTAAAGGATCCATCTGCAGCACACAAGATTCCTGGAAGTGTTTCACAACTTCTCTGATGGCAGTTGGCGGGGAGGAAAGGAAATATTTTGTGGTGGGGTGATGCAGGGCCTGATTCAGATCGCACTGAGAGATACTGTACAGCCCTGGTCAGTTACACACACACACACACACACACACACACACACACACACACACACACACACACACACACACACACACACACACACACACACACACACACACACACACACACACACACACACACACACACACACAGGTCAAGCCGAGAGATGACTCGTCACATACAACAGTTTCACACAAACCAGGGGACTATTCAGGAAGGTGAAACGTTCAGATAATGAAAGGCAATCCTATCTGTTGCTTAGTATTTCTTTAAATCCTCAATAATATAAATACATGGTTTGCCACTGATTGTAATCTGAGCAATTAAAATTGCAGGAATTATAATTATATTCAGATAACTAGAGTCAATATTGACAGTGTGAGTACGGTTGGAGGTGCCTTCAGCGTTCTCTCCTGGTGGTTTATAGTGTATTCCTGAGTGGACACGCAAACACACACACAAACACACACACACACAGAACATTGTGAGGAAGAACACAACTCAACCGGCTAGCACATTTGGTTCCTTGGAAGTTGTGGGAACATATGTTTTTGGTATCACATTGGCTGTGGGGAAAAAAGTTTAAATTGAGGTTTTTGAATAACTTCCTTAAAACTTGTGTGTGTTTCAATAAGACTTTTAATAACACTGCCAGCTCGTTTTGGATCTCCACGCACAGATAGGACACATAGAAATTCATTTCCTTAGGCATTAATCGAGAAAACACATTTATTTTTTCAATATGACACAGCAGCAGTGAGATTAAAATCTATGATCATCTGTCCTCTATCCGTGGAATGAGTTCACTTGGCCACCAGGATGGCGCGATCGTACCATGTTTTTTGTTACGCATACAAAGCTGTTCATTTTAGTCTATTTAAACAGACCCTAATTTCAAAGGAAACAAGCACTCATTAAAAACAGGTGTGGCTACCACAACTGAACACACTTAACAAGATGGATGGAGGGAGAGAGAGAGAGAGTTTTGTTAATGCTGAGAACGAAATGTATACGTTTTTAAATAACATTCTTAGAATGTTCCCTGAACGTTACTAAAGTTTTATAGTGGTTTTCTTAACTTTCTCGGGACAATTTGAGAACATTACTTTAGCGTAGCACCCCGTATTATCGGCATATTCAACAGGGTTTAAGAAATATATTACCTTCAACAGTGTTGTCTTGTGATCAAGCCATCAATGTTTTGTGATTATTGGTGTTGTAAAAATGTTAGCTAATGGTTTAGCAATTAACATGTTTGACATTTCAGTGGAAATGCTACTACTATCAGCTTTTTGATAAGCAGTTTAGCAAATAAAATACGTCCTGTATTATTGGCATATGGTCCCCAGTTGTTGACACCTTACTATTTTGTTCAATTACAACATAAAGCTGTTTAAGTTTGTTAACAAAAGGGGTATCAAACTCGTATCCGAACTGTTTACTGGTTGACTAGTTGGCTAGGCTTCCGGTAAAAAAAAAGCTTGCCTGTCAACTTTTCCTAGCGTAGCTCAGTGCACCCTCCTGTAGACTCTTAAAAATTCAGTGTTGTTACCAAATAATGTCTCATTATTTGTTTTACTGATTAAACTTATGTTTTGATAAAGTAGATATGTTTAATACTAACATTTAAATGAGTATGAATCATTTAGGTCAAAAGTTGGATATTAACTTATGTGTGTGGGGTCTGTCGCGCATTCACATTTTTAAATATACAACACGTCCCACAAAATGTGTATGTGTATAACTTTTTTGAAACTCTCAAAACCTAACTTACATAAACTGCAATGAAAATTGGTGGTCAGCTAGCTAGAAGTGTGTCTTTAGTCGCAAAACATACCGTTATTTTCCAGGCCATTTAAATGTTGAGCTCGAGGTGATTTAATCCTCCAATCGCTAGTGAGTGTCCTATGGTGGGGGAAAATGAGCTAAATACAACCATTACAAAAAACCTGTTACGCTAAAGTACCCACAGAAAAAACTTTTTTTTTTAAATTCTCTAAACTATTTTATAACATTCCCAATGTCAAACAAGTTGGGAGAACATTCTTAGAACATTACCAAAATTGAAATGAAATGTAACCATCTTTGAACTTTTAGGAAACTTTCTGTTAAATTAATAAAATACCAAGAAAAAACATTTCTGTGCCTAGAATGTTCCAAAACGGAGCAACTATTCTGCACCATTCTCAGAAAGGTTGTATACAAAATAACCTCAGGACAACCATGCTATCCCCAAGCTCTAAGAATTATATGGTTCTCAGAATGTTATGTGCTAGCTGGGTAATATATGCTCAGGAAACTCCAGTCTTCCTGCCAGTCAGTTGAACTGAGCAACAACCGGTTGAACTGCCTGCTATTTACTGGAATAAAGAAATAGTTGAAATACAGAGGAACTGGCTAGAGAGTCCCAGTGTAGTGGAGATGGTTCAGTGAACCATGCTCACATTATGATTAACCTTGTCTAAGGCCTTGACACTTGTGTTAGCTCCCAAAGCTAATGCCTAGGCTTTAGCTCATTGAGCTAACACAGTTAAACCCATTCGGTCACATACTAGGGACTTTTGTTATTAAAAAAGTAAATGTAAAGATAGGAATCACACACATATGGGGTAGACTAAAGCAGAGACAGATTTGGCTTCCAGGCAAAATCCAACACAGGCTCTAATCTCTGATCAACCTCTAGCATCTGTAATCCAGACAGACGAGCTAACACATAATGTTCTGAGAACCATATGTTTGTTAAAGCTTGGTGAGAGCGTGGTTGTCCTAGGGTAATTTTGTGTACAACCTTCCCACAACTTTCTGGGAAGGGTGCAGAATATCCAGTTAGCACATAACGTTCTGAGAACCATATGTTTCTTGGGTGGGAATTTCAGTTTCCTCATGGTTCTATTTAAAGTAATGTTATCGAATTGTTCCAAGAACGTTAAGAAACATCGTTCTTCCGCGGGAATGTCAGCACTTCAGCATAACATTTTCTGCAGGTTTCTTCCTGGTTCTATTTAAAGTCATGTTCTCAGAATGTTCAGAGAATGATAACAAAAAAACAAAAGTTATATTGTCACATACACTGGATAGGTGCAGTTTTACAGGGTCAACCATAGTAGTATGGCACCCCTGGAGCAAATTAGGGTTAAGGGTACAAGGGCACATTGACCGATTTTTCACCTTAAAACAAGAAACCTTTTGTTTAGTGACCCAACACTCTAACTGCTAGGCTACCTCACAACCAACAACATTCTTCTGTGGAAATGTCAGTACTTCAGCAAAAACATTAAGGGCACCTTCCTAATATTGCGTTGAAACAGCGCCACGTAATCTCTTATTCCAATACAGAAATTATACTCACACAGATGAAGACATTTGTAACTCAAATACTTACATCAGACTAAACACTGTCCCATTGATTAGGTACATCTCAGAAATTCTGTGTTGTGGCTTTCCTAGAAGTAATGTTCTTGCTAATAGTGAAATGAAACTCACAATAGTGATATGGCCCTCACCCAACAAATCGTGGTATAGCTCCCATTTTGGCACCTGATATGTCCAGTTAAATCACCATTGAGGATATTCTGTTTCGGTCTGAAATTATACTGGAGCTGAGCCCATCATCCGCATTTCTCTCTCCACCATCCTCCACCGACATCTACCTGTACTGTCCAGACAGATCCTCACAGTCTTCCCTATCCCAGGCACACCACTCACTGCACTGCCTGACATTCAGAGTTGAGACTCGCTTAAATACACTCCCCTCCACACAATCCGCCCGCTCTCTCTCCCCTCCTTCTGCTTTTCTCTCTTTCTCTGAATGATAAGCCAGGCAGTCACTTCCAGTAAGGAGGAAATAGTGGGAGTGAGGCTCTCACCCACACACAGTGATTAAACAGAGCTGCTTCCGAGGAACTCCATTAGACCAGCCCCCCTCCCCCAACACACTTCTCTTCAGAAAGATTGGGGAGAGGCGAGGGGGTGGCTTAGTAGTCTACAGTGGTTTCCTCTGTTTGTCTCCTCTTTTCTCTCACCTTTATCTCTCACTTCTTTCCCTTTAACTGATCTTTGACCAGGTTAAGAAATGCATGTTGCCTACGAGGGACTGTGTAGTCAACTCTTCTGTCGTAATAACGGAGGGGAGACAAGGATAGGAGAGAAGGAACCAGTGTTAGAGTATTGATGGTCAGCCTTGGAATGGTGAAGAGAACAGGAATTCCCCCTCAGCCCCAGAACAGCTGCTGAGAGTAGGTGATGAGGCACAGGGAAACACTTCTTGCTCTGGTATCTGTGTGTGGGTGCATTTGAGTGAAAATTAGGTGATGTTTTGCAGTGCACTTTTTTTAATGAACAACAGTCATGCTTCAAAAGTAGGTGGCATACTACAAGGTTCCCATTAGGCTGAAAAGGTATTCTACAGGAGTGCACATTTTAATTATTGCTCTAGCACGACAAACCTGATTCAAATCATCAAAGCCTCATGATGAGTTGATCATTTGAATCAGCTGTGAAGTGCTAGCACAAAAACAAAAATGTGCAGCCCTATGGGTCCCCAGGACCAGGTTTGAGAACCAGTGATCTAGATCAATCTAGACAAGCCTGAAGCCTATACAAGAACAATGTCTCCACTATGTGCATGTCGAAACCCATGATGTCATGGATAAAACAGGGCACTCGAGGGGTAGTGTGTACAAGTGTCAACGAGTGGAACAGATCAGTCATATAGAGATGAATGTGACAGACAGCATATAGATGAATGTGTACACAAACTATCGGTAAGTGAAACATGACAGGTATGATAACCGGAACAACCACATTAATCCTTCTTCCTCGTCATGTTATATTGACAGATACTCAGGTGTAAGCAGCTAGGTGGTTCTGCCTTGTTTGTTATTCTTCCTAGGAAATCCCCCTTTCTCTCCCACTGGTTTTACTGTATCTCCCTCCCTTCTCTACGTCTCAGTATTTCCGTGATGAAGCTGAAAAGGGGATTCCACTCTAGCTATACCGGTATGTCAGCATGCTTGACTTCTCTTACTCTACATAATCTACCCTGGTTGGTCCCCACTCATAGGGTTACTGTAATAACCCAGTGAGCACATTTGGTTCCTTGGTTGTGGGAATGTACATTTTTTTGGTTTCCCATTAGTTCTGGGAACGAAGCCAGAAGTTTCCTGTTTCCTGGTAAAACGGAACGTTTTTTAAACATTCTGAGAATGGAAGTGAGAATTTCACCTGTTCTGGGAATGTAACTGTTTTGGTTGTCGGGATGTTCTCTGAACGTTTTACTATGGTTCACAGAAAGTTTTCCTTGAAGGATTTATTAATGGAAATTCTAAGTTATTTGGAGGTTGCCCACCTCAACAACAGCCCCTTCACATTACACTCCATGAAGTTTGGCTTCAGAGCGAAACACTCCACACAAACGGCCAACTGCGTTCTTCTGGAAAATGTGAAGTCCAAGATGGACAAAGGGGGCGTTGTTGGGGCTGTGTTTCTGGACCTAAGGAAGGCTTTTGATACTGTTAACCATGAGATTCTCATCACAAAATTGTCCAAGTTCAACTTTTCCCCTGATGCCTTGAGATGGATGAAATCATACCTTGAAGGCAGTACTCAGTGTGTCAGAGTGAGCAAAGAGCTGTCGCCCACTCTTAGCTATGATGTGGGCGTGCCCCAAGGGTCAATACTGGGGCCCCTCCTGTTCAGCCTGTACATTAATGATCTGCCTTCTGTCTGTGCTGGGTCTGAAGTTTAAATGTATGCAGATGATACAGTGATATATGTGCATGGAAAGAGCAAACATCAAGCTGCACAAGAACTCACTACTGTAATGGTCCAGGTTACAATGTGGCTCAGTGACTCGTGTTCTTCACAAAGAGGGCAACAGATGCTACTGAGCCAGATGTCTATGTGTCAGGGGAGAAGCTCCAGGTGGTATTTGATTTTAAGTACCATGGCATCATACTTGATTCCAACCTCTCTTTTAAAAAGCATGTGAAAAAGGTCATTCAAATAACCAAATTCAACCAAATGTATACGAAATTGTTTGACTACAGAGGAAGCAAAACTTTACTTCAAATCTATGATACTCCCCCACTTAACATACTGCTTGACTAGTTGGGCTCAAGCTTGCTGTACAACATTAAGACCTATTCAGTCTGTCTACAAACAGGCTCTCAAAGTGCTTGATAGGAAGCCCAATAGCCATCATCACTGTTACATCCTCAGAAAGCATGAGCTCCTGAGTTGGGAAAATCTTGTGCAATGCACCGATGCAGGTCTTGTATTCAAGATCCTTAATGGCCTGGCTCCCCCTCCACTCAATATTTTTGTTAAACAGAAAACCCAGACATATGGCAGCAGATCCACAAGGTCTGCCAAGAGAGGTGACTGTATAGTTCCCCTAAGGAAAAGCACCTTTAGTAAATCCGTTTTCTCTGTGAGAGCTTCCCATGTCTGCAATACACTGCCATCAGACACACATAACTGCACCACATGTCACACTTTCACAAAATGCTTGAAGACATGGCTAAAGGTCAATCAGATTTGTGAACATGGTCACTAGCTGTGTGTTGCCGCTTTCCATGTATGTTGTCTGTAACTTGTGAGGTGTGGAAACATTTTGTTGCTTTGATCAATTTTATCTTGCTGCTTTTTGTTCTATGTTGCTCTGTCTGTATGCTACATCTTGCTTGTCCTATGTTGCTCTGTCTGTATGCTATGTCTTGCTTGTCCTATGTTGCTATTGTCTATATTGTAATTATTTTTAATAACCTGCCCAGGGACTGCGGTTGAAAATTAGCCGACCGGCTAAAACCGTCACTTTTACTGAAACATTGATTCATGTGCACTGTCCCTGTAAAAATATAATAAACTCAAACTCAGACACATCTAAATTTACTGGCGACCCTGTGTTTATAAAATTGGTTATTCTCCTCAGCATGCTTTTGTTGCACTGTCGATGCCTGTAGCAAGAAGATTGAGGGTTCACCAACCGCCACAGACGAGCTCACTCTCACTGCCTGTTTCATTACTTCATGATCAGCTAGGGGAAATCATATTTTCAACATTTTGATGACATATTTATAATTATATTAAAATACTGTATATGCAACACTAGTCTAGTGGTTAGGATTTGGCACTCCCACTGCCACGGCCCGGGTTTGATTCCTTGTCAGGGAACTGCTCTTAGGGCTCTGAGTGGCGCAGCGGTCTAAGGCACTGTATTTCAGTGCAAGAGGTGTCCCTACAATCATTGGTTTAAATCTAAGCTGAATCACATCCAGCTGTGATTGGGTGGCGCACAATTGGCCCAGCGTCATCTGGGTTTGTCTGGGGTCGGCCGTCATTGTAAATACGATGTGGTGTTGAAGTCGTCATGTTTTGTTTATTGGTTATGTGGTGTAAAATTAAAATAATAATAAAAAACATTTTTCACCAACAGGTTTTGGCACCACACAACCAATAAACAAACGAAGACGAAGCGGTCTTCTGGTCAGGCTCTGGAGACGGGCACATCGCGCATCACTCCCTAGCATACTACTCGCCAATGTCCAGTCTCTTGACAACAAGGTTGATGAAATCCGAGCAAGGGTAGCATTCCAGAGAGACGTTACGAGACTGTAACGTTCTTTGCTTCACGGAAACATGGCTCACTCGAGACAAGCTATCGGAGTCGGTACAGCCAGCTGGTTTCTTCACGCATCGCGCCGACAGAAACAAGCATCTTTCTGGTAAGAAGAGGGGCGGGGGGGGGTATGCCTCATGATTAACGAGACATGGTGTGATCATAACAACATACAGGAACTCAAGTCCTTGTGTTCACCTGACTTAGAATTCCTCACAATCAAATGTCGACCGCATTATCTACCAAGAGAATTCTCTTCGATTATAATCACATCCAGACACATCGATGTCCCTGAACAAACTTTATTTGACTCTATGTAAACTGGAAACCACATATCCTGAGGCTGCATTCATTGTAGCTGGGGATTTTAACAAGGCTAACCTGAAAACAAGACTCCCTAAATTCTATCAGCATATCAATTGTGCTACCAGGGCTGGTGAAACCCTGGATCATTGTTATTCTAACTTCCGCGACGCATATAAGGCCCTCACCCGCCCTCCTTTCGGAAAAGCTGACCACGACTCAATTTTGTTGCTTCCAGCCTATAGACAGAAACTAAAACAGAAAGCTCCCGCTCTCAGGTCTGTTCAATGCTGGTCCGACCAATCTGATTCCACGCTTCAAGATTGCTTCGATGACGTGGATTGGGATATGTTCCGCATTGCGTCAAACAACAACATTGACGAATACGCTGATTCGGTGAGCGAGTTCATTAGCAAGTGCATTGGCGATGTTGTATCCACAGCAACTATTAAAACATTCCCCAACCAGAAACTGTGGATTGATGGAAGCATTTGCGCAAAACTGAAAACGCGAACCACTGCTTTTAACCAGGGCAAGGTAACTGGAAATATGACCGAATACAAACAGTGTAGCTGTTCCCTCCGCAAGGCAATCAAACAAGCTAAGCGTCAATATAGACAAAGTAGAGTCGCAATTCAATGGCTCAGACAAAAGAGGTATGTGGCAGGGTCTACAGTCAATCACGGATTACAAAAGGAAACCAGCCCCATCGCGGACCAGGATGTCTTGCTCCCAAACAGACTAATCAACTTCTTTGCTCGCTTTGAGAAATACAGTGCCACTGACACGGCCCGCTACCAAAACCTGCGGACCCTCCTTCACTGCAGTCGACGTGAGTAAAACATTTAAACGTGTTAACCCCCGCAAGGCTGCAGACGGCATCCAGACGGCATCCCCAGCCGCGTCCTCAGAGCATGCACAGACCAGGTGGCTGGTGTGTTTACGGACATATTCAATCAATCCTTATCCCAGTCTGCTATTCCCACATGCTTCAAGAGGGCCACCATTGTTCCTGTTCCCAAGAAAGCTAAGGTAACTGAGCTAAACGACTACTGCCCCGTAGCACTCACTTCCGTCATCATGAAGTGCTTTGAGAGACTAGTCAAGGACCATATCACCTCCACCCTACCTGACACCCTAGACCCACTCCAATTCGCTTACCGCCCAATATGTCCACAGATGACGCAATCGCAACCACACTGCACACTGCCCTAACCCATCTGGACAAGAGGAATACCTATGTGAGAATGCTGTTCATCGACCACAGCTCAGCATTTAACACCATAGTACCCTCCAAACTCGTCATCAAGCTTGAGACCCTGGGTTTCGACCCCGCCCTGTGCAACTGGGTACTGGACTTCCTGACGGGCCGCCCCCAGGTGGTGAGGGTAGGTAACAACATCTCCACCCCGCTGATCCTCAACCCTGGAGCCCCACAAGGGTGCGTTCTGAGCCCTCTCCTGTACTCCCTGTTCCCCCACGACTGTGTGGCCATGCATGCCTCCAACTTAATCATCAGACGACACTAACAACAACAACGAGGCGGCCTACAGGGAGGAGGTGAGGGACCTCGGAGTGTGGTGTCAGGAAAATAACCTCACACTCAACGTCAACAAAACAAAGGAGATGATCGTGGACTTCAGGAAACGTCCACATCGACGGGACAGTAGTGGAGAGGGTAGAAAGTTTTAAGTTCCTCGGCGTACACATCACGGACAAACTGAATTGGTTCACCCACACAGACAGCGTGTGAGTAGGTGGACACACCTACTCATTCCAGGGTTTTTCTTTATTTCAACTATTTTCTACATTAAATCAAAATCAAATCAAATGTTATTTGTCACATACACGTAGCAAAATGCTTGTGCTTCAAGTTCCGACAATGCAGTAATCTACAACTAGTAATCTAACCTAACAATTTCACAACAGCTACCTTATACACACAAGTGTAAAGGGATGAAGAATATGTACATAAAGATATATGAAGGAGTGATGGTACAGAACGGCATAGTCAAGATGCAGTAGGTGGTATAGAGTACAGTATATACATATGAGATGAGTAATGTAGGGTATGTAAACATCATATTAAGTGGCATTGTTTAAAGTGGCTAGTGATACATTGTTTACATGTATGGCAGCAGCCACTCAATGTTAGTGGTGGCTGTTTAACAGTCTGATGGCCTTGAGATAGAAGCTGTTTTTCAGTCTCCTGGTCCCCGCTTTGATGCACCTGTACTGACCTCGCCTTCTGGATGCGGGGTGAATAGGCAGTGGCTCGGGTGGTTGTTGTCCTTGATGAACTTTATGGCCTTCCTGTGACATCGGGTGGTGTAGGTGTCCTGGAGGGCAGGTAGTTTGCCCCCGGTGATGCGTTGTGCGGACCTCACTACCCTCTGGAGAGCCTTACGGTTGTGGGCGGAGCAGTTGCCATACCAGGCATACAGCCCGACAGGATGCTCTCGATTGTGCATCTGTAAAAGTGAGTGCTTTTGGTGACAAGCCAAATTTCTTCAGCCTCCTGAGGTTGAAGGTGTATGTAAACTTTCGACTTCAACTGTATATGTGTAATTTAGTTGTGAATTTAGTCCTTATATTACTGTATGATGCAGCAAATGTAGGAACCACAATGGAAATAAGTCCCTGCCTTTATTGCGCAATCCTGGTCACTTTTAAAAATAATTTGTGTCTATACAGTACCAGTCAAAAGTTTGGACACATCTACTCATTCCAGGGTTTTTCTTTACTGTGCCACTAGAGATTCTGGGTTCGAGCCCAGGCTCTGTCGCAGCCGGCTGCGACTGGGAGGTCCATGGGGCGACGCACAATCGGCCCAGCGGCGTCCGGGTTAGGGAGGGTTTGGCCGGCAGGGATATCCTTGTCTCATCGTGCACTAGCGACTCCTGCGGCGGGCGCAGTGCACCCTGACCAGGTCATCAGGTGTACAGTGTTTCCTCCGACACATTGGTACGGATGGCTTCCGGGTTGGATGTGCGTTGTGTCAAGAAGCAGTGCGGCTAGGTTGGGTTGTGTTTCGGAGGACGCATGGCTCTCTCCTTTGCCTCTCCGTACGGGAGTTTCAGTGATGAGACAAGATTGTAACTACTACCAATTGGGGAGAAAAAAGGGGTAAAAAAAGTGAAATGTCAGAATAATAGTAGAGAGAATGATTCATTTCAGTGGGTCAGAAGTTCACATACACTAAATTAGTATTTGGTAGCTTTGCATTTAAATTGTTTAACTTGGGTCAAACGTTTTGGGTAGCCTTCCACAAGCTTCCCACAATAAGTTGGGTGAATTTTGGCCCATTCCGTCTGACAGAGCTGGTGTAACTGAGTCAGGTTTGTAGGCCTCCTTGCTCGCACACGCTTTTTCAGTACTGCCCACAAATTGTCTATGGATTGAGGTCAGAGCTATGTGATGGCCAATCCAATACCTTGACCTTGTTGTCCTTAAGCCATTTTGCCACAACTTTAGAAGTATGCTTGGGGTCATTGTGGGACATTTCTCCAAAAAGTACGATCTTTGTCCCCATGTGCAGTTGCAAACCATAGTCTGGCTTTTTTATTGCCTTTTGGAGCAGTGGCTTCTTCCTTGCTGAGTGGCCTTTCAGGTTAAGTTGATATAGGACTCATTTTACTGTGGATATAGATATTTTTGTAACTGTTTCCTCCAGCATCTTCACAAGGTCTTTTGCTGTTGTTCGGGGATTGATTTGCACAATTCCCACCAAAGTACGTTCATCTCTAGAAGACAGAACGTGTCTCCTTCCTGAGCGGTATGACGGCTACGTGGTCCCATGGTGTTTATGCTTGCATACTATTGTTTGTACAGATGAACGTAGTACCTTCAGGCATTTGGAAATTGCTCCCAATTGTTTTTCTTGGCTGATTTATTTTGATTTTCCCATGATGTCAAGCAAAGAGTCACTGATTTTGAAGGTAGGCCTTGAAATACATGCACAGGTACACCTCCAATTGACTCAAATGATGTCAATTAGCCTATCAGAAGCATCTAAAGCCATGACATAATTTTCTGGAATTTTCCAAGTTGTTTTAAAGGCACAGTCAACTTAGTGTATGTAAACTTCTGACCCACTGGAATTGTGATACAGTGAATTATAATCTGTCTAAACAATTATTGGAAAAATGACTTGTGTCATGCACAAAGTAGATGTCCTAACCGACTTGCCAAAACTATAGTTTGTTCACATGAAATTTGTGGAGTGGTTGAAAAACGAGTGTTAATGGCTCCAACCTAGGTGTATGTTAACTTCCGACTTCAAATGTATAGCTTACCTCTTTCAGGTAATCATTTCAGATGATTCAATGCAGTTACTAGTCTTATATTTAGCTAATGGATGATGTGCTACGCAAAAGCTTCTAACTTAAAATATCTTGCGCAATATGCACCTGCGCTCCGCTGGCCTCCCACCTTACAAAACACTCCTTAGCTCTTGAAGTCCCAGGAAAAACTAAACTAGAATAAGTTGCTGGATTTTATACTTCAGAATGACACTTCCGGTTTGGGCGGGAAATACCAGGTTACCCTGGGAGATAAATGATTATTTTCGGGATGGGACATTTGTCAAATATAGGGAAAATATTCAACCCTAGTCTGTAGTTTATTCTTCAGATGTTTAGGGCTGCTGGTGAACCATGATGTGCATTCAAATCTGACCTAGCAGATCTGAAGATAATTGGTTTTACATCGCCTTTTCAACTCTAGGCCTATAGTATATAGTTTTGTCACAAAAAATAGTGCTTAGGTACTGCGAATGTGTCCATGGTATTGGCACGTGGGCTCTAGCCAACAGCTTGCAGATACAGTGCAGGTATAGCCTACTAAATCAAGAGATTATTATGGACAAAAGTGCTAGATTATTTTTATTTGTCGAATGACAGCCAAGCATCGACCATCATATCACCAGAATAAGACCCTCTTGATATTTATTTAAAAGAGCATCAACCTCATCACCTTGCGCTTTCACCACCCTGTGAAGTTCATCGTAACTTATTTAATCTGTAGCAGAATTAACTGCATGCTTTCCATGTTGTGACATTTTTTATCTGACATGTAGGCTACTTTAATCGTGTAAAAAGTTAGATGTAATCCTGGTTAAAGTCATGCCATTTTGAGGATGCTGGAATTATGTTTAGGATGAATGTGCGCGTACCTACAGAAGACTTTTGAAGAAGCCTAATCATATTGAAACATTGACTGGATGTGTTTTTGCCACATGTAAACGGTAATACATTTTAAACTTTAAATGATAAATATGTAGTCTACAGTCGTGGACAAAATTTTTGAGAATGACACAAATCTTAATTTCCACAAGGTTTGCTGCTTCAGTGTCTTTAGATATTTTTGTCAGATGTTACTATGGAATACTGAAGTATAATTACAAGCATTTCATAAGTGTCAAAAGCTGTTATTGACAATTAAATGAAGTTGATGCAAAGAGTCAATATTTGCAGTGTTGACCCTTCTTTTTCAAGACCTCTGCAATCCGCCCTGGCATGCTGTCAATTGACTTCTGGGCCACATCCTGACTGATGGCAGCCCATTCTTGCATAATCAATGCTTGGAATTTGTCAGAATTAGTTTTTTGTTTATTTCTCCTCCTGCCTCTTGAGGATTGACCACAAGTTCTCAATGGGATTAAGGTCGGGGGAGTTTCCTGGCCATGGACCCAAAATATCGATGTTTTGTTCCCTGAGCCACTTAGTTATTACTTTTGCCTTATGGCAAGGTGCTCCATCATGCTGGATGCATATATAAATGTATTGTTCATCACCAAACTGTTCCTGGATAGTTGGGAGAAGTTGCTCTCGGAGGATATGTTGGTACCATTCTTTATTCATGGCGGTGTTCTTAGGCAAAATTGTGAGTGATCCCATTCCCTTGGCTGAGAAGCAACCCCACACATGAATGGTCTCAGGATGCTTTACTGTTGGCATGACATAGGACTGATGGTAGCGCTCACCTTGTCTTCTCCAGACAAGCTTTTTTTCCGGATGCCCCAAAAAATCGGAAAGGGGATTCATCAGAGATAATGACTTTACCCCAGTCCTCAGCAGCCCAATCCCTGTACCTTTTGCAGAATATCAGACTGTCCCTGATGTTTTTCCTGGAGAGAAGTGGCTTCTTTGCTGCCCTTCTTGACACGAGGCCATCCTACAAAAGCCTCACTGCGTGCAGATGCACTCACACCTGCCTGCTGCCATTCCTGAGCAAGCTCAGTACTGGTGGTGCCCCGATCCCGCAGCTGAATCAACTTTAGGAGACGGTCCTGGAACTTGCTGGACTTTCTCGGGCGCCCTGAAGCCGCCTTCACACCAATTGAATCGCTCTCCTTGATGTTCTTGATGAGCCGATAAATGGTTTATTTAGGTGCAATCTTACTGGCTGCAATATCCTTGCCTGTGAAGCCCTTTTTGTGCAAAGCAATGATGACGGCACGTGTTTCCTTGAAGGTAACCATGGTTGATAGAGGATGAACAATGATTCCAAGCACCACCCTCCTTTTGAAGCTTCCAGTCTGTTATTCAAACTCAATCAGCGTGACAGAGTGATCTCCAGCCTTGTCCTCGTCAACACTCACACATGTGTTAATGAGACAATCACTGACATGATGTCAGCTGGTCCTTTTGTGGCAGGGCTGAAATGCAGTGGACATGTTTTTTGGGGATTCAGTTCATTTGCATGGCAAAGAGGGACTTTGCAATTAATTGCAATTCATCTGATCACTCTTCAAAACATTTTGGAGTATATGCAAATTGCCATCATACAAACTGAGTCAGCAGACTGTGAAAATCAATATTTGTGTCATTCTCAAAACTTTTGGCCACGACTGTATATTAAAGCGTTAAGTTCTGGGTGCACGAGGAATAGCCACTTGGATTGTAGAGGAGGATGAGCTAGTGTTAAGCTTTTCTGAATAACTTTGGCCTGCCTGGAGCATATGTGGCCCCATTATTATAGGACATCTTGAGAGAATGATGATCTCCAACAGACAGCGCATCATTGACGGCAGTTTCATGAACATTACAGCATATTGGATGACTTGTTATTCATGTTTCATTCACCCAGTTCAATGTAACATTGATAGGCTTAGGCATGATACTCAAAATTTCCCTGTACCCATCATGAGGTTGTCTAGTCTATTATAGTCTGGTCTATGAATGAAAGTTTACAATGTAGATGCACACAGGTCGAGAGACACATTTGACAGTGACACACAGGGTGGTAGGTAGCCTAGTGGTTAGAGAGTTGGGCCAGTAAACGAAAGGTTGCTAGATCGAATCCCCAAGCTGACAAGGTAAAAATCTGTCGTTCTGCCCCTGAACACGGCAGTTACCCACCCACTGTTCCTAGATCGTCATTGTAAATAACAATTTGTTCTTAACTGACTTGCCTAGTTAAACAAAGATTAAACAAAAAACATGGCCAAACAATACGGCCTTGCACACTCTTGCCTGCATATAACTGATATAGCGTGTAATCCAACAGTTACAAACAAGAGTTACTATTGGACAATTTCAGGTATGTTTATCTCTTCAATAAATGTTTTTTTTTACAGAATCAGTGGAATGAATACACCCCTGATCACACGTAAACACAGTTCGCTTTCATAGCTGCCGTGTTGTATTCCTTCTCACATCTATGCGCTCTCCTCCTCTCAACTATTCCCTTCGCTTGTGGACTTCAATGCTCTATGTGATCAGGTGAAAAAACCTGTCCAAGCCAAACTGCTACACACAGCCTACATCATAGTCACCATATTAGCTTTTAATTTTTTATTTATTTAACCTTTATTTAACTAGGCAAGTCAGTTAAGAACAAATTCTTATTTACAATGACGGCCTAACGGGGAACAACGCTCTAACCAATGCTCTAACCACTAGGCTACCTGCCACCCCTAAGGTAACGTCATTGTCAGCATGGCTAATATAACTAACACATAATTATACAATGAATGGGTCTAATCCTGAATGCTGATTGGTTAAAACCACATTCCAGCCAGTGTCTATTTCACAAGTTACCACTGTCTAAATCTATGACGTTGAAGTGTCTTTATTATGTTCCATCTGACCCTCGCAGTCCACTGTCTTATCAGCCCAGCCAAGCATTTTATAACGATCTCCACTATAAAAAGCATCAAGACATTATCTCACATTTCTTTTAGACAAAGATTTTGTTTTTGACAGTGGAGATTTGTATTAATATTGTTTCAATATTGAAATTTGATCTCCAGCTGTCCCATAGTAATGAACGTGTCGGGAGTCAGGACGAGACAGACAGACAGACAGACAGACAGACAGACAGACAGACAGACAGACAGACAGACAGGCACCATTTCTCAGTCAGTCTAAATCATGAATCAGCATGAAATGTCAATTGAAAAAAGGTAAAAGCAAAATGAAGTGCAGCTAGTTTGAAGTCTTTCCAGCTTCAGTTTGAAGTGATTGTGAGCTAGCTGTGTTGTTGGCTAGCTCCTCTGAACAACAGTGTCCTGACAAGTGAGCACATTTTCTATGCCAGGTGAAATCCCGCCTCATTAGCTCATTGTTATGGATGTATCCAAACAAATGTCACTTGAAAACAGCATAAACAAATGGGGCTAATTTGCTGTTATTCTGGCTGCAGAAAATTTGACTTGACTGTACATTAGCCGGAATTTGCTAGCTAGCACGCAAGGGATAAGCACGTTGCCAGGCAGTATGGCAATAGAACATTTAGAACAAATGACTGTGTTGTGTCCATACATACAGAACAAAAAGACTGAACGACTGGGTCGCATCTCTAGCAACCGAACCGATAGATTGAATGCTTGGGTAGCAACCCTAGATTTGTGTCGGGACTATATCTTGTGGAAGGATGAAATGGTATGAATAAATTAATAAAAATAACGTTTTAAATGAAAATATGTCAATCATTATTTGAGTATGTTGTTAACCCGTTGTATAAATGTGATAATATCCTCAAAGCTGGTGTTTGGAGGATATATTGATACAGTTTGCCGGCCCTTGACTTCGTCTCGGGCCTAACAACACCCGTGCCAATATATCCTCCAAACACTGGCCTCTAGGGCATTATCAATTAAGTAAACCTGCTACAATCATGCGGTGACTTTACAGTATACATTCAGTAAGCAGTTACATCGGCGGGCCCTGGTGGCAAAAGAATTGTAAAACCAAAAGCTTACCTTGACTTGGAAGATTTCCAGTGTTGTGTTGGATAGTCAGAGCCAGCTAGCTAACATAGCATCCCTCTGTTTGAGCAGAGTGTTTCAGTAGGCTAAACAAGCTAACTGCATTTTCTAGCAAAGTAAGTGAAACTGGAAAAAAAAGAACACTCTCTCTCTTTCTATTTCTCTCTTGCTTCTTCATTCGTTCAACCATTGTTTTTATCTCTTTGAGTCAACTACTCAACAGCCAGCTAGCTGCAGCTTATGCTTTGAGTTCTAGATACTGTTTTTTTATTTTATTTTTATTTCACCTTTTTAACCAGGTTTTGAGAACAAGTTCTTGCAACTGCGAATTCGGCCAAGATAAAGCATTTGAACAGACAACACAGATTCAATAACACAGTAGAAAAAAAATGGGCAGTCTATATCTGATCCTTTGATTTGGTGGACAACACGTCAGTTCATGCTGCAAGAGCTCTGATAGGTTGGAGGACATCCTCTTGAAGTTGTCATAATTACTGTGTAAGTCTATGTAAGGGGGTGAGAACCATGAGCCTCCTAGGTTTTGTATTGAAGTCAATGTACTCAGAGGAGGAAGGAAGCTAGCTGTCCTCTGTCTACACCATGGTGCTACCCTACAGAGTGCTGTTGAGGCTCCTGCAGATCTTCTTTGCAAAACAGTGTTTTAATCAATTATTTTGTGACATGTAGTTATATTTGGAATATTGTTTTATCTTAAAAGGATAACTTTAATGTTTTACAATTTAAAAAAAAATGAAATTCACTGAGGAGAGTGGTTCACCCCTTTCTGCTCTGAGGAGCATCCACTGCAGTGCATTCAGTATCAGAATTTAAAATACAGCCAGACTGGCCTGCTACTGTGCCTTTCTAGACCGTATAAACTGTTCGAGAATAGACCCACAACTGATCCAAATCGAATGAAACATTCAAATCCCAGGGCTTTTGCTGCGTTATTCAAATGCATTTTCACTGCAGCCTAGAGAAGAATTTTGTTTTAATTTGAAAACAATAATGTAATTATTCATTGTACTGCGGCGTTGTAGGCTATTATAGGTAGGGTAATTGTATTGACCCTAAACAAAATCAATAGGGGAGCTGTTTGAGCTGTGTGTTTCATGTTTTCACTGATTGATGTGCAATGACGCACATGGCCTCTCTGCTGCCTATCAGCCATTCCTATTTGTTCTTGTCGATTCATAATGAAAATGGATTCAGGTTTGAATGTTTTTATGTGTGGTATATTGCTAGTTAGCCTATTGCAGATCTGACTATTGTCACTATAGAGAGCAGGATAGACTGTAGACTGGTAGACTATATTGACCTGTGGTATACTCAAAGTTAGCGTGTGGAAAAAGTGTTCAGTGGCTTGCGAAGGTATTCACACCCCTTGGCATTTTTCCTGTTTTGTTGCCTTACAACCTGGAACTAAAATAGATTTTTGGGGGGTTTATATCATTTAATTTACACCCTCATGCCTACCACTTTGAAGATGAAAAATACTTTTATTATGAAACAAACAAGAAATAAGACTAAAAAACAGAAGACCCCCCCCAAAGTCAATACTTTGTAGAGCCACCCTTTGCAGCAATTACAGCTACAGGTCTCTTGGGGTATGTCTCTATAAGCTTGGCATATCTAGCCACTGGGATTTTTGCCCATTTTTCAAGGCAAAACTGCTCCAGCTCATTCAAGTTGGATGGGTTCCGCTGGTGTACAGCAATCTTTAAGTCATAACACATATTCTTAATTGGATTGAAGTCTGGGCTTTGACTAGGCCATTCCAAGACATTTGAATGTTTCCCCTTAAACCACTCGAGTATTGCTTTAGCAGTGTGCTTAGGGTCATTGTTCTGCTGGAAGTTGAACCTCCGTCCCAGTCTCAAATCTCTGGAAGACTGAAACAGGTTTCCCTCAAGACTTTCCCTGTATTTAGCTCCATCTAACATTCCTTAAATTCTGACCAGTTTCTCAGTCCCTGCAGATGAAAAACATCCCCACAGCATGATTCTGCCACCACCATGCTTCACTGTGGGGATGGGGTTCTAGGGGTGATGAGAGGTGTTGGGTTTGCGTCAGACATAGCGTTTTCCTTGATGCCCAAAAAGCTCAGTTTTAGTCTCATCTGACCAGAGTACCTTCTTCCATATGTTTGGGGAGTCTCCCACATGCCTTTTGGCGAACACCAAACATGTTTGATTATTTTTTTCTGGCCCCTCTTCCATAAAGCCCAGCTCTTTGGAGTGTACGGCTTAAAGTGGTCCTATAGACAGATACTCCAATCTCTGCTGTGGAGCTTTGCAGCTCCTTCAGGGTTATCTTTGGTCTTTTTGATTAATGCCCTCCTTGCCTGGGCTGTGAGTTTTGGTGGGTGGCCTTCTCTTGGCAGGTTTGATATGGTGCCATATTCTTTCCATTTTTTAATAATAGATTTAATGGTGCTCCGTGGGATGTTCAAAGTTTAGAAAAAACATTTTACAACCCAGCCCTGATCTGTACTTCTCCACAACTTTGTCCCTGACCTATTTGGAAAGCTCCTTGGTCTTCAAATGCACAATTTTTGGAGGGGATAACCCTCCCCTATTTTGGATGCGCACCCCCCGCCCCCATAGGTAAATTACAATTTATCCCTTAAAACATTCACTAACACTGCCAGCTTATATTAACTGCGTTGAACTCTAAACACAGATAGAAACACACTTGCTTAGGCACTAATCATGCAAAGACTTTTTTTGTGTGTAATGGTATTTAGGCAGATTTGAACCTATGAACTTCAGTTTTTCAGCAATGGAATTAGTCCACTGTGCCACCAGGATGGAGCTAGCATGCCATGTGTTTTAAATCATACAAAGCTGTTCCTTTTAGTCTGTTCAAACAGATCAGGTGTGGCCAATTAGTGGGCGCGAGTTCACAACGTTGGTCTGCAGGGGGACTGCAGTCTGACGACAAAGAAGAATTCATAAGACTGGATGCTGCGTTCTATTCAAACTAGCCTCTCCCAACGACTGCCAGCCCTGGAGGTCTGTCTGGGGATGTTGCGACTTAAACAAGACAAAGAATACAAACAAACATATACCGAAGAAAAATAAACTAGTCCGCCCACCAAGGCAACCATAAATCTTTTGCCTGTGTAGCAGCTCAGATGCTAGGGCGGACTCGACCAAGTAACCGTATCCTACCTGCCTAACGTAAGAGACACAAACTAAAGCTACAGTATGAGCAGCGAAAAGGCTTATTAGCTTTACAGTTGGTGAGCCATACTCTTTCCAGACCTAGACAACCATCAAAAGGCATCAATGCTGAGTCTCTGACAGCATTGAACGCCTCTCCCAAACCACATGACAAAAGTTTCACAGAATTCGACCAACAGAGCCAACGGCTCACCATTCCCTGTCCTCCAGGGCGGAACCAAAACTCTCCCCTGAAAGGTTCTGCTCAGGTATTTATGACATTGCTCCCCTCTTATTTCATACCAGACACTGTTTTGTTGTTTTTGCAACACACGGGTTGAAAAATCACGTGATCAAACGACGCCATTGATGACATTCTTCTGATAAAGTGACAGACGCATCGGCACACTGCTTCGAGATCTCGATACACTCATTGTAAAGAATGTGGATTTTGTATCATTTATAGCCACTTTTATTAATTGCACTGCACAAGTGTCCAAGAGGTCTAAGAAGCTGGACATCATTGTATCTTAAGCTGAAAAAGTTTTTGGGGCTTCAAGGACTGTCACCAGAAAACATCCCTCCCTCACAAGATCCTTCTGAGCCTGATTAGAATTTGAACAGGAAATGCAGGTTGATTTTGTTTACTTTAACCTTTTTTTTTGATCATCTGTATGAATATTCTTTACCCCACGTTATTTATTTTTGGGGATCTTTATTATACCCTCGCACAGTAGGTGGCGGAATGCACATCCAATTGTTGCAAACGCCATTGTACCAGAGAAGAAGAAAAATGAGTAGCTGTGGCCAACACACTTAACAAGATAGAGGATAGAGAGCGTTTTAGATGTAGCTGAGAACAGAATGTTTTTCAATAACATTCTTAGAACGTTACTAAGGTTCTCTTATGGTTGTTATGTAAAAGTTGTAATGTTCTGAGAACATGACTATAAATAGAACCATGAGGAAACCTGCAGAAAACGTTATGCTGAGGCACTGAAATTCCCACAGAAGACTTGTTATTTCTTAACATTCTCTAAATGTTCTGAGAACATTACTTTAAAAAGAACCATGAGGAAACCTGCAGGAAATGTTGTATTGACGTTCAAACACTGAAGAGCGTTGTTTCTTAACGTTCTTGGGAACAATTTTAGAACGTTCCTTTAAGTACAACAATGAGGAAACCTGGTGGAAATGTTATGCTGTTATGCAGTATCTACAGGAGAACATTGTTTCTTAATGTTCTATGAACTATCTGAGAACATGTCTTCCTAATGTCAAACCAGTTGGAGAACGTTCTTAGAACATTACCAAAAATATAATTAATTGTAACAATGTTTTAACTTTTAGGAAAAAAGTTTTGTTAGTTCTGTTAAAGTAATGAAATACCAAGATTTTTATTTAGTCAATTTTGTTAAAACTGCCAAGAATGTTCCAAAGCCAAAAAACTATCCTGCACCATTCCAAGAACGTTGTGGGAAGGTCGTATGCAAAATAACCAGAGGACAGAACATTGTGTGCTAGATAGGAAGTGAAATTAATATATTAGGGTAAAGCGTGTCCATCTTGACACTTATACAGTACCTAGCGAAAGTCTACACACCCTTTGCACGGCCTTCACATTTTGTTGCCTTAAAATTTGAAAAGGTGAATTTACTCAGCAGGACCCAGACATTAGAAGGAGACACAGAGACCACATAGAGAGCCTCACTGTAGAATAGATGGGCTACACTACAGTGACTCCAGACTCCACTTTCAGACCCCGTCCTTGGGCAGGTGGGATAAGTTGCAATTGACATTTTGCGGCGGACTTCAGAAACAAGCCTTGCTTTCATGGCGCCGTTTGAACACTGGGGGAATCTCCTGCAAAGGTCACTGAGCCCATTTCCCTTCCTTCCCCCCCACCCCCCCCCCCCCACCCATCAATCCCCCCTGTAAAGACCTTTATTGCTTTACCTCCTCTCCGCTTTTCTCCTGCACTTCAGTTACTGGCACCAGTCCTATTCTAATGGTCTATATAGGAAGTGAATGAGAGGTGACATGAAATGGCATCTTCTTTTAAGTAGTATATTGCACCTACTTCAACTACCACTTATGTCCACATGATCCAACATGAATACAAACAGCTATTCTTTTTCGTTTCACAAACATACACTTAACAAATGGAAACTGAGTTGAAAACACTTTCACATGTTCACATTGAGTGCTGCACAGACACTTGTACAGTATGTACTGTATGTGTAAAGATGTCCTGTTAAAAACAGGCTAAATACATTTGAGACAAACCATTTGAAACACTTGAGGTATGCTTGTTATAGGCCTAGTTTGCGAGTTACAATGGTTCCATATTGATGGAATATCACATATCTTTTTTGCTAATCTCCGCAATCTTCTTTATCATCAGACTTCTGCTTCTTTTCCCTCCATCAGTGCAGCTATCCTGGTCCTCTCCTTCCTCTGGTAGCAACTGGTGAAGCCTCTCAAACTCCTCCTTAATCTGCTTTATTTTCTTAATCAAGCGCACCTCATGTATTTGACATACAGTACAAGTTTTTACCACAAAGGTAGTAAGCCAGACTGTCATACCTGCTTGCTCGACTATGTAGACTACAGTATGTCTTAAATCTTTTATATGTCCTGAATATCTCTTCATTATCTGTCAAACAACCATTCATACTGTCATTTTAATTATGTGCAAGTGTAATGGGGGTCAGTGTAGAGCTGGGCCATACGGACAGAAATCGGTGTTGCTCAGAAATTGCCTGAATTGATGCGATAAGGATACGTTTCTGACATGCACCACATTCCTTTATTTATTATCCTTTAAAAAGATGCACCATGCAGATATCGATCCACCATTGCCTGGTTCCAAAAATTCTAATAGTTTGCCTAATTTCAGTTTATGTGACAAAGCAAGAAAGTATAGTATAGAGAATCAGTGAACTATCTAAACCACTGTGAAGTATATTTTCCATCACCAAAAATATTGTATTTTCATCTGTTTGAAGCTGGTGTACAAAACCAAAAGTAAAAGACGCAGAAACAAAATCTAACAACGGGTCGCATAGCAATAGCACACATAGAACATATCTACTGCTTCTTAGACTTGCTTTCAATGAGAATGGCAGATCTATAAAACACATTTCTATGTGAATTTTGTCAGGTCGCCCAAAAAGTGACATATTGCAGCTTTAAACTACTACAGTACCACTAGCTTGATCGTTGTAGCCATCAATTGTACAATTAACAATCGCCCATATTAACAAACTTATTTGATTTTAAACTACACAGTTCTCTAGTATAGGCTACTTATGGTAATGAACGATATTAGCAAAATGCCTACAATAAGTGATGACTATGGTCTGTGTCAATTATTTTTGGTTTTTCGTCCTAGCTCTAAATCAGTGTACTGCTAACAGCTTAGCTTTCTTCACTGCCCGACTGCCCCATACTGGGCTCGAACCAGTGATCCTCTGCTTTGAAGCGCATCACTTCGACATGTCTCTGTAGCCCCTGGCCCACATTCCACAGTTTCTCCATATCAAACACTCCCTTGTCCTCCACAAACTATTCAAACAGGTGCAGCACCCACCCCAAAGTAGTTGCCCTTGGTGGCCAGGTAGACCATTCACCCTGAGGCCAACAGTCTGGAGGGTGTTGTGAAGAGCTGAGTTGTACGCCGTGTTGTAAATGGTCCCCGAGGTGCAGATTACGTCATATTTAGGGGACGGATCTTCCTTGAGGACCAGCACTAGGAACATTGTCCAGTCGCCTGAGAAGAAACGGCAGCAGGACAGCTTTGGGTGCTAGGAGGGTTCCAGAGCTTGCCTCTTGGGCAATATGCTGCCATCCTTTCCCTCCTATTTTTCTGTTCATTCTTCTTCATCTCCTTTGACTTTTCCTCTTCCTTCCTTACCTTCTTGTCCTCCTCCTCCTATTCTTTGTCTATAATTGTCTCATTGTCTTGTCCTTCCACCTGACAGTCTAGCAGTGCGTTAGACAGCGTGAGCCATTTTATAACGGTACTATTGTAGTCCTGGAAATGGGCCCCGACTTGCACATTTCTTTAGTGCCAGTCGGCCCAGCAGTCCAGCACCCTAGCCCAGATCTAGACCACTCTTCCCCCCCGAACGTCTCCCACTCTTTCTCTAGCAGCTCCATGAGGTCATAGGTACACTCAGAGCTCAGGGATGATAACGAGTTTCCCACTTGTTTCCCAATTACAAGTTGGAGCGCTGTTCAAGTTGATGTTTCCCAGTTGTATGTCGTAAATTCCCACTTCCCACTTGGTTATGAACACAACATAAATTTAGCAACCTCCATGCAGCCACGTGTTAATGACACATTAGGGCACATCAAATCCATAATGCATTGTGGGTAAATGGTGACTGACTGACTGATTGATCGACAAATAATAATGAGTAGGTTATATATGACGCAAGGTGATTTTTAGATCAGTCAGTCAGGCAGTCGTCTGCACTGTCGGGTGCAATGCCGAACAAGCCTGTTAACTACACGCGTCAGAGTCATGCGGACTGGAAGGAAAGGTTATATGAACATGCCTGCCGCCCAAATGGATGACGCATGTCACGCAGCTGAGAGTAGAGTGTGGGAGGAAGTGAGCTTGTTCGTGGAGGCCCAAGGCGGAGGAAGGAAAGACCATGGAAGCACTGTTTGAGTCAGATGGTGAATAGAAGAAAAACAATCTGGAGCAAAACGGGCTAAAGTTGTTAAGAAAGATGTAGAGTGTGTTTTATGGATGTGTTTTTGGGGGAGATCTATTTGCGGTCAAGGAGATGGTGGAGGATGCCCTGGGAAAAGTGGAGTTCATCAAAGTCACCAGGAGTGGTATGGGTGTAGAGTCATTGTATGTCAGAAGAACAAAAGGAACGTGCATTGTGTCTCAGGGAGTTATAGGAGTATGAAGTAGAAAGCTTTTTCTGATCAGGGCACCGGTAAAAGGTGTCATCTCTGCCATCACTGTGAAAAATGAGGCTGAACATCTAAAGCACCACCTACCAGGAGTGGTGGATGCACGTCAATTGAACCGTATGATAAATGGAAGGAAAGAGGAAGGCCTATCGGTGATATTGCTATTTGATGAAAAGTTTGACATATTTGGTGAAAGCTTAAATGTAAAAGGTTTCGCCAGGTGGCCAAGTGTGTGCAGACGGAATAAATATGTTGATGAAGAGTCTCAGTAGATACACAGTGCTGCAATTGTGGTGGGAACCACATTCCCGTGTTCCAGGAGTGTCCTGTAAGGGTGAAGGAGGTTGAAGTAGCAAGAATCGGGGCTGTCCACCAGAGGCAGTGCAAATAGCTGAAGGAGCAAGTGCAAATGAGGAAGAAATGGGAATGGATGTCCTGCAGGCTGCTAAAGTGTTGTTCATCAGTTGAGAGGATGCTGAACTAACAAGAAATCAACAAAACTTGACATAATTGTGAATGCAGCAGAAAGGTACATTTATCTCCAGGCGCCTCATTTATCAATATTCGGTAGAAACTATTCTAAAATGCTACTTACAAATGGAGTTTAGAATGTTCGTATGCATAGAAAAAGTGTGATTTATCAAACAATCCTAGGAGCATCTTACACACACCAGTAGGAGACTCAGTGCTCTTGCATGACCTTGGCTATTTGCATTTCGAAACGCCCATAATTAATCATATATGGTCAAAATCATCCCTTTAATGGCTGTGGGGAATATACAAAGCAGTACCATGAAATACAATACTTTTCCCGAGACTGATGCTAGTGTCAGAGATTGAGTACATCAAAAATATTTTATTTTGTTCACTCGGTTGTGGTTTGACCAGTAAAACATAGCTACAAAGAGAGGACCATTACGATAATTCAAGTTGCTTTAGCAATGGCAAATATACTTCAAATGAGTAGGCAACACTCACCAATAAGCCATCCATCCTCACCAATAAGCCATCCATCCTCACCAATAAGCCATCCATCCTCACCAATAAGCCATCCATCCTCACCAATAAGCCATCCATCCTCACCAATAAGCCATCCATCCTCACCAATAAGCCATCCATCCTCACCAATAAGCCATCCATCCTCACCAATAAGCCATCCATCCTCACCAATAAGCCATCCATCCTCACCAATAAGCCATTCATCCTCACCAATAAGCCATCCATCCTCACCAATAAGCCATCCATCCTCACCAATAAGCCATCCATCCTCACCAATAAGCCATCCATCATCAACAGCTCCCTCCTGTAGGCGTATAAGCCAACAATAATGCAGTCGTGCGTTCCACCTGGCCACCTTGCCACCACATTCAGTAGAGTTTTTTTTTTACGCACCATGTAACCTCTCACCTTTTCTGTTCACATATTCTAGTTTAAGTTGTTTTGGGATGGTGCTTTTATGGCAATGTGGGTGCTATCTATTACTCTGTACATATTTGGGAACCCATTCATGGCAAAGAAACCTTTCTTGACCTGTTGTGCGATGGTGTATGGAAATTGTATGTTACAGTTAGTTTTGCTGATGATTGTATCCAAATGATTGGCTCATCGAGGGATGTGAGATGCCGATCGGCAAGCTCCCTCTGAAAAGTGCCTGTTGCCAAAAACCCAAGGGTGGATAGCAGTTGTGCACCGGAATGGCATGTGTTTTGCGAGGATTTAGGTCTTAAATTAATCAAAAAATCTGATAAATTTGGTTTTGGGAAATGATATCTGATGAGCCAATCTGTACGTTCTGCAGAATAAGTCCCACCTGGACTGTACTTTATATGGATTATTATCGTAACATGCACTGATGGGGGTCAAATTATATTGCATGTCAAGATACACTATATATGCAAACATATGTGGACACCCCTTCAATTCGTGGATTTGGCTATTTCAGCCACAACCATTGCTGACAGGTGTATACAATTTAGCACACAGCCATGCAATCTCCATAGACAAACATTGACAGTAGAATGGCCACACACACACACACACACACACACACACACACACACACACACACACACACACACACACACACACACACACACACACACACACACACACACACACACACACACACACATTAATGGACTGCTGAATGTATATATATATATTTTCTATTGCTTTGTTTGCTCTTTTCAGTAATGTCTATCCCTGATAAGCTACCTGGAAAAGGGCTGAAAATAGCCCATGTTAATGTATGTAGACTTAGAAATAATGTTCATGAAATCAATATCTTACTAACATCAGATAACATTAATATATTCGCCATTTCTGAGACTCACTTAGATAATAACTTGATGATACAGCAGTAGCAATACAAGGATATAACATCTATAGAAGAGACAGAAAAGCTTATGGGGGAGGTGTTGCTGTATATATTCAGAGACATATCCCAGTAATGCTTAGAGAAGATCTTATGTCAAGTGTTATTGAAATGTTGTGTTTGCAGGTTCACTTGGCACATCCAAGGCCTTTTATTTTGGGGTGCTGCTATGGGCAACACCAAGTGCTAACAGTCAGTATCTAAATAATATGTGTGAAATGCTTCATAGTGTACAGTGCCTTGTAAAAGTATTCATCCCCTTTGTGTTTTTCCTATTTTGTTGCTTTACAACCTGTAATTTAAATTGATTTTTATTTGGATTTCATGTAATGGACATACACAAAATAGTCCAATTTAGTGAAGTGAAATAAAAAAAAAACATGGAAAAGTGTTGCGTGCATATATATTCAAGCCTCATGAGTTGATCATTTGAATCAGCTGTGTAGTGCTAGGGCAAAAACAAAATTGTGCAGCCCTTTGGGTGTCCAGGAGCAGCTTCGAGAACCAGTGATCTAGACCAATCTAGACAGGCCTGAAGCCTAAAAAATAACATTGTCTCCACTATGTGCATGTCGAAACCCATGATGTCATGGATAAAACAGGGCACTCGAGGGGTAGTGTGTACAAGTGTCAACGAGTGGAACAGATCAGTCATATAGAGATGAATGTGACAGACAGCATATAGATGAATGTGTACACAAACTATCGGTAAGTGAAACATGACAGGTATGATAACCGGAACAACCACATTAATCCTTCTTCCTCGTCATGTTATATTGACAGATACTCAGGTGTAAGCAGCTAGGTGGTTCTGCCTTGTTTGTTATTCTTCCTAGGAAATCCCCCTTTCTCTCCCACTGGTTTTACTGTATCTCCCTCCCTTCTCTACGTCTCAGTATTTCCGTGATGAAGCTGAAAAGGGGATTCCACTCTAGCTATACCGGTATGTCAGCATGCTTGACTTCTCTTACTCTACATAATCTACCCTGGTTGGTCCCCACTCATAGGGTTACTGTAATAACCCAGTGAGCACATTTGGTTCCTTGGATGTTGTGGGAACGTACATTTTTTTGTTTTGTAAGGTACTGGGTGTCGTGAGGGTGAAGTCAGGCGCAGGAAAACAGAGAGTTCAATATAGTGCTCTTTTAATGCACACACGGTGAACCACTAAACACTGGGTGCTCAAACAAAATGCCCCAGACACGGGGAACGAAAACAGTTCAGCACTATACACGAACATGTTCGTCTGTATCAAACACCAGGGTTACAATAATCAATCCCGCACAAAGAAACGGGCGGGCCGGCTGACTAATAAAGCCCAACTAATTACAACAAACCCAAAACAGGTGTAATCAATAAACACATAAGGAGGGGGAGAAAAGAATCAGTGGCAGCTAGTAGGCTGGTGACGATGACCCCCGAGCGCCCCCCGAACGGGAAGGGGAGCCACCTTCGGTCGGAGTCGTGACAGGTTTCCCATTAGTTCTGGGAATGAAGCCAGAATTTTCCTGAATGGTAAAACGGAATGTTTTTTAAACATTCTGAGAATGGAAGTGAAAATTTCACATGTTCTGGGAATGTAACTGCTTTGGTTGTCGGGATGTTCTCTGAACGTTTTACTATGGTTCACAGAGTTTTCCTGGAAGGATTTATTAATGGAATTTCTAAGTTACTTGGAGGTTTTTGAACAACTTCCTTAGGGACAGATCTAAATGCACTGGCGACCCTTGTTTATAAAATTCAATATTGACTTTGCTACTTCAGCATGTGTTTGTGGCACAGCCGGAGCCTGTAGCAAGAAGATTGAGGGTTCACCAACCGCCACAGACGAGCTCACTCTCACTGCCTGTTTCATTACTTCATGACCAGCTAGGGGAAATCATATATTTTCAACATTTTGATGCCATATTTATAATTATATTAAATATATGCAACACTAGTGTAGTGGTTAGGATTCGGCGCTCCCACCGCCGCGGCTCGGGTTCGAACTGCTCTTAGGGCTCCTGAGTGGCGCAACGGTCTAAGGCACTGTATTTCAGTGCAAAAGGTGCTACAGTCCTTGGTTTGAATCCAAGCTGAATCACATCCGACCGTGATTGGGTGGCGCACAATTGGCCCAGCGTCATCTGGGTTTGTCTGGGGTCGGCCGTCATTGTAAATACGATGTGGTGTTGAAGTCGTCATGTTTTGTTTATTGGTTGTGTGGTGTAAAATTAAAATAATAATAAATATAAAAAAACATTTTTCACCAACAGGTTTTGGCACCACACAACCAATAAACAAAACATACGGACTTCAACACCACAATAAATAGACTACAGTGCCTTGTGAAAGTATTCATCCCACTTGGCGTTTTTCCTATTTAGTTGAATTACAACCTGTGATTTAAAATAGATTTTTATTTGGATTTCATGTAATGGATATACACAAAACAGTCCAACTTAGTGAAGTGAAATGGGAAAAATGACTTGAATATGTATTCACCCCCGCTATGAAGCCTGTAAATAAGATCTGAATAGTTCTACACGTTCAAGATCTGTTTTTTGGTCTTATTTCTTGTTTGTTTCACAATAGAAAATATTTTGTATCTACAAAGTGGTAGGCATGTTGGTGTAAATCAGATGACACAAACCACCCAAAAATCTTCAAATTAATTCCAGGTTGTAAGGAAACAAAATAGGAAAAATGCCAAGGGGGTGAATACTTTCACAAGCCACTGTATGTGATGTAAACAGAGAGGTCTACTTTCTTGGGGACCTGAGTATTGACTGGTTTTCATCAAGCTGTCCGCTCTAGAGGAAGCTTCTTACTGTAACCAGTGCCTGTAATCTGGTTCAGGTTATTAATCAATATCAGGATGTATACAAACACTACAGGAACAAGATCATCGATATGTATCGATCACATTTTTACTAATACTGTAGAACTTTGTTCTAAAGCTGAATCTGTACCCATTGAATGCAGTGATCACAATATAGTGGCTATATTCAAGAAAGCCAAAGTTCCAACAGCTGGACCTAAACTAGTGTATAAGAGATCATACAAAAGATTTTACTCAGACTCTTATAACCCTAACCCTAACCCTAACCCACCCATTGAACCCCGGAACATCATATTGAGACCAGCCCTCCGACATGGAAAGAGGTGGAAAACACAGTTCGACGGGCAAGAACAGCATCAGCCCCGGGGCCAAATGGAGTCCCGTACAAAGTGTATAAGAACGCACCAGACGTCCTGAGGTTCCTCTGGGGGCTTATGAGAACAGCTTGGCAGAAGAAGATAATACCCAAAGTGTGGCGTAGGGCAGGCGGGGTCCTGATCCCTAAGGAGAAGGATGCAGTGAACATCAGCCAATTCCGCCCAATCTCCTTACTGAATGTCGAGGGTAAAATCTTCTTTAGGGTCATTGCCCAGAGGATGGCTGAGTACCTGCAAAGGAATGCATACGTCGATACATCTGTACAGAAGGCAGGAATATCAGGGTTCTCTGGCTGCTTGGAACATTCCAGCATGATCTGGCACCAGATCCAAATGGCCAAGGTGGAGAAAAGGGACCTCCATGTAGTCTTCCTCGACCTCGCCAATGCATTTGGCTCTGTGCCCCATGAACTCCTGTGGTCTGCCTTCAGATTTTTCCACATACCGGACACCATCACAAACCTGGTGAAGTCGTACTTCCAGGATCTGCAGTTCTGCTTCACCACCTCATGGCAGTGCCTGAATGTAGGTATAATGGCGGGATGTACCATTTCTCCGTTGGCATTCACAATGGCAATGGAGGTTATCATCAGATCCTCAAAATGGGTTGTTGGTGGACAGCGAGTCGACTCTGGTTTCCGCCTCCCTCCACTCAGAGCCTACATGGACGACATTACAACATTGACCACCACTGTCCCATGCACCAGGAGACTGCTCAGAAAACTCGAGGAGAACATCAGCTGGGCCCGTATGAAGATTAAACCATCCAAGTCACGCAGCATCTCGATTGTGAAGGGAGTACTCTCTGACCTGAAATTCTTCATCGGAGATGACCAAATCCCAACAGTGTCTGAGCAGCCGGTAAAAAAGCCTTGGAAGGTGGTATGATGCAAGCCTGAAGGATAAAGACCAGGTGCAACAGCTGCACAAAGACATCAGTAGTAGCCTACAGTCCATCGACAACACCCAGCTACCTGGAAAGTTAAAGGCCTGGTGTCTGCAGTTTGGTCTCCTACCCCGGGTGTTGTGGCCCTTAGCACTGTATGAGGTTCCAATCTCAACAGTGGAGAAGATGGAAAGAGGAGTCACAGGCTACATAAAGAAGTGGCTCGGAGTTCCACGATGCCTTACCACCATAGGCCTCTATGGAGATGGTGTCCTCAAGCTGCCCCTCACCAGTCTAACAGAGGAATTCAAGTGTGCAAAAACCAGGCTCCAGATGACACTGAATGAATCTCACGACCCAGTGGTGAGCAACAACGCGCCGACCTTGGCAACTGGGCGCAAATGGAGGCCAGGAAAAGCAGTCCAGGAGGCAACAGCAGCCCTCAGACATGCTGACATTGTGGGTCATGTTCAACAAGGGAGAGGAGGCCTTGGGCTAACTAGCCGTGCTGCTTGGAGTAAGGCCACTGCACCAGAGCGGCGGAAGATGGTAGTGCAGGAAGTACGCCATCAGGAGGAGGCTGCAAGGTGGGCCAAGGCAGTCTCTCTTGCCAAACAGGGACAGTGGACTCGATGGGACAGTGTGGAGAAGAGGAAGATCAGCTGGAAGGATCTTTGGGCCATGGAAGCGAGGCGGTTGAGCTTTTCCATCAGAGCAACATATGCCGTCCTTCCAACACCAGTTAATCTTCACCAATGGTATGGTGAAGATCCGGACTGTGCCCTCTGTTCCATGCCAGCCAACCTCAGGCACATTCTCACAGGGTGTAAAACAAGCCTCACCCAAGGACGCTACACTTGGCGTCACAACCAAGTCCTTAAAAACCTTGCGTCCGCCCTGGAGGACAAGCGAGCTGCCACCAACTCCCTACCACCCACAGCAGCATCACACTCCTTACGGACAAACTTTGTCCGCGAAGGGACTAAACCACCGAAGAGCGGCTCTACACCATTAGAGCGAGACCAGCTGTGCTTGGCCCGCGACTGGAAAATGCTAGCTGACATTGGCCGGCAACTTGTGTTTCCTCCGGAGATCGCAACCACCACCCTAAGACCTGACATGGTGCTCTGGTCCCGTTCACTCAATAAGGTCTTCATCATTGAGCTCACAGTACCCTGGGAAAACTCAGTAGATGAGGCTTATGAGCGAAAACATCTGCGCTATGCTGATCTAGCTGCCGAAGCACGGCATCATGGCTGGAACACAGAAGTCCGACCAGTGGAGGTGGGCTGCAGAGGTTTTGTGGCAACATCTACAACCAGACTGCTTAGAGACCTGGGAATTAAGGGCCAGAGCCAGCGTTCGGCAATCAAAGCTGTATCAGAGGCGGCAGAAGGCAGCAGTCAGTGGCTCTGGATGAAGAGGAAAGACCCCAGCTGGGCCCCGAAGTGAGAGGGCCAGGAGGTATGCGGTCAACAATGCTTGACTCAGGGAGGAGGACGCCCCTGCCATGCATAGTCCCATGGGATGTTGGCTATCAACAACAAGGCAACTCCTATGACTAATTGGGAATGGGACGCAAGCGTAGGATTGATCACCCTGTCGCTGGCCGCCTTTGGGGAGGGTGTATAGTGTGAAAGGCCGAAACACCCTAGGAACCAAAGGTACACTACTGACGATGCGCTCCCCAAATTTCACCACGCTCACTGTTCATTAACTCTTGGAAGTGCTTGCACAAAGGATAGTAACATCTCATCCTGTGTTCTTGGAATCTGGATGATGTTAAAAAATATTTGTTTGTCTGATGTGATTAATGAGGAGCATCCAGATGCTGCACTTGATTAATTTATCAAATTGCTTCTTCCAATTATTGATAAACATGCACCCTTTAAAGAAACTGACTGTTAGAATTGTTAAGGCTCCATGGATTGATGAGGAATTGAAAAACTGTATGGTTGAAAGAGATGGGGCAGAAGGAGTGGCTAATATGTGGCTGCAAATCTGTCTGATTTACTGCAAATTTGAAATTATGTGACTAAACTTAACAAAAAGAAGAAGAAAGTGTATTATGAAGCCAAGATCAATGATATAAAGAATGATGGGAAAAAAACTTGAGTACTTTAAATTAAATTATGGGCAGAAAGACAAATTCAACTCCATCTGTCATCGACATGGCTTATTACAAAACCATTTGATTTTGCCAATTATTAAATAATCATTCAAATAATTGGCAAAATCAAATGGGAAAACTTAGGCAGGAAATGCCAACAATGAACAGTGAGTAATTGTATTCATGCATAAAAAAAAAATAACAATGAAAGAAAATCATTGCAAATTTGAATTTTGTAAAGTTAAGTGTGGGAGAAATGGAAAAATTCTTGTTATCGATCAATAATCACAAACCTCCTGGGAATGACCACTTAGATGGAAAGCTTCCGAGGATGGTAGCTGACTCTATAGCCACTCCTTTCTATCAAATGTTTAATCTGAACCCAGAGGAAAGTCTTTGTCCTCAGGCCTGGAAGGAAGCCAAAGTAATTCCGCTACCCAAGAGTGGTAAAGCGGGCAGTACTGGTTCTAACAGCAGACCTTTAAGCTTGCTGCCAGCTATTAGCAAACTGTTGGAAAAATTGTGTTTGACCAAATACAATGCTATATCTCTGAAAACAAATTTACAACAGGCTTTCAGCATGCTTTAGAGAAGAGCACTCAACACTGACACAAATGACTGATGATTGATTGAAAGAAATTGATAATAAGCAGATTGTGGGAGCTGCACTGTTAGATGTCAATACAGCCTTTGATATTATTGACCATAACCTGTTGTTGAAATAAAGTACACTACCGTTCAAAAGTTTTGGGTCTCTTAGAAATGTCCTTGTTTATGAAAGAATAACATTTAAAAAATGTCCATTAAAATAACATCAAATTGATCAGAAATACAGTGTAGACATTATTAATGTTATAAATTACTATTTTTATGGAATATTTACATAGGCTACAGAGTCCCATTATCAGCACCCATCACTCCTGTGTTCCATTGGCACGTTGTGCTAGCTATTCCAAGTTTATCATTTAAAAAGTCTAATTGATAATGAAAAGCATTTTGCAATTATGTTAGCACAGCTGAAAACGGTTGTGCTGATTAAACTGGCCTTTAGACTAGTTGAGTATCTGGAGCATCAGCATTTGTGGGTTCGATTACAGGCAAAAGGGTTATCTAAATGATCAATTAGCCTTTTAAAGTGATAAACTTGGATTAGCTAACACAACATGCCATTGGAACACAGGAGTGATGGTTGTTGATTATGGGCCTCTGTACGCCTATGTAGATATTCCATTACAAATCAGCCAGTTCTAGCTACAATAGTTATTTACAACATTAACAAGGTCTCCACTGTATTTCTGATCAATTTAATGTTATTTTAATGGACCAAAAGTTTGATTTTCTTTCAAAAACAAGGACATTTCTAAGTGACCCCAAACTTTTGAACGGAGTGTATGTGTTATGGATTTTCAACCTCTGCCATATCGTGGATTCAGAGCTATCTATCTAATAGAACTCAATGGGTTTTCTTTAATGGAAGTTTCTCTAATGTCAAACAAAGTATGGTGTACCGCAGGGCAGCTCTCAAGGCCCACTACTCTTTTCTATTTTTTACCAATGACCTGCCACTGGCATTAAACATAGCATGTGTGTCCATCCATTTATGCTGATGATTCAACCGTATTCACATTAGCAGCCACAGCTAATGAAGTCACTGAATGGGTGGCCAGTAATAAACTGGTCCTGAACATCTCTAAAACTAAGAGCATTGTATTTTGTACAAGTTCTCGACCTCAGCTGAATCCAGTAATGAATGGTGTGGCTGTTGAACACGTTGAGGAAACTAAATGACTTGGCATTACCTTAGATTGTAAACTGTCATGTTCAAAACATATAAACTCAGCAAAAAAATAAACGTTCCTTTTTCAGGACCCTGTCTTTCAAAGATAATTAGTAAAAATCCAAATAACTTCACAGATCTTCATTGTAAAGGGTTTAAACACTGTTTCCCATGCTTGTTCAATGAACCATAAACAATTAATGAACATGCACCTGTGAAACGGTTGTTACACACATATATATATATATATATACTGTACGCTTTCTGCTGCTTTTGCAACAGCTACTGGGGATATGAATAAAATACCAAATACAAAAAATTCATAAAACTTCTGCCCTGTTAGAGCTGCCCCGGTCAACTGTAAGTGGAAACGTCTAGGAGCAACAACAGCTCAGCCATGAAGTGGCAGGCCACACAAGCTCACAGAACAGAACTGGTGAGTGCATAAGCGCGTAGCGTGTAAAAATGGAAAGTGAAACATTCCTCGATATTAAAAAAGAGACAAGCTGCTAAAAATATCAAAGCAAGCTTATTGGAACACTTTGCTTTAGTCATTCAGTGCAGCTACAGTGCTAGTTGTAGTATGGAGGATGTTCAACACTTTAATCCATAAAATGCACAAAGTGTTGACAGTGCTGAAGACAAACATTGAGTCTCTAGTTATGGTTTTATACATTTTTAGATTTCAGTCTCAACTGGCAGCTTCATTAAATAGTACCCGCCAAACACCAGTCTCAAACACCAGTATTCATACACTGGCTTGTCTGGCTGTCATGTTTATATCTTAACCTGCCCTTCCCTCATTTACACCGGATAATATCATTTCTGTAATCCTCTAGTATGATACATTTTTTTCTATCTCGCATAGCTCACTAGCACACCCTTGTGGTTGAATATATATGTGTCTATTGTAGATCCTAGGACACAACAATAAGTAATGTGGAACTAATAAATACCATCAAGGGATACCTTACAATTAACACCTTGTGAAACCGCTGTGAAAACCAACCTATTAAAGATTTTAATACATAAACATTGATATTCCTTTGGTACAGTTGTGGCACTAATATTTTTCACAGATTCTTTGTACACTCATGGCAATCAAAAACTAAAATACAGAATTCTGGTGTGTGGATTATAAAGGAGGTGGTTGCTGTGTGGGTGAGAGGTTCTGCCTGTCACTTGTTCTCGACAGGCAGCCAGTCTCAGAAGGGGGACTTGAAGAGGGAGACTGCAAAGTCCAGTCACTGCTGCGCTCTCTTTGTTCGGAGTGTTTGCAGTGCAAGTGTTTTTAGTTAGTTAATCTGTGTATCGCACATATGTGCCCAGCATGATAGAGCACAAAATATTTCTTAGCAGATAATGACAACAACAGTAGCTGTAGCAGATGTAATGAAAAGTTGGAGAGTGGTTGGTAATTGAGGACATCAGGCTGGTACCCTTCTGACTCAGAGAACCAGACTGATCTGAACTCACTGGCTCTGGTGGATGGGATACCTCCTGGGGTGCTCGGACAGTCGATGGTCCTAAAGTCATTTGGAAAGGTCAATTGAAGAGGTACATTCAGCATAACTACAATTTCTTGCTTTCTCAAATGTCAACCAAAGCTTAACATACTTTGTCTAATGGGCTTCACTGAAGTGCAGGGCATCAGGGCTTTCGGTGGTCGACCGTCCAACTGGGGAAGGTTGTTAGCTTCCACCGAGGTAACCCTAGGGAGACAAAGAGAAAAATATCATTGATAGGGAAACTAAAATTGATTTCAGGTTGTTTTGTGTGCAAATTAAAATTATTATCTGAGATGTTTTATATTCACCTTAACGGATGGTGACTCCAGCTAGGAGCGAAAAAGCAGCGAGGTTCCCCCAAGTCTTGCCTTCCTTTCGTGCTTCTTCCAAACCCAAGTAATTTGCCCAGATGTCGAAGTACTTGCCCTTCTTTACTTCCCCTTCTTGATTCTCCCCCGGTAGCTCTCCTTCTGTTTCTCCTGCACCTTGTCAATGTTCAGTCTCACATTGATTGACAACAGGACTAAATGCAAATTATATTTCATATTACAAATACATTTCTTTACATATCTCTTGGAGAAGGCCAGAAAATAAATGAACAGCAGACAATTATTTTTACCTCGTCAAAAACCTCCACATCCTTCTCAGTCTGTGCAAGAAGGTGGTTCCCAAAAGTATTCTGACAAGGTACACAGTGATCTGAAAGTATGTTACACAAAAACAGCAATAGACAACACTAAGTCAATCACAAATTTGAAAGACTACAGTTTATGCAATAATTGTACAGTTGAAGTCGGAAGTTTACATACACCTTAGCCAAATACATTTAAACTCAGTTTGTCCTGACAATTCCTGACACTTAATCCTTAAAGATTTCCCTGTCTTAGGTCAGTTGGGAGTCAGTTGGGTCAGTTTTAAGAATGTGAAATGTCAGAATAGTCGTAGTGATTTATTTCAGCTTTTATATATATATATATCTTTCATCACATTCCTAGTGGGTCAGAAGTTTATATATACACTAATTGAGTGTTCAGTAGCATTGTCGTTAAATTGCTTAACTTGGGTCAAACGTGTCGAGTAGCCTTCCACAATAAGTTGGTTGAATTTTGGCCAATTCCTCCTAACAGCTAGTGTAATGGAGTCAGGTTTGTTGGCCTCCTTGCGCACACGCTTTTTCAGTTCTGCCCACAAATGTTCTATATTAGTGAGGTCAGGGATTTGTGATGGTCACTCCAATACCTTGACTTTGTTGTCCTTAAGCCATTTTGCCACAACTTTGAAAGTGTGCTTGGGGTCATTGTCCATTTGGAAGACCCATTTGCGACCAAGCTTTAACTTCCTGACTGATGTCTTGAGATGTTGCTTCAAAATAACCACAATTTTCCTCCCTCATGATGCCATCTAGTTTGTGAAGTGCACCAGTCCCTTTTGCAGCAAAGAACCCCCACAACATGATGCTGCCACCTGTGCTTCACGGTTGGGATGGTGTTCTTCGGCTTGCAAGCCTCCGCCCTTTTCCACCAAACATAACGATGGTCATTATGGCCAAACAGTTCCATTTCTGTTTCATCAGACCAGACAACATTTCTCCAAAAGTACGATCTTTGTCACCATGTGCAATTGCAAACCGTAGTCTGGCTTTCCTATGGGGGTTTTGGAGTGGTGGCTTCTTCCTTGCCGAGAGGCCTTTCAGGTTATGTCGATATAGGACTCGTTTTACTGTGGCTATAGATACTTTTGTACCCGGTTCCTCCAGCATCTTCACAAGGTCCTTTCCTATTGTTCTGGGATTGATTTTCACACAAAAGTAAGTTCATCTCTAGGAGACAGAATGTCTCTCCTTCCTGAGCGGTATGACGGCCGCGTGGTCCCATGGTGTTTATACATATCGACGTGGTACCTTCAGGCATTTGGAAATTGCTCCCAAGGATGAACCAGACTTGTAGAGGTCTACAATTGTTTTTCTGAAGTCTTGGCCGATTTCTTTTGATTTTCCCACGATGTCAAGCAAAGAGGCAGAGTTTGAAGGTAGGCCTTGAAATACATCCACAGCTACACCTCCAATTGACTCAAATGATGTCAACTAGCCTCTCAGAAGCTTCTAAAGCCATGACATTCCTTATGGAATTTTCCAAGCTGTTTAAAGGCACAGTCAATTTAGTGTATGTAAACTCACTGGAATTGTGATAGATTACTTCACTTATTCACTCTGTCTGTAAACAATTGTTGGAAAAATGACTTGTGTCATGCACAAAGTAGATGTCCTAACAGACTTGCCAAAACTATAGTTTGTTGACAAGAATTTTGTGGAGTAGTTAAGAAACAAGTTTTAGTGACTCCAACTTAAGTGCATGTAAACTTCCGACTTCAATTGTACATATCTTTAAAAAAATATATATTTATTTTATTACTCTCCAACCTTACCAACCCTCCCCAAATTTGAGCAAACAACACTTAGGCCTGCCTTTCCAGCTTATGCATAATATATATATATATATATATTTTATGGACAGTCTATTTTACCATAGTTTTATTTGGTTTGTTTTTAGCTCCTTCCTCTACCTTCCACAACCTCTCCCATATACTGTTGAAGTCTGAAGTTTGCATTCCTTAAGTGTAAATTATTTCAATTTATATTCAGCTGTGCCTTGCAAGTGCTACACCAACTGATCCAGGGCCTAAAATTAACACTTGCCACCCCCCAAATGCGGGTAGATTTTGGAATTGGCGGGTAAAATCTCAATTTCACTCACCACGTTGGCAGGTGATCAGGGTTCCACTGTGCAAGTATTTCACTCGTATTTGTGAATGGCCCCTGTGTTCTACCTCAAAAAGGTACTGGAAAAGGGTAGTGCTACTGTACCAGTTGCCCACAAATACAGTGTAACCCTTTGAGGTAAGGCTGCAGCATGGAGATCACTGATCCAGATATGCAGAGACCCTCAAAATGCCTTATATCTGTGGTGGGGCCGGTGTAGATGATCAGGTCCTGTACATATCCTGTCAGACGGTCACATAGAACAAATACATGGACTTCAAATCTGTGGTGCTTTGATGGGCTGTATTGGCGGAATGCAAGCGTTCCCTTCCAAGCTATGAGAGACGCCTCAATGAACAAGTACTTGTGAGGCACAAACACTTCCAAATTCCCCGGTCAAGCTGCCTAGGACATTCCTAATTTTGTGAAGGGGATAGCGTTGTTCACTAAGTGGAGCGCTCTCAGCAAGACAGGGAATTGGTCCTGGGAGAAAATGGTTGGGAAAAAAGGGGTCCTCATTAGTGAGACGTTTCCTTTTAAGACCAGACTACCTCTATACTCAATGGCTATTGGGTATCTTTCAAGAGTACATTTTTTCTGTCAGGACTGACTTCGATTGTAACTATGGTTATTCAGGGTTGGCAACTCAGAACCCCCTTTCCAGAGGTTTATGCAGCTTATGAACTTTCTGTATTTGCACACCATTTATTAATAAAACCCCCATCGTAGTAATATTTCCTATGATATCCCCCCACAATACCTTCCCCCATTTCGACCCCACATGGACTAGAAAACATTCCACAAATTAAAATACACCCCCCTCCCACAAACCACTAAAAAGGTTTCATCCAAATCTGGCAACCCTGTTTAGCTTTCGCACAAAGGTAGGCTTGTATTTGAGGCGCTAACATTTTATTTGCCTTGTCAAAAACTGCATGTGCTCAGGTTATTGTGTACTCTGTAACAAGCACATCAAAGATTTGTTACATGGTGAAAAGTGGCCAGACTAAATTGATCTTATTCGGGCAACAGGTGCAGCCATCTTTGACTTTGTTTATTTGCGTTTTTAGTGAATGGCGTTCTGGGATTAGGGAGTTGTCTTGTCAAACAAACATGGCTGCCATCACAAAGAATTTAGCTGTTAGTTTATCTGACACATATCTCTTTTCTAAACAATTTCACATTTCTCCCTTTTGCTCACCAGAGATGTGGAACATTGCAAACAAGTGTAGCCGTTAGATCGCTAACTTAACCTGGTATTTAGATTGGCTGTGGATGTGTTCCCTGTGATACTTGGATGATGAAGTTTGCGTTGATCTTTTAAAATTAAAGGTGAAATTGTGGAATAAAGTTTAGACATTTTATTTTTCATCAGTACAAAACATTATAGATGCTTTTTAGACAACGCTGCAGGGACTACTCAACAATGATCACAAATAAGTGATCGTACGGGTCAAAAGGTTAATGACCGGGATACTCCCACACCATTCCGTTGTTGGGGTATGCCCAAAGCTTTCCAATACAAAAAAGCTGCTTTTTAACATGCTTAATAAAAAAAATTGGGAAGGAAAACTATTTCACTCAATGTAATTAATTTTAAGTGATATTTCATAGAAATCTAGAAAACCTGGACAGCTACTTTAAAGGTTGACTTTGGGCAAAAACTCAAATATTGTCTTTAAACTGTAAAATTCATCAATGCACCATCATACTAGGTGATTTAATGCAACAAAAAAAAATATATATATATATATATTAATAAGATATTTGGCTACAGAAGTGCCATTTCTTACCGCTTTCTACAGCTTCCGTCCAAAAACAAATCCTGAAAAATGATGTCAACACATACTGGAGGAGTTACTGTTTAGCTACATTGGCTAGCTTAGCTAACAAATGTCAGTCACATGACCAAATGACAACAATAAACCACGAAATGCAAAGTCCATTTCTGCTTGAAAATTGAGAAAGAGGAAGAGTTGGACCTTTTTTGTGCCCAAAGTCAACTGTATATGCAAATGTCCTACAATTCCACACATTTTGCCATTGCTTATGACATGTTCATATGCTATATGGGGTACCCCTGACCAAAAACTATTCTACATGGACATGTCCCACCCATCCCCCCTGGTAATTTTGCCTATGGCAAAGAAATGTGTGCTCTAATAATCTATTCCAAGGCTGAACATGAGTTTCAAGTTTGGGGAAGTTTACACGTTATCCTTCAACCTCTACCGATCTGCGTGCCAGTTATGATTTGCATATGTGCATTTTTCATGGAAGAGTTTCATTTGAATAATGTTTTAGTTTCTCAAAATCATTGTCATGTGGTTAATAATACTAATTGGAATTAAAATGATCAAATCTAAAAGTTAAAATTCCACTAATCTCTGTCATATGTACACATTGATTCACAGTTAGCCATTGGCGGCTAAAGAAATGAGCGCATGGAATGAAGAGAGCCTGTGCCAGGGGTCTCCAACCTGTTCTAGCATGAGAGCTACTTTTAAAAAATGAAACATGTCCTGAGCTAATTATTTTTCTAGCTTTCAAATAGGCATATTCTCCTCCTCTCCCCTGCAACTCTTCCCAAGGTCCTTAATGTACAAGAAAGTAGTAGTACACTGTTCTGTCAATATACCTGGTCAAATAATGGTTAATAAAATCTGTTTTTTTTCCCCCAAAATCGGCTTTATTTTTCACTCTTAAAATTACGATTGTTCACAGAGAAACAAAATTTGATGTTCTGAGCCCATGTCAATACTTCAGACACATTTCTTTAGGTCTAGAAGAAAACTAACACTTAAAATTGAGTGCAACTCCACTTTTAATTGCGCATCTGGCCCTTTAATTGCGCCACGGAAGAATTTCTGCACAAACTGTCAGAAACGGTTTCAGGGAAGCGCACCAGCGTCGCCCACACCAGCGTCTTGACCTGACAACAGAGTGCCCCATGGTGGCGGTGGGGTTTTGGTATGGGCAGGCATAAACTACGGACAACAAACAATTGCATTTTATCGACGGCAATTTGAATGCACAGAAATACTGTAACGAGATCATGAGGCCTATTTTTTAAGATGTGTATATATATATATATATATATCCCGTCTTGTGAAATCCATAGATTATTGCCTAATTAATTAATTTCAATTGATTGAATTTCTTATGAACTATAAATCAGTCAAATCTTTGAAATGGTTGCGTTTATATTTTTGTTCAGTGTAGATACAAATGATATACTTACTCATGATACACTTCTGCCAGGTAAGCCTACTTTGCAATTAACATTAAGTTGAAAAGGTTTTGGGGAAAGTATTTTTTAAACTCACAAGATGTTTACCACATCTGGCTACACATGGAGTGATTTACAAAAGTGCCCCCCACACAGACAGACAGGGGCAATATTGCTTCTACACCTGCATTGCTTGCTGTTTGGGGTTTTAGGCTGGGTTTCTGTACAGCACTTTGAGATATCAGCTGATGTACGAAGGGCTATATAAATACATTTGATTTGATTTGATTGCTGGAAATTGGCAGATATTGTGTTAGGTTTGGATTTTTACGCCAATAGCGTCTAACCAGGAGTGGGATAATGTCAATGTTGATTAGATATTAGCTGGGCGCTTGCTGTGCCTAATAGGGCCTACTTGTGAGATTTTTTTAATGACAGTTTTCGGTGAAACACGTGAAAATTGCATGTACTTTCAGAATTGTTTGGCGAACTACTCATAGGTGAGCTACGTGGTCGACCTGTTGGAAACCCCTGGCCAATGTAGACGCAGGCATATAACTTCCACTGTGAACTAAGTGAAAATACAGAAAGCTGACAAACGCATTCGTCGCTCTACTCCATCGGTCTGCCTCCTTTTCTATCTGTCTTGACTTAGGCTACAACGCACTTCATAGCTCATCAAATCAATCAACTGGCTCCGGCCCAATGACATACATATATATATATATATATATATATATATATATATATATATATGAAGGTCCATCCCGAAGCTGTTGCCAGCGAACTTGCAACATTGTATCAACTAGCCTATTCCGGGCCCTCGGTTTCCTGCACCAGTGAGCTCCGGACAAACACAGCTGATTTTGCACAAAGGGAAATGTGTTCAGGTATTTTATGACATTACCACTGGATATTGGTATCCTCAGAGCATTACATTTTGCTCTTTCACACCAAGGCCTGGTTATTATCAAGGGGGAGAGTGTTGGAAAGATTTTGGAAATACTATGTGGAACTATCGTCATAAAAAAAAAATTAAGGACTTCATTGACTTACTGTGTGAGGCGAAGAAACAATTACTTATAGAAGCGCATCTTGGTGGTGCCGAGATAAGACAGTCAAATCAAACATCCCCAAATGGGCACTTTCCTAAATTTGCACGCAGCAGACCAGTTAGTCTACTTCTATAGGTGCTCAGGCGCAAACGTTCCGTTAACATTAAGATGACAGAAAATACACTCATTGCTCACATGGAGCGCTCCAACCAAAATGCAATGAAACATTTGTAATTGAAGCTATGAAATAAACCAAAACTTGTTTCTCACAAGTGTAACAGGTTGTGAACTCTGCAAAAGTTTCCACTCTGAGAACGGCAAATGTCTGTAGGACTAATTAATTTAAGTATTAACATAACTGAATGTAACGAAATGACGCGATTAACGGTCCATTTACTACTGGTCACCGGTAATGGGGAATTGATCAAAATAAACCAAATGGCAAACCATTAACACAAAACAATGACTGCACAGCATTAATGTCTTGCTACATGTTTGTAAAAAAAAAAAACATTACTCCGATAAAAATGTTTGTAAAAAAAAAAACATTACTCCGATAAAAATTCACAAGTCCCGACATTGGCAGACAAATGTCAAATTCTCGCTGAAGTGTCTAGCCACTTCAGAATTTGACATTTGTCTAGCTGTAAAGGGCTCATCAGGATGAATCATTAGTACACGGCAAATTGACACGGCAAATGTTGAGCTGATTTCCTGGTGATTTGTCTTCTCAAACAACTAACATTATATTTAAAAAGTGGGTTAACTACCTTGTTCAGGGGCAGAACGACAGATTTTTACCTTGTCAGCTCCGGGTTTCGAAGAAGCAACTTTTCAGGAGGACTGACAATCGAATTTCTTCGTCTCGACTGCCGCTGTGCGACATAAGTCATCAATTAGGGCACCGTGTCAATATCAATTATTTATATACATACCTTTGGTCCGTATAGCCTCTCCCGGAAGTAAAATTACTAATTTTCAGCACTGAGTCTGTAACGTAGAAGAGAAGCGTCTGGGCTAAACTCGCGACAGAGAACATTGTCTCCGTTCAATTGTTAGCTTCCGGATGAATTAAACCTTCTTCGCCTTGGTATCATGGCCAGAGATAACACATTTCTCACGGGTGACATGCGATCCTAAGAAAGTGAGTATATAAATGGAATGTATTACTTTGTGCATGGTAGCTAGCAGCATACAGCGCTACTCTCTCTTCAAGCTTGCTGCTGGTAGCTCACGGCCTGTGGTCCTTTCAACTGATGTTCTCTTTTGAGGAAAAGCTTAAATGTATATGAATCATATTCAATCATATTGTTTGGCTATCTTAAAATAGCAATTTGTCCGTCGTGTCATAAAACATTGAAGCTTGATAATTGCTACTGCGCTGGCAGATGGTTTATAACAAATGGGGGGTGGACAGTGAGTGACAGAGGTATGTTCATGGAAAGTTGCGGTGAAAATGCGCAACAATGTGCTGGACAGAACGTCTGGATAGGATTCCAACAATGTAGCTAACTCCATTCTTTCAAAGCTGTCATTATGGGCTGTGTCGCTCTCACTATTGTGTTCCGCCCTGCTCATATCCCTTGATTGGAATGCAGAAGAGCAAGAGTAGAGTCGCCATAAAATGACGTGTCATAATTATATATATAAAGCAGTAGTCCTAGCAGTTTGTGGCCCAATCCCAAATCTACAGGGGTCCCCAATTACATTCAGCTGTGGGCCGATTATTATTATATATATATATAGATATATTTTCTTTCTTGAGCAGATGGTTGGTGTGCCAGAACATAGTTATTTGTACACAGCAAATTCACCGTAGGAATTCCAAACAGATAGTATTTGACATAATCAGATAAATTGTATAGATTTGTTTTTATATTTTTTTTACTAAACTTCGGTGCCAAATAAAACCACCAGTTTGGCCAGTGTGCTTGGGCAATCCTGGTCTAGACCCTACGCGAGGGCTCTCCAACCCTGTTCCTGGAGAGCTACCTTCCTGTAGGTTTTTGCTCCATCCCCAGTTGTAACTAACCTTATTCAGCTCATCAACCAGTTAATTATTAGGGTTGGAGTGAACCTACAGGACGGTAACTCTCCAGTAAACGGGTTGGCGAGCCCTGCCCAACGTCCTATGCACTTGTGGAGATCTGCAATGATTTCACAGGTGTAATCAATTTGGTAATAGTTCCAATTTGCCCTCTAATAGGCTAGGTGGAAGTTTTATCATATTGCTTAGATCAAATTATCTCAGATCTCCGCAAGTGTGTAGGGTCTAGGGGGATTGATTTGGGATTGGGCCAGTGACTTGAGTAATGTTCCCTCATTGTTTTGGGAACTGAGCAAATTTCAGGTCCGCTGAGTGCAAACTTGAACATTGTGAAAACTTCTGGCGCGGGTTTATTGTATATACTGAGGCTGTACCCACAGTGGCCGTTTGATCATAATGTAGACCTATCTGAGTGGCCTACCATTAAAAACAATGGAGAAAATGCATCACAGAACGGCTATTTCCATGTTAAAATGTTATGTCATTCAGCCTATAGTAGCAGCCAATGTGTGGTGTAAAATGTAGGCCTACATTCCGTGAGAATTTTTGGAAAAAATGCAGGGCTTCACATGAACCATTTTATTCCCTTGTCCTTCAGACAAGGTGGTGACTGGAAATGTGTTTGACGCAGGAAACCACTTACGAAAATAAAGTTAATTATTATTTCCATACCATCATTAGAGAATCAGACATTATCCTACCCTCTGCCAAATGGCTACTTAGCTCATTCAAGCATGTCTCAAAATACAACAATGCCCCTTTTTAAGACCGAAAACAAATATTTACCTGACTCTTTTCAAAGGCTCGAAATGCACAGGTTTTGTGCTCTTGTAGGAAGCAACCACTCTCCCATTGCTGACTAGAAATGAGCAATAACTGGACTAATAACTCACTTACTAGCAAAGAATATAACAAATGTTCTCTCGCTTTGATCCCAAAAGAAGCGCATCTACTCATGCTGCAAACACAGTCCAGGTCAAAGGAATAATCTAATCCTAAACTGGAATTACGGGTAGGATGAACGGCCGGCAGACTCAAAACTTCTCTGTCGCAAATCCACCCTATCCGTTAATCCCAGGGACCCAGGGGGAAATTGGAATAGATTCCAATGCCATAATTGTCCGGAGCCCAGAAAAGTAGGTCTTAAAAAGGGGAACCATTGCTTACACCATGTGGTCTTTGTAGCTCTGTGTATTGTTCAGGCCTGTGTGTGTGTGCAGGTTTTTTTTTCTGGATCAAAAAGGGTCTTCGGTGGTGGTTGTGGCAGGGGTTGCGGTCGGACGTCAGCCGGGTTTCCACTAGATAACACAGCCACAAAGTCAAAATAGTTTTTCTTAACACATTAAAACAAAAATGTACTTTTTGGTCTTGATTTATGGCTTGGGTAAGGCATAATGTTACCAGTGTGGCTTAAGCTTAGGTTTTGAAATCTGATTTTAAGAAGAGAAATTCTAGAAATAGGTGGAGTTTATGACTTTGTTGGTGTGTTAACTAGTTACGACCATGTGACAGAATTTTAGAGGGCCCTCATCTTGGCAGGGAAGAGATAAATAAAACAAATCTTGCAATTCTATACATTTTGTCATGACTAATGCTGTATTCTTTAAACATAACAAAATCAATACTGCTAAATTCATTGTTTTTGGAATTTTCAATTAGAGGCCGAACGATTATGATTTTTCAATGCGGATATCGATTATTGGAGTACCAAAATAGTAAATACCGATTAATCGGACGATTTTAAATGAAAAAAAAAAAAAAAATAATAATAATAAAATATACATTTTGTTTTTATTTTGGTAATTTTTAAAAATTGTATTTTTTTATATATATTTTTTATTTATTATTTATTTATACAGTGGGGCAAAAAAGTATTTAGTCAGCCACCAATTGTGCAAGTTCTCCCACTTAAAAAGATGAGAGGCCTGTAATTTTCATCATAGGTACACTTCAACTATGACAGACAAAATGAGAAATAAAATCCAGAAAATCACATTGTAGGATTTTTAATTAATTTATTTGAAAATTATGGTGGAAAATAAGTATTTGGTCACCTACAAACAAGCAAGATTTATGGCTCTCATAGACTTGTAACTTCTTCTTTAAGAGGCTCCTCTGTCCTCCACTCGTTACCTGTATTAATGGCACCTGTTTGAACTTGTTATCAGTATAAAAGACACCTGTCCACAACCTCAAACAGTCACGCTCCAAACTCCACTATGGCCCCTACCTGTGCTCGAACCAGGAACACATCGACAACAGCCACCCTCGAAGCATTGTTATTCATCGCTCTACAAAATCCTCGGCCCTTGCAAAGCAAGGGGAACAACTACTCCAAGTCTCAGAGTAAGTGACATTTGAAACGTTATTAGCGCGCTCCCCGCTAACTAGCTAGCCATTTCACATCGGTTACACCAGCCTAATCTCGGGAGTTGATAGGCTTGAAGTCATAAACAGCGAAGAGCTGCTGGCAAACGCACAAAAGTGTTGTTTGAATGAATGTTTACGAGCCTCCTGCTGCATACCACCGCTCAGTCAGACTGCTCTGTCAAATATCAAATCGTTGACTTAATTATAACATAACACACAGAAATATGAGCCTTAGGACATTAATATGGTGAAATCCGGAAACTATCATTATGAAAATAAAACGTTTATTCTTTCAGTGAAATATGGAACCGTTCCGTATTTTATCTAATGGGTGGCATACATAAATCTAAATATTCCTGTTACATTGCACAACCTTCAATGTTATGTCATAATTACGTAAAATTCTGGCAAATTAGTTCGCAACGAGCCAGGAGGCCCAAACTGTTGCATATACCCTGACTCTGCGTGCAATGAACGCAAGAAAAGTCACAATTTCCCTAGTTTAATATTTTCTGCTAAAATGAATTTCTTTTAACAAAATATGCAGGTTTAAAAATCAATACTTTTGTGTATTGATTTTAAGAAAGGCATTGATGTTTATGGGTATGTACATTCGTGCAACGATTGTGCTTTTTTCGCAAATGCGCTTTTGTTAAATCATCCCCCGTTTGGCGAAGTTGGCTGTCTTTGTTACTCGGAATCCAAACCGGCTGCGCACGTGCGTTATCTTGCATACATGTATTTGGTCCCCCTACACCAAACACGATCACGATACGCAGGTTAAAATATCAAAACAAACTCTGAACCAATTACATTAATTTGGGGACAGGTCGAAAAGCATTAAACATGTATGGCAATTTAGCTAGTTAGCTTGCACTTGCTAGCTAATTTGCCCTATTTGCCAGCTAATTTGTTCTGGGATATAAACATTGAGTTGTTATTTTACCTGAAATGCACAAGGTCTTTACCCAGACAATTAATCCACACATAAAACGGCCAACCACGACGGATTACCACGACGACCGGCAAAACAGTATGTCTTTCAGTCATCCACGTGGGTATAACCAATGAGGAGATGAGAGAGGCAGGACTTGCAGCGCAATCTGCGTCAGAAATAGAAAGGAGTTCTATTTTAGCCCATGACATCGCAAATGCTCGTTGGTGCACGCGAGCAGTGTGCATGCAATAATTGAATAACATGGATTTCTAAATATACATCGAGCCAGGTGGCCCAAACTGCTGCATATACCCTGACTTTTTTGCACAGAACACAAGAGAAGTGACACAATTTCCCTAGTTAAAATAAATTCATGTTAGCAGCCAATATTAACTAAATATGCGGGTTTAAAAATATATACTTGTGTATTGATTTTAAGAAAGGCTTTGATGTTTATGGTTAGGTACACATTGGTGCAACGACAGTGCTTTTTTCGCGAATGCGCTTGTTAAATCACCCGTTTGGCGAAGTAGGCTATGATTCAATGATAAATTAACAGGCACCGCATTGATTATATGCAATGCAGGACAAGCTAGATAAACCAGTAATATCATCAACCATGTGTAGTTAACAAGTGATTATGTTAAGATTGATTGTTTTTTATAAGATGCATTTAATGCTAGCTAGCACCTTACCTTGGCTCCTTGCTGCACTCTCATAACAGGAAGTCAGCCTGCCACGCAGTCTCCTCATGGAGTGCAATGTAATCGGCCATGATCGGTGTCCGAAAAATGCAGATTACCGATTTGTTGTGAAAACTTGAAATCGGCCCTAATTAATCGGCCATTCTGATTAATCGGTAAACCTCTATTTTAAATTCTCCGACCATCTAGCTTTTATTTTGGTGATTGTTACTTTTCAAAGGTTCTAAAAAAAAATATGGGTCCATTATCTTTTCTACATACGGTTCCTTCGGAAAGTATTCCTACACCTTGTCTTATTCCACATTATTTTGTTGTTGCAGCCTGAATTCAAAAGGTATACATTTCTCCCTCATTTACACACAATACCTTTTATAATGACAAAGTGAAAACATGTTTTTAGAAATCAAATTTGATTTGTCACGTGCCGAATACAACAGGTGAAATGCTTACCTAACAAGCCCTTAACCAACAACTCAGTTTAAAGATAATGGAGAATTAAGAGATAACAAATAATTAAAGAGCAGCAGTAAATAATAATAATAGAATAATATATGTATGTAATGGTCATTTTTATTTTTTATTTTTTTATTTCACCTTTATTTAACCAGGTAGGCTAGTTGAGAACAAGTTCTCATTTGCAACTGCGACCTGGCCAAGATAAAGCATAGCAGTGTGAACAGACAACAACACAGATTTACACATTGAGTAAACAATAAACAAGTCAATAACATAGTAGGAAAAAATAATCTATATACATTGTGTGCAAAAGGCATGAGGAGGTAGGTAATAAATAGGCCATAGGAGTGAATAATTACAATTTAGCAGATTAACACTGGAGTGATAAATGATCAGATGAACATGTGCAGGGAGAGATACTGGTGTGCAAAAGAGCAGAAAAGTAAATCAAATAAAAACAGTATGGGGATGAGGTAGGTAAATTGGGTGGGCTATATACCGATGGACTATGTACAGCTGCAGCGATCGGTTAGCTGCTCAGATAGCAGATGTTTAAAGTTGGTGAGGGAGATAAAAGTCTCCAACTTCAGAGATTTTTGCAATTCGTTCCGGTCACAGGCAGCAGAGAACTGGAAGGAAAGGCGGCCAAATAAGTTTTTGGCTTTAGGGATGATCAGTGATCACCTGCTGGAGCGCGTGCTATGGGTGGGTGTTGCCATCTTGACCAGTGAACTGAGATAAGGCGGAGCTTTACCTAGCATAGACTTGTAGATGACCTGGAGACAGTGGGTCTGGCGACGAACATGTAGCGAGGGCCAGCCGACTAGAGCATACCGACTAGAGCTGGGCTCCCTGCCTGTGCCATTAAACCCCTACAACTCATCCAGAACGCCGCAGCCTGTCTGGTGTTCAACCTTCCCAAGTTCTCTCACGTCACCCCGCTCCTCCGCTCTCTCCACTGGCTTCCAGTTGAAGCTCGCATCCGCTACAAGACCATGGTGCTTGCCTACGGAGCTGTGAGGGGAACGGCACCTCAGTACCTCCAGGCTCTGATCAGGCCCTACACCCAAACAAGGGCACTGCGTTCATCCACCTCTGGCCTGCTGCCTCCCTACCACTGAGGAAGTACAGTTCCCGCTCAGCCCAGTCAAAACTGTTCGCTGCTCTGGCCCCCAATGGTGGAACAAACTCCCTCACGACGCCAGGACAGCGGAGTCAATCACCACCTTCCGGAGACACCTGAAACCCCACCTCTTTAAGGAATACCTAGGATAGGATAAGTAATCCTTCTCACCCCCCTAAAAGATTTAGATGCACTATTGTAAAGTGGCTGTTCCACTGGATGTCATAAGGTGAATGCACCAATTTGTAAGTCGCTCTGGATAAGAGCGTCTGCTAAATGACTTAAATGTAATGTAAATGTAATACAGGTCGCAGTGGTGGGTGGTATAAGATGCTTTAGTAACAAAATGGATGGCACTGTGATAAACTGCATCCAGTTTGCTGAGTAGAGTATTGGAAGCTATTTTGTAGATGACATCGCCGAAGTCGAGGATGGGCAGGATAGTCAGTTTTACGAGGGTTAGTTTTGCGGCGTGAGTGAAGGAGGCTTTGTTGCGAAATAGAAAGCCAACTCTAGATTTGATTTTGGATTGGAGATGTTTGATATGAGTCTGGAAGGAGAGTTTGCAGTCTAGCCAGACACCTAGGTACTTATAGATGTCCACATATTCAAGGTTGGAACCATCCAGGGTGGTGATGCTAGTCGGGCATGCGGGTGCAGGCAGCGATCGGTTGAAAAGCATGCATTTGGTTTTACTCGCGTTTAAGAGCAGTTGGAGGCCACGGAAGGAGTGCTGTATGGCATTGAAGCTCGTTTGGAGGTTTGATAGCACAGTGTCCAATGACGGGCCGAAAGTATATAGAATGGTGTCGTCTGCGTAGAGGTGGATCAGGGAATCGCCCGCAGCAAGAGCAACATCATTGATATATACAGAGAAAAGAGTCGGCCCGAGAATTGAACCCTGTGGCACCCCCATAGAGACTGCCAGAGGACCGGACAGCATGCCCTCTGATTTGACACACTGAACTCTGTCTGCAAAGTAATTGGTGAACCAGGCAAGGCAGTCATCCGAAAAACCGAGGCTGTTGAGTCTGCCGATAAGAATTTGGTGATTGACAGAGTCGAAAGCCTTGGCGAGGTCGATGAAGACGGCTGCACAGTACTGTCTTTTATCGATGGCGGTTATGATATCATTTAGTACCTTGAGAGTGGCTGAGGTGCACCCGTGACCGGCTCGGAAACCAGATTGCACAGCGGAGAAGGTACGGTGGGATTCGAGATGGTCAGTGACCTGTTTGTTGACTTGGCTTTCGAATACCTTAGATAGGCAGGGCAGGATGGATATAGGTCTATAGCAGTTTGGGTCCAGGGTGTCTCCTCCTTTGAAGAGGGGATGACTGCGGCAGCTTTCAATCCTTGGGGATCTCAGACGATATGAAAGAGAGGTTGAACAGGCTGGTAATAGGGGTTGCGACAATGGCGGCAGATAGTTTCAGAAATAGCGGGTCCAGATTGTCAAGCCCAGCTGATTTGTACGGGTCCAGGTTTTGCAGCTCTTTCAGAACATCTGCTATCTGGATTTGGGTAAAGGAGAACCTGGAGAGGCTTGGGTGAGGAACTACGGGGCGGAGCTGTTGGCCGAGGTTGGAGTAGCCAGGCGGAAGGCATGGCCAGCCGTTGAGAAGTGCTTATTGAAGTTTTCGATAATCATGGATTTATCGGTGGAGACCGTGTTTCCTAGCCTCAGTGCAGTGGGCAGCTGGGAGGAGGTGCTTTTGTTCTCCATGGACTTCACAGTGTCCCAGAACTTTTGGAGTTGGAGCTACAGGATGCAAACTTTTGCCTGAAGAAGCTGGCCTTAGCTTTCCTGACTGACTGCGTGTATTGGTTCCTGACTTCCCTGAACAGTTGCATATCACGGGGGCTATTCGATGCTATTGCAGTCCGCCACAGGATGTTTTTGTGCTGGTCGAGGGCAGTCAGGTCTGGAGTGAACCAAGGGCTGTATCTGTTCTTGGTTCTGCATTTTTTGAACGGAGCATGCTTATCCAAAATGGTGAGGAAGTTACGTTTAAAGAATGACCAGGCATCCTCAACTGACGGGATGAGGTCAATGTCCTTCCAGGATACACGGGCCAGGTCGATTAGAAAGGCCTGCTCACAGAAGTGTTTTAGGGAGCGTTTGACAGTGATGAGGGTGGTCGTTTGACTGCGGCTCCGTGGCGGATACAGGCGATGAGGCAGTGATCGCTGAGATCCTGGTTGAAGACAGCGGAGGTATATTTGGAGGGCCAGTTGGTCAGGATACGTCTATGAGGGTGCCCTTGTTTACAGAGTTAGGGTTGTACCTGGTGGGTTCCTTGATGATTTGCGTGAGATTGAGGGCATCTAAGATTGTAGGACTGCCGGGGTGTTAAGCATATCCCAGTTTAGGTCACCTAACAGAACAAACTCTGAAGCTAGATGGGGCGCGATCAATTCACAAATGGTGTCCAGGGCACAGCTTGACGGGGGTCGGTAGCAGGCGGCAACAGTGAGAGACTTGTTTCTGGAGAGTAATTTTCAAAATTAGTAGTTCAAACTGTTTGGGTATGGACCTGGAAAGTATGACATTACTTTGCAGGCTATCTCTGCAGTAGACTGCGACTCCGACCCCTTTGGCAGTTCTATCTTGACGGAAGATGTTATAGTTGGGTATGGAAATCTCTGAATTTTTGGTGGCCTTCCTGAGCCAGGATTCAGACACGGCAAGGACATCAGGGTTAGCAGAGTGTGCTAAAGCAGTGAGTAAAACAAACTTAGGGAGGAGGCTTCTGATGTTGACATGCATAAAACCAAGACTTTTCGATCACAGAAGTCAACAAATGAGGGTACCTGGGGACATGCAGGGCCTGGGTTTACCTCCACATCACCCGCGGAACAGAGAAGGAGTAGTATGAGGGTGCGGCTAAAGGCTATCAAAACTGGTCGCCTAGAGCGTTGGGGGCAGAGGATAAGAGGAGCAGGTTTCTGGGCATGGTAGAATATATTCAGGGCATAATGCGCAGACAGGGGTATGGTGGGGTGCGGGTACAGCGGAGGTAAGCCCAGGCACTGGGTGATGATGAGAGGTTGTATCTCTGGACATGCTGGTTGTAATGGGTGAGGTCACCGCATGTGTGGGGGGTGGGACAAAGGAGGTAACAGGGGTATGCAGAGTGGATCTAGGGGCTCCATTGTGAACTAAAACAATGATAACTAACCTCAACAACAGTATACAAGGCATATTGACATTTGAGAGAGATATACAGCGAGGCATACAGTAATCACAGGTGTTGAATTGGGAAAGCTAGCTAAAAACAGTAGGCGAGGCTAATCAGCTAGCACAACAAACAGCAGGTAAAATGGCGTTGACTAGGCAACTGGGCCGACAGATAAACAAACAAGCAGAATGGGGTACCGTGATTAATGGACAGTCCAGCGTGCGTCAGCTATATAGCCAAGAGATCAGTGTCCAGGGGCAGCGGTGGATGGGCAGGGAAGCTGGGCTGGCGAGTGTTATCCAGGTTTAAAAAAAAAAAAAAACTAACAATGACTAAATAGCTTGTAGCTAGTTAGCTGGTTAGCGTCTGGAGGTTCTTGAGTGTGTCATAAAAATAAAATAAAAATTAAAGGTGATAGCGATTCCGTATCACAGTGGGTGGGACAGGTTTCCGGAAGGTATAAACAAAATAAAAATCAAAGAGAGATATAAAGTAAATGGGTTCAGAGTGTTTGGAATGCAGTGAGCCAGATGGTTAGCAGGCCTGTGCTAACAAGCTAACAGTTCGTAGGCCCGGGCTAGACAAGCTAGCCGTTAGCAGGCCGAATTAGCAAGCAGGGAGATAGCGAGGGCTAGAGAGCTAACCTTTGGGGGACGTCGCGATGGGGTGAGTCTGTTTATTCCTCTTCTTGCGGTGACATCGACAGACCGGTCGCGGGCCCGGGTGATTGTAGCCCAGGAGTATGCTACAGGAGCTCTAGTGCGCTGGGTGAGCTGGAGACACAGCGTTTCAGAAAGTCGCGGGCCTTGGCCAGCAGATGGATCTTTGGCGATGTCGCTGAAAAAGCCTGTTGAAACCACCTCGGACGATTATGTCGGCGGACCAGTCGTGATGGATCGGCGGGGCTCCGTGTCGGCAGTAAAGGGTCCAGGCCAATTGGCAAAGAGGTATTATTGGGCCTCTTCGGCTAGTCGGGAGATGGGCTTAGCTCAAGGCTAACTGTAGCTTGTTTTGGGACAGAGACGTTAGCCAGGAGTAGCCACTCGGATTGCAGCTAGCTAGTTGCGATGATCCGGTGTAAAGGTTCAGAGCTTGCGGTAGGAATCCGGAGATGTGGTAGAGAAAGAGCAGTCTGATATGCTCTGGGTTGATGTCGCTGGTGTCCTAGTTAGCTTTGAAGACCGCTAGCAATGGCTAACTGAGTACGAGCTAGTAGCTAGTTAGCTGGCTAGCTTCTGATGGTGGTTCCGGTTCTAAAGTAAAGTATGGAAAAAGCAGATCCGTACCACTTTGGGTGATGCGAGTTGCAGGAGAGTATATTCAGCTCTAGTTTGAAAGTGAGATTAAAATATGTACGAAATATATACAGAAAAAAAAAACGAAGAAAACTATATTTACACTAGACAGGACGGGACAAGACAAAACACACGTCCGATTGCTACGCCATCTTGGAAATGACAGGTAGTGATGACACCATAGGCCTTGTTGATCTCTGCACCAGTCCGGATGCTCTTACAGCATACTTGGGGTCCAACATGTACGCTGCGTATGGGCTTCAGGCAGAAGTCTTCACGTTTTTTGATGTATTTCAGAACTGCAGTTTCCTCAACCGTGAAATGGGCAGGGCAGTAAGGATTTCTTCTCTTATATCTGCAAGCAGAGTCTGAATATCAGACAGGATAGCATTGTCTCTCTCAATCCGTGCAATGGCTACTGCTATAGGTTTCAGGCTGCTTACCGCTCTCTCCCAAAATACATCATCCAGGAGGATCCTCTTGATGGGGCTGTCCATATCGGCAGACTGTGATATGGCCATTTCTTGGAGAGACTCCTTTCCCTCCAGGAGACTGTCAAACATGATGACAACACCACCCCAACGGGTGATGCTGGGCAGCTTCAATGTGGTGCTCTAATTCTTCTCACTTTGCCTGGTGAGGTAGATTGCTGCTATAACTTGATGACCCTTCACATACCTAACCATTTCTTTGGCTCTCTTGTAGTGTATCCATTGTTTTCAGTGACATGATGTCATTGAGGAGCAGATTCAATGCATGAGCAGCACAGCCAATGGGTGTGATGTGAGGGTAGAACTCCTCCACTTTAGACCAAGCAGCCTTCACGTGCGCAGTATTGTCTGTCACCATTGCAAATTCTTTCTGTGGTCCAAGGTCATTGACTGCCTTCAGCTCATTTGCAATGTAGAGACCGGTGTGTCTGTTGTCCCTTGTGTCTCTGCTCTTGTAGAATACTGGTTGAGGAGTGGAGACAATGTTCTTTTGATGTTTTTCAGAGTCAGTAGAAATACCTCTTTAGTGTCCTAAGTTTTCATAAATGTGACTTTAATTGCCTACCGTCTGTAAGCTGTTAGTGTCTTAACGACCGTTCCACAGGTGCATGTTCATTAATTGTTTATGGTTCCTTGAACAAGCATGGGAAACAGTGTTTAAACACTTTACAATGAAGGTCTGTGAAGTTATTTGGATTTTTACAAATTATCTTTGAAAGACAGGGTCCTGAAAAAGGGGCCTTACTTTTTTTGCTGAGTTTAGATGTTCCTTTTGTACAGGTGTGAAAGGGCAGTGTGGGGTGCAATAGAGATTGCATCATCTGTTGGGGTGGTATGCAAATTTGAGTGAGTCTAGGGTTTCTGGGATAATGGTGTTTATGTAAGCCATGACCAGACTTTCAAAGCATTTCATGGCTACAGACGTGAGTGCTACGGGACGGTAGACATTTAGGCAGGTTACCTTAGTGTTCTTGGGCACAGGGACTATGGTGGTCTGCTTGAAACATGTTGCTATTACAGACTCAGACAGGGAGAGGTTTAAAAATGTCAGTGAAGACACTTGCCAGTTGGTCAGCGTGTGCTCGGAGTACACGTCCAGGTAATCTGTCTGGCCCTGCGGCTTTGTGAATGTTGACCTGTTTAAAGGTCTTACTCACATCGGCTGCGGAGAGCATGATGACACAGTCATCCGGAACAGCTGATGCTCTCATGCATGTTTCAGTGTTACTTGCCTCGAAGCAAGCATAGAAGTTATTTAGCTCGTCTGTTAGGCTCGTGTCACTGCGACGCTCTCGGCTGTGCTTCCCTTTTGTATTCTGTAATAGTTTGCAAGCCCTGCCACATCCAATGAGTGTCAGAGACGGTGTTGTACGATTCGATATTAGTCCTGTATTGACGATTTGCCTGTTTGCTGGTTTGTCAGAGGGCATAGTGTGATTTCTTATAAGCTTCCGGGTTAGAGTACCGCTCCTTGAAAGCAGCAGCTCTACCCTTTAGCTCAGTACAAATGCTGCCTGTAATCCATGGCTTCTGGTTGGGGTCTGGTACGTACAGTCACTGTGGGGATGATGTCATCAGTGGACTTATTTATGAAGCCAGGGACTGTACTACTCAATGTCATCGGAAGAATCCCGGAGCATATTCCAGTCTGTGCTAGTAGAACAGTCCTGTAGTTTAGCTTCTGCTTCATCTGACCACTTAAAAAAAAAATTCATAGACCGAGTCACTGGTGCTTCCTACTTTAATTTTTGCTTGTAAGCAGGAATCAGGAGGATATAATTATGGTCTGATTTGCCAAATGGAGGGAGAGCTTTGTACGCGTCTCTGTGTGGAGTAAAGGTGGTATCGAGTTTTGTTTTTCCCCCTCTGGTTGCACATTTAACATGCTGATAGAAATTAGGGAAACTTTAATCAGTTTTAACTGCATTAAAGTCCACGGCCACTAGGAGCGCCACATCTGGATGAGGGTTTTCCTGTTTGCTTATGGCGGTATACAGCTCATTGAGTATGGTTTTAGTGCCCTCACCGGTCTGTGGTATGTAGACAGCTATGAAAAATACAGATGACAACTTTCTAGGTAGATCGTGTGGTCTACAGCGTATCATGAGATGCAAAACCTCGAGACTTCCGTATATATCGTGCACCAGCTGTTTACAAATATACATAGGCCGCCACTCTGTGTCTTACCAGAGGCTGCTGTTCTATCCTGCCGAAAGAGTGTATAACCCGCCAGCTGTATGTTAATGTCGTCGTTTAGCCATGACTCGGTGAAACATAAGATATTACAGTTTTTAATGTCCCGTTGGTAGGATATACGTGCTAATGTATTGCTTTTATACACATGTCAGTTTATCTCTATTCCATTTATTTTGATTAAAAAAACTACTTGCAGATGACCAGCATACCCATAACATGATGCAGCCACCACCATGCTTGAAAATGTAGTGGTAGGTACTCGGTTGTGTTGGATTTGCCTCAAACATAACACTTTGTATTCAGGACACAAAGTGAATTTATTAGCCAATTTTCTTTAGTGCCTTGCAAACAAGATGCATGTTTTAGATGCATGCTTCCTCTTCACTCTGTAATTTAGGTTAGTATTGTGGAGTAACTACAATGTTGATCCATCCTCAGTTTTCCTTGTCACAGCCATTAAACTCTAACTGTTTTTAAAGTCACCATTGGCCTCATGGTGAATCCCTGAGTGGTTTCCATCCTGTATCTTTGTAGTGACTGGGTGTACTGATACACCTTCCGAAGTGTAATTAATAACTTCACCTTGCTCAAAGGGATTTTCAGTGTCCGCTTTTTATTTTATTTTGACCCAATTACCAATAGGTGCGCTTTTCCAGGTATTGGGAAAATCTCATTTGACCTGAATTCCTCACTCCTCCCTAACTCGTCCACGTATGGAGTCATTCCATTTCCAATAATCCCTCATGTGGAACAATGATCTCTCACACCACCTAGAAAATATATTGACTTGAACAGGGAAGAGAGAAAATGCATGTTTAATCATTTCACACCAACCTTGGTGAGAATGAGATTTGGGCAAGAACTGTCCATCTGTTCTCAGCCAATGTGATGCTAGTCTCCATGCCAGTCTCCTTCTTCCTCGGGTGTCAAAACGAGATGCAGACTGAGCCTTGTACGTAATTAATTGTACTGTATCACCCAGAAAGCCATATGTATTCATGCACATTAAAATTAGGATTCTGATGACATGGTAAAACAAAATCCCTACTATCAATGTCAGCCCAAGCTACCATCTAGTGCGTTCTCCACCTTCCTCTCAGAGGACACTAAAAGATTAGGTTTCCTGGGAGGAAATCCTCCCTCGACTCTATAGATTTGAGCAGTGCACCCTCCCCTCACTTGGCGCTCTCTTCTCTCCTTTCCGGATCATACTTAAAACAATTGATAAATTATCCAATAGATCTGATAAAACTGCATAATTTCGATAACTGCTCCCCGAAGAAACAGCCTCAGGGAAACATTTCAAAGAGAGATAAGGACAGCCCATCTTCTCCTGGAAGAGAAAGTGTGCATTTTGTTAGTATTATGCTAAATCTTAATTATCAACTAGTTTTAATTACAAACAAAACACGTCCTCCCTCCAGTCATTAATCGTTTGTTTTAATCCATCCCAATGTTTATGTAGCCTGTACTACCCTTAGACACGGCGGCATTTCTTGCCACTGAGTCTAACGATTTACTCCCGTATATGACTGGTCTCTCTTTCCACCATGATTTCCCGTAAGCCACCACACTACAATGCCCTTCATGTGTCCATGAACAAATAGTTGAATAGGTTATTTTAGGTTTGGCAACCCCAATGCCGGCGCATGACACAATTGCTTTTTCAAAACAAACAATTACTCACAATATTAACTCCACTCTAATTTCTCGTGACCCCCCTCCTCCCTTTCGTCAATTCTATAAACATATGTCAGAATAAGTCGGAATAAAGCGTCCCACGAGATTGCAACCCCCCCCAAGGTTGTCTGAGCTTGCATGGAGTGTTTGGCTGTGTCAATTCTAACTTGTTGACTTTTTTAGAATCCATTCCCCTGGCATTTCGCATCTTCCAACCCCAAAATTGGTTCCCCGCCCATCACTATCCGAGTATTGTTACTGGTCCTGGTCGATTCTGCCTCTGTTACCCTGCTGAATGTAATAATTTTCCCTGTCGTAAATTTGACCTGTTTCATGCCCCGTTACACTCACTCTTCCAATGACCAACGGCCCCACACCTAAAACAGTGCTCTGACGCTCTGTACCTTGCGATAAAGTCATTGCTCTTTCCTCCCTGTTTCTTTGTCCGTGGCCGTGCAGTTGCGATAGGATGCTCTCAATTGTGCATCTGTAAAAGTTTGACGGTTTTCGGGTTGAAGAGGCACTGTTGCGCCTTCACCACACTGTCTGTGTAGGTGGACCATTTCAGTTTGTCAGTGATGTGTACACAGAGGAAATGAAAACTTTCCACCTTCTCCACTGCTGTCTTGTCGATGTGGATAGGGGAGTGCTTCCTCTGCTGTTTCCTGAAGTCCACGATCATCTCCTTTTGTTTTGTTGACATTGAGTGAGGTTGTTTTCCTGACACCACACTCCCAGAGCCCTCAACTCCTCCCTGTAGTCTGTCTTGTCGTTGTTGCTAATCAAGCCTACTACTGTTGTGCCATCTGCAAACTTGATGATTGAGTTGGAGGCGTGCGTGGCCACACAGTCATGGGTGAACAGGGAGTACAGGAGGGGGCTGAGCACTCACCCTTATGGTGCCCAAGTGTTGAGGATCAGCGACGTGGTGTCGATTCTTATCTTCATCACCTGGGGGCGGTCCGGACCCAGGGCCTCAAGCTTAATGATGAGCTTGGAGGGTACTATGGTGTTGAATGCTGAGCTGTAGTCAATGAACATCGTTCTTATATAGGTATTCCTGTTGTCCAGATGGGATAGGGCAGTGTGCGTGTGATGAAGATTCGCATCGTCTGTGGACCTATTGGGGCGGTAAGCAAATTGAAGTGGATCTAGGTTGACTCTCCAGTTCCACTATAAATCGTGGCGAATCCTGCCGACAACTGTTAGGTTCTGACAGAGTGAAAAACTAACGGACAACTAGTCAAAGCTCAAACCAAGTTTTTTTTTAAACTACTGGATCAAACAGCTGCATAAGACAGACATGTTTACACAAGCACATATATTTATACCCTCCTTCTAGGTTGAGTCTCCTCGCACATTTGGACAGCCAATACATCTCTGTTGCTAGGCGGGACTTTAGTGGCGACTCTTCGTTCTCACTTCATCTGACCTGACCTTGACCCTAATTCCTCACTCCTCCCTAACTCACGGCTGTCTGTGACTGAAACCAGACCGTTGCCCTCCTCTTCATAGTATAAATGAGATTTAACAATAACATGTTTGAACAGAATGTAAACTTTCTGCACTCCCCTTTCTCACTCAGTAGATTTCCATCCACTGTTTTAATAGTGTAAGATATTTCAAGTTAAAAGTTTGAATCCAACAAGTGTGTATTATTTACTGTATTTATACATGGGATATCACTTTGCAACAGTACATTTTCCAAAATCACTGGAGGATGTCTTCAGTTTACAGAGGTGTTTTATTTATTTAAGCATCGTGAAAAATGGTGCAATAATCCCTTGTAAACATTCATCTGTGTGTGTTTCAGGAGAAGAATGCGGCTGAGCCCCACCTTCCTGCTGCAGCGCTGGCTGTGGTTGTGTGTGAGCGCCAGACAGTGGCACTGCAGAAATGGCAACAACTGCAGACTACCGCTGTGTGCGAGGCAGATATGGGCCTACCTCAGACTGATGGTCGACTCCCTCTATTACAACACCCTCACAAACTCTGACGTCGTCATGGACTCACTGATGGAACCCATCTTATGGATGGTGGACCTACTCACCCGCAGGTTTGGGGCGGTAAGTGTGTGTGTGTCAGTTGCACAGATGTTCATGCTCATGAAATAATTTCTCACTCATTTACCCCCTCTCTATTTCTCCAGGTGTTTGTATGTCTGTTAGTGATACTGACCACTTCTATCCTGCTGGTAGTCTATGTGGTTATGCTGCCCGTGATCTTCGACAAGTACTCTCCATCCTGGATAGCCTGGCACATGAGTTACGGACACTGGAACCTTGTCATGATCGTCTTCCACTATTATAAAGCTACCAATACTGCCCCAGGATGCCCCCCTACGGTACACACACACACACACACACACACACTTGCCTTGCTGTAATCCATCGTATCTGATGATAACTTCCACTTCTGACTTAACAATTAATTATTTGGTGGCTGTAGAGTCCAATCTGAGATCCACAAACTTAATTGCAGGTGGGGCATGTGCAGTCTGTGTTGGGAGGGAGGGGGGCAGTCATGGTTGTCATGTCTCCTGTGATGTTTTTTCCTCCTCCTGCCCCTGTACACCGCTCTGTCAGAGGTACCGCCAGGTGGAACGGTCGGCGTCAGCATCCACCAGGCCTGCGGGTTTGACGTTGCACTTCTTCCGTGACGCTTTCAGCTGGTCCTCGTAGAGCTTCAGACTGGCAGCCAAGAAGTAGCTTGATCTTCCATGGCAAGCGCTCGCGAGACATTCTGATGACATGACCGAGCCAGCGCAGTTGGTGTTGGGTGGCCGTGGCGTCCCAACTCTTGCATTTGGTCTTTCTGTGTGGGGCACATGGTTGATTCCCAGTATGCACTGTAGGCATCCTATGTGGAATTGCTCGAGCTGCTTGTTGTGGCGACTGTAGGTGACCCAGGCTTCACAGCTGTAAAGAACTGTGGTAATGCAGACGGCTTGATAGACGGTGACTTTGGTGTGCAGGTGGAGATCCCAGTTTTGGAAGACAGAGTTTCCCGACGGCAGTGAAGGCTTGCTTGATCCTTTTTTGAATTTCTGGGTCAATGCTGAAGTCCTCCGGGAGGATGCTGCCCAGGTATTTGAATGACAGGGATATTTCCAGTGATTTGTGTTCAATGGTGAAGAAGGGCATGGTGGATGGAGGGCTGGATCTCCATTGGCAGACCACCTCTGTCTTGTTGACAGTCCCATCCTGTTGTTGACCTTCACAGCCGTTTTACAAGGATGGACTGAAGGTCTTCCGGAGTGTGAGCCACAAGCACAGTCATCAACATACTGCAGCTCAAAAACCTGGTCTGTCAACCATGGTGGTTGCTTGGAGCCTCCTGATGTTGAATAGGTTTTCACCAGCCTGAAGTCCACCGCAACCCCGCTGCTGTCCTCAAGCTCCTCGTGGAGAAGCTGGGTGACACATATGAGGAAGATGTACAGGTGTCAGCACGCACCCTTGCCTCACACCAATGCGTACTACCAAGGGCACTGACTCCTGCCCTCCTATGGAACTGGCAAAGGATGTTGACTCATTTTAGTATGCCCCATAGTTGTTCCCGGCTCCGTGTCGAAGGCCTTAGAGGGTGACAAAGGCCATGAAAAGGTCCTGATGTTCATGGCCTCTTCTGCTGGAGCTGCCGTGCCATGAATATCATGTCAACCGTGCTCCTTTTCTTTTGGAAGATGCATTGTGATTCTGGCAGCGTATCCTTGGCCAGGACCTTGCCGGGCAACAGCCAGAAGGGATAACCCCCGGCTGGTGCTGCAGATATTGCCACTGTATTCTCACCTGGAGTTTAGCCAGTATCATACAGTAATCTGTCCAGTATTCTGCACCCCTCATGACACGTATCAGCAGGACGTCATTGGTATCAACACGTCTTACTATGACGTAGTTGATCAGGTGCCAGTGTTTTGAAGCGTCCAATAGATTTCTATTGTTTTTCTGATGGAACAGGGTGTTAGTGATGATGAGATCATGCTCGGCACATGGTCAGTAGTCTCATGCCGTTCTCATTGACCTGGCCAACACCATGCGTACTAGAGGTCGACCGATTATGATTTTTCAAGGCCGATACCGATTATTGGAGGACCAAAAAAATACCGATTAACCGGACGATTTAATTTTACATTTTTTTTTGAAAAAAAAAAAATATATATATATATATATATGTGTGTAATTTATTCATGATACTGACAATTACAACAATACTGAATGAAAACAACTTATTTTAACTTAATATAATACATCAATAAAATGAATTTAGCCTCAAATAAATAATGAAAAATGTTCAATTTGGTTTAAATAATGTTGGAGAAGAAAGTGTTGGAGAAGAAAGTAAAAGTGCAGTATGTGCCATGTAAAAAAAGCTAAGGTTTAGGTTCCTTGCTCAGAACATGACAACATATGAAATCTGGTGGTTCCTTTTAACATAAGTCTTCAATATTCCCAGGTAAGAAGTTTTCGGTTGTAGTTATTATAGGAATTTTAGGACTATTTCTCTCTATACCATTTGTATTTCATATACCTTTGACTATTGGATGTTCTTATAGGCACTTTAGTATTGCCAGTGTAACAGTATAGCTTCCGTCCCTCTCCTCGCCCCTACCTGGGCTCAAACCAGGAACACATCGACAACAGCCACCCTCGAACCAGCGTTACCCATGCAGAGCAAGGGGAACAACTACTCCAAGTCTCAGAGCGAGTGACGTTTGAAACGCTATTAGCGCACACCCTGCTAAATAGCTAGCCATTTCACATCGGTTACACCAGCCTAATCTCGGGAGTTGATAGGCTAGAAGTCATAAACAGCTCAATGCTTGAAGCACAGGGAAGAGCTGCTGGCAAAACGCACGAAAGTGCTGTTTGAATGAATGCTTACGAGCCTGCTGCTGCCTACCATCGCTCAGTCAGACTGCTCTATCAAATATCAAATCATAGACTTAATTATAACATCATAACACACAGAAATACGAGCCTTTGGTCATTAATATGGTTGAATCCGGAAACTATCATTTCGAAAACAAAACGGTTATTCTTTCGGTGAAATACGGAACCGTTCCATATTTTATCTAACGGGTGGTATCCATAAGTCTAAATATTCCTGTTACATTGCACAACCTTCCTGTTATATCATAATTACATAAAGTTCTGGCAAATTAGTTCGCAACGAGCCAGGCGGCCCAAACTGTTGCATATACCCTGACTCTGCGTGCAATGAACGCAAGAGAAGTGACACAATTTCACCTGGTTAATATTGCCTGCTAACCTGGATTTCTTTTAGCTACATATGCAGGTTTAAAAATATATACTTCTGTGTATTGATTTTAAGAAAGGCATTGATGTTTATGGTTTGGTACAGTCGTGCAACGATTGTGCTTTTTTTGCAAATGCGCTTTTGTTAAATCATCCCCTGTTTGGCGAAGTTGGCTGTCTTTGTTAGGAAGAAATAGTCTTCACACAGTTCGCAACGAGCCAGGCGGCCCAAACTGCTGCGTATACCCTGACTCTGTTGCAAGAAAAGTGAAACAATTTACCTAGTTAAAAGACATTCTTGTTAGCAGGCAATATTAACTAAATATGCAGGTTTCAAAATATATACTTGTCTATTGATTGTAAGAAAGGCATTGATGTTTTTGTTTAGGTACACATTGGGGCAACGACACTCCTTTTTCGCGAATGTGCACCGCATCGATTATATACAACGCAGGACACGTTAGATAAACTAGTAATATCATCAACCATGTGTAGTTAACTTGTGATATTGATTGATTGTTTTTTTGTAAGATAAGTTTAATGCTTGCTAGCAACTTACCTTGGCTTTTTACTGCATTTGCGTAACAGGCAGGGTCCTTGTGGAGTGCACTGTAAGGCAGGTGGTTAGAGCATTAGACTAGTTAACCGTAAGGTTGCAAGATTGAAACCCCGAGCTGACAAGGTAAAAATCTGTCATTCTGCCCCTGAACAAGGCAGTTAACCTACCGTTCATTGAAAATAAGAATGTGTTCTTAACTGACTTGCCTAGTTAAATAAAGGTGTACATTTATTTTTTATCTGTCAAATCGGTGTCCAAAAATACAGATTTCAGATTGTTATGTAAACTTGAAACCAGCCCTAGTTTATCGGCCTTTCCGATTAATCGGTTGACCTCTAACGCGTACCCAGCACTCCCCTCCATATTCTTGTTCTGTCCTACCCTAGCGTTGAAGTCACCCAGCAAAAAAAGCTTGTCATTCCTGGGGATGCGGTAAAGGGCCTCATCTAGTGACTGGTAGAAGCAGTCATTTGCCTCATTTTTAGATGGTAATGTTGTTGCGTATGCACTGAGAAGAGTGGCATAGCGCGTCTTGACTAGGAGGATATGGAGAGTCATGAGTCTTTCACTTATGCCGACAAGTGTTTTTGGTGAGACAGAGTAAGAGGCTGGTCGTAATTTGCCAGTCCCACATGTGCTGATGTTGTCCATCCAGAGGGTAACCGTTCCAGAAGGTTTAACTTTCTCCCTCTTTCAGGGACCCTTCATCCAGGAACCTGTTATCACTCAGGGCAATAATGTCAATGTTGTAGTGCCTTAGTTCTGCAGAAATCAGTGGTCTATTGTTGTCATAGTCCAAAAGAGTTCTGATGTTCCATGATGACAGTTTCAGGGGAATTATATTTTTTATCGCTGAGTGGAACTGCCGATAGGTGCGATAGCCTATCCAGGAAGAAGCGAGTGGGCACTTTTTAGGCCACATTTTCTAGGCCTCTCCCCTGTTGGGGTGAGCAGTGTGGCTCCTAAATAGGGCAGCTCAGTCACATGTCCTGTCGAGAGCAGCTGCCACTGAAGTCCCAACTGCTGGCGTCCATAATAGCCCTGTGCCACTGGCGTGCAGGGGTCTGATTAAGGTCTCCCAGTGCATTCACCCCTGTCCCCCGTCATCAAACACCCCAACGCAGCCAGGCTTTAGTACAGTTTCCGGTTGATGCCTTCACTAAGGTCAGAAGTGGATACTTGTGCAAAGGAGGTTATGTTAGTGTCGCTGAGGGTACGCAATCTCCAACTGCACTACTTCCCTGTGGGAAGGTGTATTCCAGTGACAAGGGAGGAAACTCAGGACAACCAGCATATTCCACTGCAGGAGGCTGCCTGGTCCCCAATCTGTCGGCGTCTGCCAACCGCGCGCCACCAGCAGGCTGCTTTTCTCTCTGGGTGTGCGCCCCTGGACTTTGTCGTACCAGACTAACCCACAAGGCAGTGGGGCAGTGGTTGATGGCTGCCAGGGCGTGTCCACACAGCGGAGGGCCTGTACAGACTCCTTTCTGGGACCCACTGCTGCTCAGAGATTCCTTGCCGGGTTAGCCTTGAGTTTCAAGACAACCAGTTAACGTGTGCTGCCACTAGGAGGTCGGACAGCAGTCTTGGTCATGGAGAGACTTTGTACCGACAAGGGGGGACTTGTGCACGAAGCTCCCCAAATCACCACAAGGGCTAGCTGGCGGTAGCAAGCTGTAAGCGAGAGTATGGAGGCACTACTGCACTAGATGCGTCACATGCACCCTGCAGTTTACTACACACACACACACACACACGCACACACAGGCATAATAGAGATCTGTGTTGTGTTTATTCCAGATGAAAAATTCCATTCCATTTGTGTCCATGTGTAAGAAGTGTATCATCCCCAAACCAGCCAGAACTCACCACTGTGCCATCTGCAACACGTAAGGCAAACTTTGGTTACCCTTAACCATAGATCTAGGATCGGATGTCCCTATCATATCCATTAGGGGAATGAAATAGCTGACGGTAATGCTAATTCTATCTAGTCGATGAGAACTCATAACCCTGGTATAGTAGCGTTGTCGATGTCTAACTTTTAACATGACAGCTTCTACTTCACAGGTGCATTTTGAAAATGGACCATCATTGTCGTATCCTTTTAAATGGAGTTGGAGAGTAGAGATTGGTTGGTAGTGTCACGTTATCAGGGATGGTTAAACACCATTTAGATTGTCTACCATAGCTGCATCTTTTATAAGCAAGTCTGTTATGCATTAAAAAAAAAATGAAGATTTATTGCGCAATATTTTTGAGGATGGGTGTTTTTGAGTTTTTTGTTTCCTCCTTAACTCTGGTTCCCCCCAGCGTGGCTGAATAACTGTGTCGGCCATTTTAACCAGCGCTACTTCTTCTGCTTCTGTGTCTCCATGACTCTGGGCTGTGTCTACTGCAGCATCAGTGGCCGGAACCTTTTCCTGGATGCTTATAGTGCGTATAGTGCTATAGAGGTACACACAGACTCTTTGAGGGAGACCTGGGTCTGCTGGGCTTCTATTATTGAGAGGGTCATGGTCTACTTTAACCGTCTCTGTGTTCAATTTTAACCCGTGAAGTGTTTCTTCTGTTTGTCTAACTCTTGGTGGTCTTGGGGGGGGGGTGTTTTTGCGTTACCCTGAGAGCGCTTCAAACACATGGACAAATCAGGTGTCCCGGTGACGGGGAAGGGGCAACTCATAGGCATCTTACCGCCTGTGCAGGTAGTACACACACACACACACACACACACACACAAACTGCCCCTCTCACTTCATTGGCCTCTCCTGGTTACTTTCTTGTTCTTTAGTGGTGGTGGTTGAATTACTTTCTAAAGGGTGGTGTTTTTGATCTTGTATTATACATACTCCTAAAACAGGTGACTTAAGCACAACCCTGGGTCCCGACTAGGATATGTTTTCCTATTTAGGTGTTTGTATGACCTCTGTCTGTTGTCAATCAGAGCACCTACCAGACTCCTCCCTTAACGTTCAGAGACGAGATGTTCCACAAGAGTGTCATTTACATGTGGGTGTTAACCAGGTGAGATGTACTTCACAAGATTACTGTAATTATTACTGTATTTTAGTTCGTATTTACACAGTGATATTTAAAAAAAAAAAAAAAAACATATTTTAATAGTTCCAAGTTAAAAGCACATTATTTCCCAATGGTGTTAGAAGCTCCGCCCCACAGTACTGTGTGTGTGTTGTCATTGGCTGTTTAGCAATAATAAAAAAACAACTGTGACTGGTCATTTTAGCGTGGTGGCTGTATCTCTTGGGGCGCTGACTATCTGGCACGCAGTGCTGATATCCCGAGGAGAGACCAGCATAGAGAGGCACCTCAACAACAAGGAGACCAAACGGATGCGGAAATGTGGCAAGGTACACACACACACACACACACACACACACACACACACACACCTTGCCTTACAGTTGGCAGACACAAGCTATACAAACTGTTCTCCTATTCCTCCCAGGTGTACAAGAACTCATTTAACTATGGCAGACTGAACAACTGGAAAGTCTTCTTAGGTGTGGAGAAGAAAAGGTTAGATAGATGCTTCTCCTCTCCAGGCTGTGTGACAGACAATCTATTGATCTGCACAGATATTTAACACGCACATTATGTGACTGTTGTGTTCAGAAATAAAATACTATTACTGAGTATTGTATTTAGTTGTGGTGATGTCTGCCTCTCTTCTCTCTCTCCAGTCATTGGCTGACGCGAGTCATCCTGCCCTCTGGACATGTCCCCATTGGGAACGGCCTGACCTGGGACATCTGTCCAATCAGAAAAGACATGATGTCTGTCTGATCACTGATAATAAACTCTGTCCACACAGAACTACATCTCCCAGCGGCTCCTGCTCCCTACATATACTGATGTCACATGACCAGGTTTTGGAGACGAGCAGGAGAGTGAATACTGGGAGGACAACGGGGAAGAGATGGGGAAAGTTTGCTGCTCCGAAGTGAAACAACCCTACAACATGTTTCAACCCTGGTCCTGGCACAGGGCTTGTGTAATAAAGGCCAACCACACTCCAGAACTTGTAATGATGTGGGGATGAACTGTTTCATAATGTTTTCAGACTGTACTACAGTATGAGTCGTCATATTACCCATAAGACCTAGAGGTCAAACAGGGAAATTATTCCAGTTATTTTTTTTCCACAATTCACTTTTCCCATAGGTTTAAAAACAACAACAACAAAAAACAACACTTAAATTAAGGGCTGGGTTTAGTTTTGATAACCGTGTAAATCTTTCTAGGAGAAGGTGACTTATCAATATATTTGCCTGTATTTACCCCCCCCCCCATAAAAAAAAAAAAAACGAAGCTCTCTACTGTGACTATCATAAAGAACTACAAATGCCATGATTATCAGGATGAGACTTCCGAATCAAGAGAAAGGTAAGAATCTCGGGATCAACTATCTAATGTCAGCTACATGTAACGAATACATTGGCACCATTTCTTTAGATGGACAATTCTGTCAACTGTGCAAGTTTTCAATTGACAGAATACCTGTTAGCAAAGGTGTTAGCTAGAGATGACATGCAGGGATTTGTAGTCTTTCATGATGTCTACTTTGATGCTAATGACTTTTTTGATTTAAGTCACCTTGTCAGAGATTAACATGGTTATCAAAACGTCACACCAGGCTAACTCCACAAAACACAGCTGTTATTTTAGGTGTTTCTAAAATCTCCTATGGGGAAAAATGTATGGTGGAAAAATGATTGGAACCATTTCCCGGTTTGACCGCTAGGTTTTAGGGGTATTATGACACGTCCACAATAGGACTCTGGTGTACATTAGGCATGTCAAACTCATTCCATGGAGGGACAAGCGTCTGCAGGCTTTTGGGTTTTTCCTTTCAAATCAGCCCTAGACAACCACGTGTGGGGAGTTCCTTACTAATCAATGAACTTAACTCATCAAGTACAAGGGAGGTACTTGATGAGCGATATGTTTGCGATATTACATTTCCTTAAAACAACAATAAATGTGGATCTCGGCTTTAATCTAATTTTTAACATTGTCATAAGGAGCACATTCAAAACCATAAAACATGTTTTCCCATCTTGACATTAACATTGAGAAACATCACTGAAAAGGGGTTGACGGTACCCCTTGCTACCGGGAGAATGGAATCAAGGGAGAGGCAATTGAAAGCAAGCTTCACAAAACATTCCAACTTGTTTACCAATGAGTAACGGGGTTAAAGTGTTCTGCTCGATGCACTCGGTCTTCTACCCCAAAACACCGTATGTCTGTACAGTAGGACAGTTGCATGCAATGTTACATTTGTTGACCCTGGAGTTATGTTATGTTCTGTATTGTTCAGTTGTATGATATTTTTTTAAAAGCGGTCGACTCTGACACCTGTGTTTGCGTCTATCCTTCACACTTAACGTGTGGCGACAAGGATGGCCGAATTTCCCCTATCACCGTCAGTTGAGCCCCCAGTTGAGCCCCCAGCTCCATGGTCTCTTTGGATTCCCCATTGCTGCCTGGTGACCACACCAGTATGAGGCAAATCTACTGGGCACAGCTAGCTCGTGTAAATTTGGTGCACTGCAGGGCGAAATGGTACGTGAGCAACTCATTGAGCATTAAAACAACAAAGTACGCAAAAGACTGCCAGTGGCAAATCGTCAGGGTCGACTAACAAAAGCACTCCTGCTGGCTTTTCAAGTGGATTCTGTGGCAGAATGTGCTGCAAAGCTAGCCTCTCTCTCTCTCTCTCTCTCTCTCTCTCTCTCTCTCTCTCTCTCTCTCTCTCTCTCTCTCTCTCTCTCTCTCTCTCTCTCTCTCTCTCTCTCTCTCTCTCTCTCTCTCTCTCTCTCTCTCTCTCTCTCTCTCTCTCTCTCTCTCTCTCTCTCTCTCTCTCTCTCTCTCTCTCTCTCTCTCTCTCTCTCTCTCTCTCTCTCTCTCTCTCTCTCTCTCTCTCCAACCATTCACTCACTCACTCTCACTGACACAAACCGCTTTGCTCAGACACAACACACAGAGTTGCTCCACCCCAGAGCTCCGGTGCCAGCTAGAGGAAGATATCATCGTGCCTATCGATGCATCTCCCTGGATCTCAAATGTCTGCGTGCCTGTGTGGACCTTAGAGCAGCAAACAAGGCCATCATCCAAGACAAATACCCTCTGCCCACTGCAGAATAGCTCTGCCCTGTTCTATGGCGCCACTGTGTTCAACAAGCTGGACCTCCGCGAGGGATACATATATTAGCCGCAACATCACAGCGTTCTTTACCCACTTCGGGGTCTTCCGCTACAAGGACATGGCGGTTGGATTAAGCTCCGGCCCACAGCTGCTTCCAAAAGATCATGTCGGTCTTTGCGGGGATCCCAGAGGAGGCCATGTACCTCTGATATCATTGTTCACGGGCCCACCTCCAGGGTCCATGAGTGCCTCAACAGCATGTTCGCTGCACTGGCAAAACACCACGTTTTTTTTCTTTCCGCCACTGCCATAGACTTTGTGGGATTTCGCCTTTTGGCCGAGGGCAATTCCCCGCTCCAACACTGACGCAATCCACCGGATCCCAGAGCCAAACTCTGCTGCCCGGGTTGTATCCTTACTGGGTATGATGGCATACTATCTCTGTTTTCATACCACAGTACTCATCCACAACCGCTCCACTGCGCCACCTGCTAAAGAAAGAGGAGCCCTAGGTCTGGGCGCCCGCTTGCTCTGATGCTGTGCGTCTCCTTAAAAGGATACTTCATGATTTTACCAATGAGGCCCCTTATCTACTTCCCCAGTGTCAGATGTCTCTGTGTGCAGTTTGAAGGAAGTTGCTAACTAGCGTTAGTGCAATGACTGGAAGTCTATGGGTATCGGCTAGCATGCTAGTTAGCAGTAGTTAGTGGTCGTTTCGTGAGCCAATGTTAACTTCCTTCCTTCATACTGGACACAACATCAAAATAATATCCACAAAATGAATGCACCCCACAAACATATGGGACTTGTGAAGCAGGCGTCCCAGTTTAAACTGCGGCATACCTCTTGGTTTTCTCTTCAGCACGTTACTCCTCTTACGATGTTTAAGCTACACTGAGCAAAAATCTAAATGCCACATTCAACAATTTCAAAGATTTTACATTTCATATAAGGAAATCAGTCAATTGAAATAAATTCATTTAGGCCAGTCATTAATTCATGACTGTGAATACAGATATGCATCTGTTGGTTACAGATACCTTAAAAACAAAGGTATATGCTTGTATAACATGTGAGGATTTATGTCTATGCTCTGTAACCCAGTACTATATCACATAAGATTGAATTGTTTGAACAGCAGTGTGTGTGTGTGTGTGTGTGTGTGTGTGTGTGTGTGTGTGTGTGTGTGCGTGTGTCAAGAACTGAGCAACATGCTGAGACTGCTGCATGTTGCAAAACTGTAGATAACAGCCTGGCAGATGCTTTGTCCTTGTTTGTATCTTACAAAGTTGTGGTTAATCAAGTAAAGGGAGGGGTGGTCATCACGAGGTTTAACTGAGATGGAAAAATACTGAACAACACAATAGCAGGAACTGAGCAACTGTTATAACTAGGAGGTGATACCAGAACAGTAAGGATCTATACATCGACGGAGGGAGAACTGCGCCAGAGGCGGGGACCCTTTGTGCCTGCGATAGGCTTTGAAAGTCTAAACACGCCCAGCCTCTACTGTGTAGGCCAACTTGTCTATCACAGTATAAAGCTGGTACATCCTGTCAGTTCCCTGTTCTGCCCTGCGTGGTATTACAGTGAGCCCGTGTATACGAAAGTTGCATTTGCCATTTATTGCTTAGCTAATAAAAGTACATAGAGTACAATCAGTGACTCAGTGTTATAACTTGTTCTGATACCAGGTTCGAATTGACGCAACCCTAACAGGTTGAGCAAAATATTTTAAAGGATATGCGACGAAAAACATGTAAAATGATATATACAAGGGACACGACAGAGACGTCTGACTGCTACGCCATCTTGGATTGATATAATGGTTCTTGGGGTGGGATAGACATGGGCTGTGGGGGGTCTGTGGGTGGCTTTTGACAATTCTTTTGGATTCCTCACGTTTGGTCCAAGGTGGATGTTGAGTACTATTTTTATTGAATATTATCTGAAACCGAGCAATTAAATTGGCCAATTTGGGTGCAATCAATTAGCTTAACTTGTCTGAGATAAAAATAGCATTTCAACAGAATGCAAATCTTACCTGTTTCTAACGACAGAAACCATTTCATAACAATCTGAGATGGTGACTGTTGAAAAGACAAGGAACGACTCGGGTAACTTATACAATAGATACTACCAAGAATTGTCCACCCCCAAAACAATATAATAATATATGCCATTGAGCAGACACTTTTTCCCCAAGGGCCTGAGTCACATGTGCATGGGTGGAACCAGCAGGCCAAACAGACAACAATACAATGGTTTATACATTGCTTGAACTTCTCCTTAACAGGTGCAATCACATTCCCAGCAGGTAAGTATGGTCTGACCAGGGTTTTAAGTCTATAATGGGGTTGCTGTGTTGACTCAGGTTATTCTTGATCTCTTCCACCTCTTCCTCTAAATAGCTGATTGGATTAGTGCTGTTGTGTAAAGGATTAGCTGCCTTACTAGCCAATGTGGATGGGACATGCCCTCATATACCGCTCCTGTTGCTGTTTATAACATATGCTGCCAGATGTTCCATCTGACCATTTATTGATCCTGTGTGGTTCCTTAGTAAAGAACTGGGGAAGTGTCGTGACAGCTAGCGGACCTTGCTCTGACTCCACACAGATACCTGTAGTCGTCATCGATAGTCAAAGCATTGAAATCGAGTCCAGGTGGTGGGATTGTACCCTTGTCCACTACGACCTTCTTAAACAAATCTAAGTACTTTGTTTTCGTTGGCTCCAGTCGCTGGTAGAAGTCTCTGAAAGGCTGTTTTCTCTGATGCTGAGTCGGTGTCGTGTTTGATTTAAACAACACGTCTCTAGAACTAAGAGATCAAGTCTCTGGGAGAGAGAAAGAGAAGAACATGGGAGTCGCTAACTCCAGGGATCACCATCTGTACCACCCCTCACAGTCTCCCATCAAGGTGGTGCTGAAAAGTGAGTATGGATGGAGATGGACTATGGATTGTTGGAGTGTTGGATAACTGTGTTAGAGTGAGCCTCAACGTTCTAGCGCTGCAATTGCCAGAAACAGAACAGTGTTAAGTCTGTGTATTTTGTCTTTCCACCATGTCAAGTTGAAGAGGTTAAGTGTAAGATGTGGTCTTTAGATATTCGTAACAACTTGTCACCAGGTTGCATCAGGTTGTAAAATCTCTCATAAGCTATAGTATGACCTGTGTTAATACAACCTACCTCTTTTCAATAATTTATTTTAACAGCGAATAGGTAAGGGGACAGGGTAAATTTATGAAAGGATATGAGAAGGAAGTGTGTAATTTAAATAAGGGCACTTAGACAAATTATTATGGGAATATCTTGTAGTATCATGTATCAAATATTTATATAATAGTGAACTCTAACCTGCAGCATACAAAGAATGATGCTTGCCAGTGATGTTTGACTGTTAATGTGTTGTGCATCATTTAAAGCTGGAGACCAGCATTAATCGTCCATTATGGTCACTGCCTGTAAATGAGGCAAACATCAATTGTTTGGATTTACAGTACCAGTCAAAAGTTTGGACACACCTACTCATTCAAGGGTTTTTCTTTTCTTTTTTTAAAAACTTTTTCTACATTATAGAATAATAGTGAAGACAACAAAACTATGAAATCATGTAGTAAGCAAAAACCTGTTAAACAAATCAAAATCTATGTCATATTTTTGATTCTTCAAATTAGCCACCCTTTGCCTTGATGACAGCTTTGCACACTCTTGGCATTCTCTCAACCAGCTTCATGAGGTAGTCAGCTGGAATGCATTTCAATTAACAGGTGTGCCTTGTTAAAAGTTAATTTGTGGAATTTCTTTCCTTTGAGAGAATGTCAAGTGTGTAAAGCTGTAATCAAGGCAAAGGGTGGCTACTTTGAAGAATCTCAAATCAATGTTGATTTATTAAACACTTTTTTGGTTATTACATGATTCCACGTGTGTTATTTCATAGTTTTGATGTCTTCGCTATTAAAAATACTAACAATAAAGAAAAATCCTTGAATGAGTTGGTTTGTCCAAACTTATGACTGGTACTGTATATACAGTGCATTCGAAAAGTATTCAGACCCCTTGATTTTTTCCACATTTTGTTACTTTACAGCCTTATTCTAAAATGGTTTCAATTTTAGGAGTGGGACCCCGGTGCACAACTGAGCAAATAGACTGTACATTAGAGTGTCTAGTATGAGAAACGGACGCCTCACAAGTCCTCAACTGGCAGCTTCGTTAAATAGTACCCGCAAAACACAAGTCTCAACGTCAACAGTGAAGAGGCGACTCTGGGATGCTGGCCTTATAGGCCGAGTTCCTCTGTCCAGTGTCTGTGCTGTTTGCCCATCTTAATCTTTTATTTTTATTGGCCAGTCTGAGATATGGCTTTTTCTTTGCAGCTCTGCCCAGAAGGCCAGCGTCCCGGAGTCGCCTCTTCACTGTTGACGTTGAGACTGGTGTTTTTTATTCAGACCATTTACTCTGTATTTTGTTGAAGCACCTTTAGCAGTGATTACAGCCTTGACTTTTCTTGTGTATGACGCTACAAGCTTGGCACACCTGTATTTGAGGAGTTTCTCCCATTCTTCTCTGCAGATTCTCTCAAGCTCTGTCAGGTTGGATGGGGAGCGTTGCTGCACAGCTATTTTCAGATCTCTCCAGAGATGTTTGATCGGGTTCAAGTTCGGGCTCTGGCTGGGCCACTCTGGCTGGGCCACAGTGACTTGTCCCGAAGCCACTCCTGCCTTATCTTGGCTGTGTGCTTAGGGTCCATGTTCTGTTGGAAGGTGAACATTCTCCCCGGTCTGAGGTCCTGAGCTCTCTGGAGCAGGTTTTCAACAAGGATCTCTCTGTACTTTGCTCCGTTCATCTTTCTCTCAATCCTGACTAGTCTCCCAGACCCTGCCAATGAAAAACATGCCTACAGCATGATGCTTCCAGCACCATGCTTCACTGTAGGGATGGTGCCAGGTTTCCTCCAGACGTGAAGCTTAGCATTCAGGCCACAATCTTGGTTTCATCAGACCAGTGCATCTTGTTTCTCATGGTCTGAGAGTCTTTAGGTGTCTTTTGGCAAACTCCAAGCGGGCTGTCATGTGCCTTTTACTGAGGAGTGGCTTCCGTCTGGCCACTTTCCCGTAAAGGACTGATTGGTGGAGTGCTGCAGAGATGGTTGTCCTTCTGTAAGGTTCTCCCATCTCCACAGAGCAACTATACCCCAATTGCTCAAGTGGCCGGCTATAGGAAGAGTCTTTTGTGTTTCCAAACTTCTTCCATTTAAGAATGATGGAGGCCAGTGTGTTGTTGGGGACCTTGAATGCTGCAGAAAGTTTGGGGTACCCTTCCCCAGATCTGTGCCTCGGCACAATCCTGTCTTGGAGCGTTACGGACAATTCCTTCGACCTTATGGCTTGGTTTTTTCTCTGACATGCACTGTCAACTGTGGGAAGTTATATAGACAGGTGTGCCTTTCCAAATCATGTCCAATCAATTGAATTTAAGAGAGGTGGACTTCAATCAAGTTCGGTTAGCCAGACGAAAATACAGAGCCTAGGGGATGGTAATGTTCTCTAGTTGCGCCGTGATTGGCTAAGTGTTCTGTCACTCATGGGGACACTCTGTCAGGGCAAAATCTACAGGGAGAGCTCAAACATTCAAGTGGGTGCTGCCATAGAGTTACATCAGAAGTGCCCAAGGCTAAAGATTATTGGCCACAGATAAAATCTTGTCAAATCACATCATATCTACTGTAGCTTTGATTGGACTTTCATTTCAAAATCTTAGCTAGCAAGCTAGACAAGCAGTCATCGTCATGAAACATGGTCACAATCTACTGACAAATACTTTTCAATCCTTGTCATATGAAGAGAAGTTATAGATTAAACATGTCGGTGCTCATCAGCCATTGGACATAAACATTACACAACAAGTTGGAAATCGCAAATTCAACAATGAGTAGTTTGGAAGGAATCAGGGACTAACTGCAAGCGTTGCAAAGCAATCACTAGCCTGCTATTCACTGGATTTGGTGTGTGGTCCAAGTCTGGGTTTAAGGGTCTCTACTTTGACATTCTGGGGTATTTTGTGAAGATAGATCAGTGACCAAAAAATCTAAATTTCTCATACCTTTTAAGACTTTTTTCTGGTATATGTCGACAAGAAATCAAAGCCTTTGCTTATTCCAAATTTGTAGGATGGAAAACGGTTGAGAAATGTATATATGTCTCCAAAATATAGACTTTTCATTTGACACCCAATTTGATACGCTCCAATGAACTTCACGTTGGTGCTAATGGGTCCTTTTACATGGAAATGACCTTAATAGGTTTAACCTATAGTGTTATTCTTATGCCAAGACCAAGGATGAGAGAATGAGTTGGTCAGAATCAACTAGGGCTAAGAATGTATTTTCAAAGGATGATAAATATCAATCAATCAATCAATGAAACAAACAATAAATTCATTGGCCAAGACATGTCAATAGATGGATACACAATCATTGCACCTCTCTCTCTCTCTCTCTGTTCAGTAGCCTAAACTCACCACAGGAGCAGTGAGGATTAGTACTCATAACAGGCTAACACTTGGCAGCTAACACGCTAGCATTCAACCCTGACAAATGACATTGCGCAACACCCTGCAGCTGCTATCATGGGTGCTCACACATGTCAAGCCTCTGTGCACGTGTGTGTGCTTTGTTTGTGCACGCTTAGATAAATGCACAGTGATTTATTTAATAGAAAGCCACTTGAGTCAGAAAGTTGTCGTCGACTGCTGTGTACAGTCGGGGTAAACAAGTATCTATCCAATGGGGTGGTTCTATCTTTGTTGGTTCATGATCTAAGAAATAAGGATTTGTTTCATCAATTCAGAATGCAGTTGTTATCTGAAATGTGAGGTCCATTGAAGTCATTGCAGTCACCTGGCAGTCTCCACTCAAAACCCATCTCTCAGAGCAATGCATTGTGGGGTAGCAGACACTACATCCTGTTATGTGGCACCCGATTACTGCGGTAATCCACTGTTGTCCATTTGTGTGTATATGTGTGTGACCGTGGGTAATACACTGCACTATAAATAATCACGTTGATTTCTATCACTCTCTCTTGTTCTCTCTCCCGCTCTCTCTCTCAAAGTGACCTTAATTTCTAGTACAGGAATACAGCACTATGACCAACATCAGGCAGCAGAGTATTATACCGAGTCTCTTTGCAGAAAGATTCTTACAGAGGTGTACACACAAACACACCGCTCCTTGAGATGTGTTTCAGCAGTATCAAGTCATGTGGAGGTCTATGACTTATTCACTTATTTACCTTGTCAGATTATACGATTCTGCTTCGGTTGCTTCTTTTCTCCCTACAGGTTCTCACTCTGTTCATCAATTGATAGCATGAGTCTAAGACCGAAGGACCTCAGAAGAGACTGTGAATGTCCCCACTTCTGCATCTAGAAATGCCCCCTAATAAACCATTATACAATGGCTAGTTCTGGCATTTGGAAATGGAGTCTTTGCACCTGTTTTGATATAATGCTATAGACAATGCCATAGACGGAATGATAGCTAGCAAGTTACACTTTGTAATTAGTGCTGTGACATGACATTCAGAGGAATGGCAGTGTACATGCACATCAAAACTCTGAGTAAAATATCCTCACCTTTGGGAAGCAAATGTATGTATTTCTTTCTCTTTATTTCCCTTCAGGACGCAACGAGCCACTGAAGAAGGAGCGTCTTAAATGGAAGAATGAGCACCCTATGACGGAGGGCCAGCTGAGGTGTAAGAGGGCTGAGTTTTGGGACACGGCCCCAGCCTTTGACGGCAGGAAGGAGATTTGGGATGCGCTCCGAGCAGCAGCGGTGGCCGTAGAACTTAACGACCTGGAAATGGCTCAGGCCATAGTGGACGGAGCCTGCATCACACTACCACATGGTGAGATACACACATGTGCCCACACACACACACACACACACGCTCACATGTTCCATCCAATTATTAATACACTAGATGACTGACAAGGTGTACTGTTTTCAAGCCACTGCTCCTCCATCTTGGCATTCCCCCTCCATTGTGAAGATTTGGTTTGAAGCTATAAAAAAGCATGTATTGGGGCCTTCCGGGTGGCGCAGTGGTCTAAGGCCACCAGAGACTCTGGATTCGAGCCCAGGCTCTGTCGCAGCCGGCCGCAACCGGGAGGTCCATGGCCCTAGCATCGTCTAGGTTAGGGAGGGTTTGTCCGGTAGGGATATCCTTGTCTCATCGCGCACTAGCGACTCCTGTGGCGGGCCGGGCGCAGTGCATGCTGACCAGGTCGCTAGGTGGACAGTGTTTCCTCCGACACATTGGTGCGGCTGGCTTCCGGGTTGGATGCACGTTGTGTTAAGAAGCAGTATGGCTTGATTGGGTTGTGTTTCGGAGGACGCATGGCTCTCGACCCTCGTCTTTCCTGAGCCCGTACGGGAGTTGTAGCGATGGGACAAGATAGTAACTACTAACAATTGGATACCATGAAATTGGGGAGAAAAAGGGGGTAATTAAAAATAATAAAATATATATTTTTTAAAGCATGTATGGTAATGACCATGCTTAATGACTATCAACAATAATGACCTAAATGGCAGAGTGACAAGAACAATATTCATAATAAATATTCCAAAACATGCATCTTGTATGCGACAAGGCACTAAAGTAATACTGCAAAAAAACAAAGGAATACACTTTTTGGCCTGAATGCAATACATTACAGTACCTTCAGAAAGTATTGACATCCCTTGACTTTTTCCACATTTTGTCGTCTTACAGCCTGAATTTAAAATGGACTAAATTGAGATTTTGTGTCACTGATCTACCCCACAATACCCCAATGTCAAAGTAGAAATTTGTTTGTGGAACATTTTAGAAATGTATAAAAAAAATGTAAAACTGAAATGTCTTCAGTCAGTAAGTATTCAACCCCTTTGTTATGACAAGCCTAAATAAGTTCAGGTGTAAAAATGTGCTTAACAAATCGCATAATAAATTGCATGGACTCATTCCGTGTTCAGTAATGGTGGTTAACGTGTTTTCTGAACGACTGCCCCAAATCTGTATCCTACGCATATAATTATCTGTAAGGTCCCTCAATTGAGTAGTGAATTTTAAGACCAGAGCGTTTTATCAATGCCTTGCAAAGAAGGCCACCGATGGGTAGATGTGTAAAAAAAAAAAGCAGCAGCTGAATGTCCCTTTGAGCATGACAAAGTTATTCATTACACTTTTGGATGTCTAACTTATTTGCCGGAGAGGACGTAAACCGCTCAGGGATTACACCATGAGGTCAATGGTGATTTTAAAACAGTTAGAGTTTAATTGTTGCGAGGATGGTTCAACAACGTTGTAGTTACTCCACAATACTAACCTAAATGACAGAGTGAAAAGAAGGAAGTCTGTACAGAATGCAAATATTCAAAAACATTTATCATGTTTGCAACAAGGCACTTAAGTAATACTGCAAAATAATTGGCAAAGAAACTGACTTTTTGTCCTGAATATAAATCATTATGTTTGGGGAAAATCCAACACAACACATCACTTATTACCACTAATTTTAAGCATGGTGGTGGCTGCATCATGTTATGGGTATGCTTGCCATTGGCAAGGACACTGGAGTTTTTTGGAATAAAAAGAAACAGAATTGAGCTAAGCACAGGTAAACTCCTAGAGCAAAACCTGGTTCGGTCTGCTTTCCAAAATACACTTTCAGCAGGACAATAACCTACAACACATGGCAAAATCTACACTGGAGTTGCTAACAAAGATGACAGTGAGTGTTCCTGAGTGGCCAAGTTAATGTTTTGAATGAAATCTGTTTGAAAATCTATGGCAGGACTTGAAAATGGCTGTCTAGCCATGATCCCCAACATCTTGACATAGCTTGAAGAATTTCGAAAAAGTTATGGGCAAATATTGCGCAATCCAGGTGTGCAAAGCTCTTATAGGCTTACCCAAGATGACTCACAGCTGTAATCGATGCCAAAGGTGTTTCTATTATGTATCCTGTTGTGATTCAAAATATTTGAATGTGCAACCTAATCCAGTGATTGTCATGCATTTTGGATAGACAATTATGTTATTGTTATACTTTACCATTAATATGTCTCCAGAATTGTCCCTTTTTTTGTCAATAGAGATGAATTTGTCTGCATCTTTATGTGCTCTAATAGCATATGCTAATTTGTTTGGGGCTAATTCACCACCTGAGTAAGTGGAAACTCAAAACACATTAGATAGATCACTAACTCTAAAGTTAATAACCACTAATAGTAGCCATGTATTAATCTAACAGTAAATGTCATGTCCAGAAAAACTAGCCTATGTCCAATGAGGCCAATGCGCATATCTCAAAGCCATATCGAATATCTTTGTAAAATAGTTGTTATTCAACTCATAATTGAGTTGCAAAATAAAAGTAGACCTACAGAAAGCTGAGAACATCCTCTCTCCATCTTGGACAACCGGATAGCTGTGTTTTCCCAGAAATTGGATTTTAATATGTTATACAATCAGAACACCTTTTCTTTCTCCCGGAGCGTTTTTTCCCCCTGAAAAAGGAGAGATAGAGTGGTTCAATCGACACAGCAGCAGGCCCCAGCTACACACATAAAACGCCTAGTAGTCCAAGCTACTGATTGAGACACTTTCGGTCATGTAGTATATGTGGACACCTGCTTGTCGAACATCTCATTCCAAAATCATGGGCATTAATGATTCGTCCCCAATTTGCTGCTATAGCAGCCTCCGCTCTTCTGGGAAGACTTTCCACTGTTGGAGCTAGAAACAAGAGCATTTTGCTACATCCTTAATAACATCTGTGACCAATAAAATTTGATTTGATTTACAGTAGATGTTGAAACATTGCTATGCGATGGAGATGATGTCAAGGAATGAGAGTCGTCCTTGAATTGTCCGTTTCGACTGTGTGTCTTCATCCGTTTCAGTGCAGAAAATGACCTCTCAACGAATGCTGTTGTGGCTGATATAGTGAGGAACGTTGTCGCCACTGGAGCTACAGTAACTTTGTCGCCTCAGGGAAAGTCGTGTCAGGTCCTGCTGAACAAAAAACTGAGAAGCTGTCCAGGTGATTTGTCTTGTACCATTTGTGAGCTGTACAATCCGAATAACGAAATCAACTAAATCTAATGAAATCAAAGTACTTAGAGTATTTTGACAGGCACTCGTTTGCTGGTGTCAAACTTCTGTGACATTGTTTCACATTTTTTGCAGTCCACTGAGCCAAGGGAATGATGTTCACCAAAGTGGTCAAACCTGGCTCTCATCTAAACATTGATTGATGTTGTCCATTATGGTGTAGTAGATTCACCCCTCTCTACTCTGACCCGCTGGTTACTATGAGTTTCGCTTTCTGCCAGGCCCAATTCATTGTATTTCATGCTCGAATCGCTCAAATAAACGATCAGTCTTGTTGCTGCCTTTACCAGTGCTTTCCTTGTGTCGCTGAAACCCATATCCATCACTTTGTTCTGCAGAACACGAAAGAGCGAGTCAGTTTCATTGAAAATTCTATCATAGGCCTTGAGCAAAAAGCAAACATGCTGGCAGGTCTCAATGTGTTGCTAACTGTAAAAACCATATTACTGCCTCACTGGCGCTCACGAGTCATGAAGGCAGTCAAATTCCACATGACCGTTTATCAAATATAACTTTATTTGTCATGTGCCGAATACAACAAGTGTAGGCTTTACGGTGAAATGCTTACTTACAAGCCCTTTAATCAGCAGTGCAGTTCAAGAAGAGTAAAGAAAATATTTACCAAGTAGACTATAATAAAAAGTAATAATAAAAAGTAACACAATTAGAAAAACAATAACAAGGCTATATACAGGGGGCACCGGTACCGAGTCAGTGTGCGGGGGTACGGGTTAGTTGAGGTCATTTGTACATGTAGGTGGGGTGAAGTGACAATGCATAGATAATAAACAGCGAGTAGCAGCAGTGTACAAAATCAAAACAAATGTATTTAGAATGCCCTTCTTACATCAGCTGATGTCACAAAGTGCTGTACAGAAACCCAGCCTAAAACCCCAAACAGCAAGCAATGCAGGTGTAGAAGCACTGTGGCTAGGAAAAACTCCCTAGAAAGGCCAAAACCTAGGAAGAAACCTAGAGAGGAACCAGGCTATGTGGGGTGGCCAGTCCTCTTCTGGCTGTGCCGGGTGGAGATTATAACAGAACATGGCCAAGATGTTCAAATGTTCATAAATGACCAGCATGGTCAAATAAAAATAATCACAGTAGTTGGCGAGGGTGCAACAAGTCAGCACCTCAGGAGTAAATGTCAGTAAAATGCAAATCAATTTATAACATTTTTGACATGTGTTTTTCTGGATTTTTTTGTTGTTATTCTGTCTCTCACTATTCAAATAAACCTACCATAAAAAGTATAGACTGATAATTTCTTTGTCAGTGGGCAAACGTACAACATCAGCAGGGGATCAAATACTTTTTTCCCTCCCTGTATATTATTTCATAAACTCAGCAAAAAGAGAAACTTGAAATATAATGAAATATGAAATATAAACAATTAATGAACATGGATCTGTGGAACGGTCGTTAATTGCCTACCATCTGTAAGCTGTTAGTGTCGTAACGACCGTTCCACAGGTGCGTGTTCATTCATTGTTTATGGTTCATTTAACAAGCATGGAAAACAGTGTTTTAACCCTTTACAATGAATATCTGTGAAGTTATTTGGATTTTTACGAATTATCTTTGAAAGACAGGGCCCTGAATGTTTCTTTTTTTTCCGGGTTTATCATGCTTCTTTAGACCTCTCTAAAACAAATAATAAATTTATTGTGAAGGTGTAGGCTATATTACATGGATTGTTATTAGACTTTTTAAAATGGCTTGTAGCCTATGTGTGGAAGCCAGAAGATGCTAAATGTGTTTATGTTAATTAACGGTAAATTACCATGAGACCGACAGTTATTTGCTTGACAATCACCGGCTGTTGAAATTTCATGACCGCCACAGCCCTAGTCACGCCCAGGCCTTCCACGGGAGGTAAAGCAGTTCCGTCTTGTCGAGGTTGAGCTTGAGGTGGTGGGCCGACATCCAAGTAGAGATGTCGGCCAGGCACGCAGAGATGTGTGTCGCCACCTGCGTGTCAGAAGGGGGAGGGAGAAAAGTAGTTGAGTGCCATCCGCATAGCAATTATAGGAGAGACCATGTGAGGATATGATGTAGCCGAATGACTTGGTGTATAGTGAGAAGAGGGCCTAGAACTGAGCCCTGGGGGACACCAGTAGTGAGAGTATGTGGTGCAGACACCAATCCTCTCCACGTCACCTGATAGGAGCGGCCTGCCAGGTAGGATGCAATCAAACAGTGTGCATAGCCTGAGACACCCAGCCCTGAGAGGGTGGACAGAATGATCTGATTGTTCACGGTGTCAATGGTAGTGGATAGATGTAGGAGGATGAGAACAGAGGAGAGAGAGTCGGCTTTGGCATTGCGGAGAGCCTCCGTAACACAGAGAAGAGCAGTCTCAGTTGAGTGACCCGTCTTGAAGCCTGACTGGTTAGGGTCAATAAGATCGTTCCGAGAGAGACGAGAAAGTTGATCAGAGACAGCACGCTCAAGTGTTTTGGGGAAAAAAGAAAGAAGGGATACAGGTCCATAGTTTTTGACGTCAGAAAAGTGTTGGTTTCTTGATGTAGCCAGTGGTCAGGGATGAGTTGACGAGGGAAGTGAGGAATAGGAGAAGGTCTCCAGAGATGGTCTGGAGAAGGGAGGAGGGGATGGGGTCGAGCAGTTAGGTTGTCGGGCGGCCAGACCACTAGTCGCAGGATGTCATCTAGTGAGAGAGGGTAGAAAGAGGTGGACTCAATAGGCTGAGCGAATGAGTAGTGGACGTCGTCAACCTTTTTTTACAAAGTAGTTAACAAAGTCGTCCACAGAGGGGGGATTATATCTTTTTTTCACTCCGTGAACGTTGTTTTTTCACACATGTAGCCTTGTGCATTCGATGGCCACTACAATATAGCAAAACAAAATGATGCCTGTTTGTTTCTTTCTATTTCTACTTTAAGGTGTTTTATTCCCAAGTGCAATATTTATATGTGTGTGGTCACAAGTGTTCTATTATAAAGGCTGTCATGGCTAACTGTAATATTAGTGTATTTTCTTCTTTCAAGACTCGAGTGTCATTTGCAGTAAAGTCTCGGCAACAAATAACATTGGATGGCTTTCTTTACATTTTGTAGCTGTGAGTCAGGGTCACGTTAACCACTTTTTATTTTACACACAGAGACGGATCATGTAGATCATATTCTTTGTTGTTTAATTAGTTTAAACCTGCATTTCCCCCTAGCATGGATTTTCTTTTGCATGTTTCAGTGCAAAAAAAGAAAAAGTGTCACCTTTTTGGGCCCTCGCCAGTTTGCATCTCTGTTCCAAACGCTGCCAGACTCGTAATTCCACATGGGTTGTGCCGGAAGGGTACACTAAATTAAAAGGGTTGCATCCAGGGGGTGGGGAGTGTCTGTAAAGCCTACAGGGAGAGGTGCGAACAGGTATAGAAAACACACATAGTTGACAAAGCTACAGAACAGCCAAATGAGAATCTGTAAATAAAAAGGTAATATACTCAAGTGTGAGAGCGGTGTGGATCCTCCCAGATGTGATGTGTGGTTATATAATAGTCATGGGCAGCATGAGAGGATCTCAAGTATTTAGCTACATAGACAGTAAGGAGACAGTGGGGGATGGTGTCTCCGGGGGTAGGGTTGGCCACTCCTAGTCTAGAGGTCCCTAGGGGCTGTTGGTTGACTTCAGTCGGCCCTGCTACTGAGTTTTTTTGTTGTGTCTTTTTATCTGTCATCTTCAGGTACTCTGACAGAGAGTTATGATGAACTGGGGAACCGCTACCAGCTTCCTGCTTACACTCTAACCCCTCCCGCCAATCTCATCACTGAACGCACCAATGACAGCGAAGCTCCCGAAAAAAAGGAGCCGAAAAAGCCTCCCGCCTTTCTCAAAGAGGAGTTCCAGCTACGAGTACGACTCTCGTGCGGTAAGAGACACAATACTAGAGCAGGCGATATGACAAAAATTCACATTGCGATAAATTGCATGAATTGAGGCGAAAACGATAAATAAAACGTTAAGTTTATAACATTAATTTCCACCACAGTTTTTTTATTTTTTATTATCCTTTAAAATACTACTACTATCTTGGTGGTTGTAGCCATCAAGTGGCCCATTAACAATCACCCCGATAAACACATTTATTTCATTTCAAATGAGCAATATCAGCAAAATGCCTGTGATAAGTGGTTGATGTCGATCATTTTCCGTTTATCGTCCCAGCTCTACACCCTACCCTTTTTCCATTGAGTTGCTCCACCTGGGGATTTCTCACTGAGATCAGGAGGGTCATTTCAATACGAATAATTGTGAATGTCATCCCTCAGGCCTAGTTATCATCCTGTTGTTTGACAGGAATCTGTTTAAGCAAGGCGAGGCACAGAATCACTCATCTTGATTACATTATAGTGATTTGTGCATGAGTGATTCTACACAGTTTGACTCTCAAACTCTCTAGTCCAGGGTTTTCAAAAACTCTGTTCCGGGAAGCCTGTGTGCACGTTTTTCCCCCCCTTCTTCCTAGCACTACTCAGCTGATTCAAATAACCAACTTATCATCAAGCTTCGATCATTTGAATCAGCTGTGTAGTTCTAGGGCAAAAACTAGACCGTGCATCCAAGGGGAGCCCCAAGACCGAGTTTAGGAAACCCTGCTCTAGTCTCGAGTCGATTTACTTGCTCTGATGTCCCACTATTCCCAACTACGCTCCTCTCCATTCACTACCCTACAAACAGTGAACTGATTGAGTGCAGTGAGCAACTGGTTTATGCAGTGAGGGCAACGTTTCAAACGTTGCAGGTAGAAATATAATGAATAGAGTTGGCACCATTCCCCATTCTTGAACAGACCCTTGATTGTAGAAGTCACTTGACCAACGTCTCTGTCCTCCACAGGTAAGGACCTCCGTATAAGCGCCTCCATGTCAGACACCATCTCCCAGCTGAAGACAGTCCTGGAGGGGCAGGAGGACATCGAAGTGGCCCACCAACGCTGGTTCTTTGCAGGTAAACTGCTCACAGACAAGATCCGACTCCAGGACACCAAGATACAGAAGGACTTTGTGGTCCAGGTCATCGTCAACAACTACTTACCAGTTACCAAACTCATGCCAAACTGAGGAGAAATGGAGAAAGATGGATGGGAGAGCAGGAGGAAAGGATTGAGATGAAAGGGGGACAGAGAGAGGGGTGGCGAAAGACTGGGATGGAGTGCAGGCAGAAAAGGATGGGGGAATGTTGGTCAAGGCCTTATTTCTCTCCTTGGGAAGTTCAAGCACACCGGGGTCATGTTCATTAGTGCACACCGTAGGAAAACGTAACAAAACATTTTGCAACATTTCTCATTGGTCATGTTCAGATGGCCCGAAATGTGGAAAGACTTTTCTTCCATTTCGTGCCTAGTGAATAGGACACTGGACTGTTGGTTGCTGCAACAGAATGTTGTAATTAGTTTGTTTGCTTTTGTATTTCTTATCCTCTTTTTGTATTTTCCTAATGAGCCCACATTGTTACTGAGTAAAAATACACAAATTCTGCATAGCCTGGCAAAGCACTGACAAACTGTAGAATGAACGGGAAGAGAATCATGGCATATGGAGAAGAGATATTTCTCCCATGAGTCTGTCTGTCTGTCTACAAATCATTCCTTGTGAGTTTGTCCTTGTGGAACTTTGAACTGTGGAAAGTGTCCTGCCTGATGGTACAAATATTCTATTGGATCTCTATCTATACTGAAAGCCAATCGATTTGTACCCTATCGATTGTCTAATGTTTACCTAATGGGAGAGAAGAATATTGACAGATTTATGAACGAAAGTGTATGTACTGTTTCAATACTTGTTGGATCATCATATACAAATATTTGAAATTTTACGTGACAAGGTTCATGAAAAGTCAACGATTTGAGTAAAAAGTGAATATACAGGTTTATAAAGGTGAAAAAAGCAGATTTGATTTCCATCTACTGTATTTTTCGAACCATTTATGGAGAAAATGCTGGAAAGTGTATGAATATTTGTTAATGAATTTATTAATAAATATTCTAAATGTAAACTGAAGTAGTTTGTCCTAGTTTGTATTGAAAATTCATCCTTAAGTACAGATGCTAAATATTATTAAAAAGTTACATTTTATCTTCACCCGAAGAATATAACTAGAAACAGTCATTTTTCATGACAAATTGTCTGTCTTCCTTTAGCTGTTCAAATGTTTTTATGGTAGTTAAAGAGGTTTATACGTTTAAATTGCTATCATTGAACATTTGAAGCTAGTAGTAGTGATTGTATTACAAATAGCAGTACAGTAATCTTTTTTGGGATAGTTACAATAGAAGTTAGTGAATAGTAATAATATCAGCAGTGAGCAACTATTTGTTTCCATGTTCCCTCTCCTCACCGTCTCTCCTTGATTAGTTTTGACATTTTTCAAAATGAGGCAAGGAGAGAGGACGGAGGAGAGGAGGCAGGCGGCGAGTAAAACCAATTGAGATTCTGCCAGCGTAGGTAGCATAAGCGTAACCACATGTAACATACAGTATGGATTTGCATTAGAATACGCATCAAAAGTCCTATTTTTTGAGTTATTATATAAAACTGATCAGAATTCCGAAGTCATAATGGAAAAACATTTGAGGGGTGTGAAGTAATATGGAGGACCCGGCAAGCCAGCCTATTCCCTGTAATGTAAACTTCAACAGAAGTAACTTCAAAAGTATAACCAAATTCAAAGAAAATCTTTGCACTCGCCATGAATACGGGGTTTCAATTTCATTTTCAGCCAACTTACAAGCAAATACTTTACGGATATATTGTTACAAATCAGTTGCAAGGTTGCTAGCCAACTAGCATGCTAACGTTATCCCTACTAGCCAAATAGCGTTAGTCCTACCAGTCTGCTCATTTTAAATGAGCACTTCATGAGTCAGCCAGTTGCTATCTTACTTCTCCATTAAAGTAAACTAACATTTTAAATATTATTAATCATTAGTTATAATAGAGACGTGAGGGGTGCCATAGTCTAGGGTCTACAGCAGAAGTTTATGGTTATCTATAGGAGGAATGGATATGGTGGGTGCAATTAAGCTTGGAATGTGCTGAGTGCAGGGAAAACTATCACATGTTGGCAGGCACTGATAAGGGTGGGGAGCCGTGGATTAGTGATGAAGGGGGCCGAGGTCAGGTCAGGTCACGTTAAAGGAGAAGGAGAAGTTTATTTCCTGCGTCACTTAATTTCCTGCCTAGCAACAGAGATGGCGTGTTTAGAGAGGAGGAGGAGATTGCACCCAAAATTGGGGTATATATATATACACCACCACTATTGGAAATGCGTCTTTGTCTGTTCAGCTGTTTGACCCTTTGGGGTGAATAAACTTGGTTTAAGCTTTCATAGAGTCCGTTCGAGTTCTTACTCTGATATTTAGAACCTAATACTCCTAAAAACCAATGAGGAGATGGGAGAGGCTGGACTCGCAGCACATCAAGCATCACAAATAGAAACAATAACTATTTTAGCGCCTGGCTACGCAGACACTCGTTGATGCATGCAAACAGTGTGGGTGCAACGATTGAATAACATGTGTAAATGTATTTTGCAACGCTCGCGCACGTTACGAGGGTGGTGTGGTAGGAATGTAACTCTGAAGGTAACGTTAGCTAGCTCTCTAATTATGATAGGAAAACCTATCTAAAAAAATAAAGGAGAGCAGCACACTCTAGGGGCTCAGATGCAGAAATATTTATGTCCAACGTTTCGACAGACAAGCTGTCTTCATCAGGGTATAATGACAAACACTGCGGGATGACCATTAGTAACACACTACGCCGTCATGGATTAAAATCCTGCAGCGCACGCAAGGTCCCCCTGCTCAAGCCAGCGCATGTCCAGGCCCGTCTGAAGTTTGCCAATGACCATCTGGATGATCCAGAGGAGGAATGGTAGAAGGTCATGTGGTCTGATGAGACAACAATAGAGCTTTTTGGTCTAAACTCCACTCGCCATGTTTGGAGGAAGAAGAAGGATGAGTACAACCCCAAGAACACTCAGTAAGAGCATTGAAGATGGGTCGTGGCTGGGTCTTCCAGCATGACAATGACCCGAAACACACAGCCAGGGCAACTAAGGAGTGGCTCCGTAAGAAGCATCTCAAGGTCCTGGAGTGGCCTAGCCAGTCTCCAGACCTGAACCCAATAGAAAATCTTTGGAGGGAGCTGAAAGTCGGTATTACCCAGCGACAGCCCTGAAACCTGAAGGATCTGGAGAAGGTCTGTTTGGAGGAGTGGGCCAAAATCCCTGCTGCAGTGTGTGCAAACCTGGTGAAGAACTACAGGAAACGTATGATCTCTGTAATTGCAAACAAAAGTTTCTGTACCAAATATTAAGTTCTGCTTTTCTGATGTATCAAATACTTATGTCATGCAATAAAATGCAAATCAATTACTTGTACTTAAATTGCAATGTGATTTTCTGGATTTTTGTTTTGTATTCCGTCTCTCAAAGTTGAAGTGTACCTATGATAAAAACAACAGACCTCTACATGCTTTGTAAGTAGGAAAACCTGCAAAATCGGCAGTGTATCAAATACTTGTTCTCCCCACTGTATATCTTTGTCTGTCATGACTACAACACCAAGCATATTGAAACATGGTGACAGCGTTACTCAAAAGAACCTGGATCTCACCGATGTAAATGAAGAATACATCCCAGGCGGCAGTTTGAAAAAGTTCCGCGTTTACAGGCTAGACATTGCGCTGAACGTCAACGTTAGCTGGGTATCGTGAGTGACTCTATGCTAAAAGCTAGTTGGTTATTGAATACAAGCAGATTTGTGAGTAGCTAACGTTACATTTTACAAATAAATCGGCATGAAAAATATAATTTTTTCATGCAAAGTCAGGGCCACGATGAGTGTTTATTTATTTATCTGTTATTTTACCAGGTACATAAATGTGCAGGGCCCTGTAGCAGTGCATGCAGTAACACAGAAAGAAAGACCGGGAGGGAGAGGAGACCCTACAGAGGGACAGAGCATTATACAATGCAGATACTATGGACAGACACATGGGAGGAAAAATGAAAAATGCCCTAATATGGACAAAAATGTCAATCCTGTGGAAAAAACAATCACTTCTCTACGGTTTTGCAAAAGTGCAGGGACCAGCAAGAGAAACAGAGTCAATGGAAAATGCGTCAGCTGACTCGGAGAGCGGTGAGGATGTTCTCTGCATCACACTAGGGCCAAAGTCAGAGAGCATCAACGTTGTGCAGGAGAAAACCACAGGCCCCAATGCAGCTCTCTTTGCAACCATGCTGGTCAACAAAACGTCAGTCAGATTTCAGCTAGATTGTGGTGCTAGTTTTAATGTTATCCCTGCAAACCTCATAAAAGCCAGTCACCTAGAGCCCTGCAGTCAGGTATTGGTGATGTATAACAAGAGTACTCTGACGCCACTGGGGAAGTGCACACTTAAAGTGATCAATCCACACAGTAAGAAAACACTTCTTTGGTTACTACATGATTCCATATGTGTTATTTCATATATTTGATGTCTTTAGTATTATTCTACAATGTCAAAAATAGTAAAAAATAAAGAAAAACCCTTGAATGAGTAGGTGTGTCCGAACGTTTGACTGATACTGTATATATCGGAGGCTCCATATGGAGGGTGTGATGCTATATAAGAGCCTCCAGGGTCATGCAGAGGCCGACTTGAGCTCCATACTGCATCGCAATGCGCCTCCCAAATGTTGTAACAATGCAGAGGGCTCTTTCTATCTCCGCAGTGACATGACTGGTTGACTGTAGGTGGGGGCGGTACATCCTGTAGAAACACAAACTCACTTCCTTGACAACAGCTCTGCACTGCTCCGCAAAGCGCAAGAAGTATGAATGCCCTGACTTCTGCATGAAAGGGAAATTCTAATGCTCTGATCCAGTGGAAACGTCATAAAATAGGCCTAGCTGATTACTTCTTATCAGTGCTCGACTTGGACTGAAATAGGTTCCGATACTCATTTTGGGTGCTGGTACTTTTTATATTTAGGTGCAGGAGCTCCACAATAGTTTTTAGCTAATATTCTATAAGAGAAACAGGAGCTCAAGCAGTGAAACATTTGAGGTGCCGGTTCTCAGCTCCAGTGAGCTCCTGCCTAAATCAAGCACGGTTTCTGATCCCTTGTGCAAATAGCCTACAGATGTTCTGAGCTCAATAGCACAGGAAACTCTGAGGGCCCAGAATATTTTATACAATGTTGCAAGGTTGCTAGCATATTCGGGACGGACCTAGTTAATAGTTGATACATAGTTGGCAATGGCAATAGAAGTTACTTTTTAGGTTTTATACTTTTCCTTTAGATTTGGATCGAATTTTGATGAACTACATGTCAATGATTTTGAGATATGAAGACGTTATAAAAATAAAAAAAAGCTGTTTCACGTAAATTTGCAAACGAAAACCAGAACTGTCACACAAATCGGTAGAAATGGTAAGATAAATTGGCATTCCATATGAGAAAGGTTGTATCCTTTTGCCGGGAACTTAAGGAGAGTAATGGCAGAATCTGCGAAAGCAAGCAGGAGAATAATCTTCTTCTTTTTTTTAGGAGGTGGGGTACTTTTACACATTTCTCTGCCCAATTTCATGATATCCAATTAGTAGTTACAGTCTGGTCCCATCACTGCAACTCCCGTACGGACTCGAGAGAGGCGAAGGTCGAGAGACTTGTGTCCTCCGAAACACGACCCTGCCAAGCCGCACGGCTTCTTGACACACTGGCGACCGAGGTCAGCTTGCAGGTGCTGAGCCCGCCACAAGGATTCACTAGAGCACAATGGGTCAAGGACATCCTGGACGGCCAAACCCTCCCCTAACCCAGACGACACTGGGCCAATTGTGCGCCACCTCATGGGTCTCCCAGTCATGGCCGGCTGTGATACAGCCTGGGTTCAAACCCGGGTCTGTAGTGACTCCTCAAGCACTGCGATGCCGCTGAGGCATAGTTGGGTCAGGTTAAGATTTTTTTGTTCTGGTTATCTAGATCTCTGGCACCTTATTGAGGCATTTGTCTTATTAAAACACATTGGGTGTGTCTTTATATGGAAAAGTCCATGTCTATGTACATAGGGCAGCAGCCTCTAAGGTGCAGGGTTGAGTAACTGGGTGGTAGCCGGTAATGACAGTGACTAAGTTCAAGGTAGGGTACTGGGTGGAGGCCGGCTAGTGATGGCTAATTAACAATCTGATGGTCTTGAGATAGAAGCTACTTTTCAATCGCTCTGTCCCAGCTTTGATGCACCTATACTGACCTCGCCTTCTGGATGATAGCGGGGTGAACAGGCAGTGGCTCGGGTGGTTGGTGTCCTTGATGATATTTTTGGTCTTCCTGTGACATCAGGTGCTGTAGGTGTCCTGGAGGGCAGGCAGTGTGCCCCCGGTGATGCGTTGGGCAGACCGCACCACCCTCTGGAGAGCCCTGCGGTTGCGGGCAGTGCAGTTTCCGTACCAGGCGGTGACAAGGCCCAACAGGATGTTCTCAATGGTGCATCTGTAAAAGTTTGAGGGTTTCCCTTTCGATAACCACTCAGCAATTTCTTCAGCCTCCTGAGGTTGAAGAGGCGCTGTTGCACCTTCTTCATCACACTGTCTGTGTGGGTGGCCCAATTTTCAGTGATGTGTACGCTGAGGAACTTTAAGCTTTTCATCTTCTCCACTGCGACCTGTTGATGTGGATGGGGGCTGTCTCCTGAAGTCCACGATCAGCTCCTTAGTTTTGTTGATGTTGAGGGAGAGGTTATTTTCATGGCACCTCTCCGCCAGGGCTCTCACCTCTTCCCTGTTGGCTGTCTTGTCTGCAAACTTGATGATTGAGTTGGAGGCGTGCGTGGCCACACAGCCATGGGTGAACAGGGAGTACAGGAGGGGGCTGAGCATGCACCCTTATTGGGCTCCTGTGTTGAGGATCAGCTTAGTGGGGGTGTTGTTTCCTATCTTCACCACCTTGGGGCGGCCCGTCAGGAAGTTCAGGACCCAGTTGCACCTGGTGGGGTTCAGACCCAGGTCCCTGAGCTTAATGATGAGCTTGGAGGGTACTATGGATTTGAAGGCTGAGCTGTAGTCAATGAACAGCATTCTTACATAGGTATTCCTCTTGTTCAGGTGGGATAGGGCAGAGTGTAGTGCGATGGTCATTGCATCGTCGGTGGATCTATTAGGGCGGTATGTAAATTGAAGTGGGTCTAGGGTGTCAGGTAAGTTGGAGGTGATATGATCCTTATCTAGCCTGTGGTGATTAATTGCACTGTCAAGGTGGAAAGGAAGTCCAGGAAAATAGATATTATTGTGGATGAGGCGGAACTGTTCCATGGACTGAAAGACTTCTCGGCTGAGGAGTTGCATGGAGTAACGTCAAAAGCCTTTACCATCCTCTCAGGTCATAGAGCCTGAGAAGGGAGATTTGAAGATGTTTTTATTGTTTTATTTTGGGTGGATTAAGTTAGTTTTTCCTGTCACGTATGGGCTTTATTTATACGTAGTTTTTTCAACCCCGTCCAGTTGGTGGCAGTAATAAACCTTTTTGGGTTGTAGTCTGACATAAAAGCCCCAGAAGAAGAAGACTTGGGTGATCGCATCCCTGCTACGTCATCAGAAGAGCGACAGAGCCACTTGCGACAAATGCTTTGCTGAGCCTGAGTGGTTTGTATTACTTGAAAATATGGTGAAATCTGGAAAATTAAAATCTGGGGCCGCATCGAAACTGAAGCGATGGAAAAAGGGACACAGCAGCGACTCGAACCCCCAGACGAGCCGATTCAGACAGGCTGCCAAAAGCCGTTTCTTCAGCCGCCCCTCGGGTAAGCATTTGCAGCGTGCTCGGCCTGAGACTAGACAACACGTGGAAAGTCAGCCATTCAGCGAAGTTAGCAAGCAGTCTGTATTACACAATTTCTAAACAAAGAAAGGCTAGCTGTTTTCAACTTTTGTAACGTGCCCAACTTTCTGGAAAGTTGTCAGTGTGGTTTGAGTCCTTTCTCATTGCTGTGTTAATAATGCAGCTATGCTGACATATGAGCCATATCATATGCTAGCTCCAACTAGCCTAGTGCCGACCATAGTAGTTCTAACTAACACAATCCTATGCCACGGGCTTTGGACTGTTTTATGGTTGGGGCTCATCGTGACCTAGAACGTTTTGTTAGTGCAATACACTATTTAATGCGATATTTCTTATCATTCGACCCCAAAACAACCCATTGTACATCATTCAGTCTCTATATTTAAGCAATAAACCACCTGAGGCATCACGTTTATACAGCGGGTGGGTCTGATCCTGAATGCTGATTGGTTAAAAGCGCATTCCAACCGGTGTCTATTCCACAAGTTACCACCAGCTAAATCTATGACATTAAAAAGCCTATTTACTCTTAGAAAGAGGAAGGGAAGCGCTATGGTACACAATAGTACATTTTGGTAGACCGAAGGTGCTCTTTGGTAAAAGGGGTAAATTGGTCATCAAAAAGGAGGACCAAGGCACTCTTCATATAATTAAACAAAGTTTCTAAAATCCTACGCGTTTGTATTATTTTTTTTGTAGTCCCTGATTAAGGCCATGCAGATGAAACACGTCGTGTTTTTAAAACTTTGTTTCTATTGAACATGCCATACTAAAGATGTTTTAATGAATTATATGAAGAGTGCCTTGGTCCTCCTTTCTTTTCGATCAGCCTATTTACTCTGTTCCGTCTGTCTGCGCAACCCACTGTCTCATCAGCCCAGGCAGGGAAGTTATAAACTTCATCTCCACTTTAAAAAGCATCTAGACATTATCGCACACTTATTTTAGACTAACTTTTAGTTTAACAGCGGGGATTTGTGTAAACCTTACTGTCTGTCTCCGACATTTGCAACATGGTTAAAATATTCCAATTCAATCTCCAACTGTACATTGTAATGAACGTGTAACGTTAGGGGTCGGGAGTCAGGCCGAGAGAGAGAGGGAGGCAGGCAGTGTTTCTCAGCGAGTCGAAATCATGAATCAGCTGGCATAGTTTATGGATGTAAACAGACGTGTAAATTGAAGAGGTGAAATGAAAAGAAGTGCAGCTAGTTTGCTGTCTTTCCAGCTTCAGTTTGAAGTTGTTAGCTGTGTTGTTGGCTAGCTCCTCTGAACAACAGTGTCCTGACGAGAGAGCACAGTTTCTATGCCAGGTGAAATCACGCCTCATTAGCTCATTGTTATGGAAGTATTCCAATAAATTTCACTAGAAAACTGCTTAAACAAATGCAGCTACTGTTATTCTGTTTGCAATGTTTGACGTGACTGTAAGTTGGCCGTAGGTGGCTATCAAGCAAGGGATAAGAACGTTGCAATCCAGTGTGGCAATGGAACATTTGGAAAGAACGACTGGGTCTCGTCCATAGATACAGAACAGAAAGAATGAACGACAGGATCGCGTCCATAGATACAGAACAGAAACAATGAACGACAGGATCGCGTCCATAGATACAGAACAGAAAGAATGAACGACTGGGTCTCGTCCATAGATACAGAACAGAAAGAATGAACGACTGGGTCTCGTCCATAGATACAGAACAGAAAGAATGAACGACAGGATCGCGTCCATAGATACAGAACAGAAACAATGAACGACTGGGTCTCGTCCATAGATACAGAACAGAAAGACTGAACGACTGGGTCTCCATAGATACAGAACAGAAACAATGAACGACTGGGTCTCGTCCATAGATACAGAACAGAAAGAATGAACGACAGGATCGCGTCCATAGATACAGAACAGAAACAATGAACGACTGGGTCTCGTCCATAGATACAGAACAGAAAGACTGAACGACTGGGTCTCCATAGATACAGAACAGAAACAATGAACGACTGGGTCTCGTCCATAGATACAGAACAGAAACAATGAACGACTGGGTCTCGTCCATAGATACAGAACAGAAACAATGAACGACTGGGTCTCGTCCATAGATACAGAACAGAAACAATGAACGACTGGGTCTCGTCCATAGATACAGAACAGAAAGAATGAACGACAGGATCGCGTCCATAGATACAGAACAGAAACAATGAACGACTGGGTCTCGTCCATAGATACAGAACAGAAAGACTGAACGACTGGGTCTCGTCCATAGATACAGAACAGAAAGAATGAACGACTGGGTCTCGTCCATAGATACAGAACAGAAAGACTGAACGACTGGGTCTCGTCCATAGATACAGAACAGAAAGACTGAACGACTGGGTCTCGTCCATAGATACAGAACAGAAAGAATGAACGACTGGGTCTCGTCCATAGATACAGAACAGAAAGAATGAACGACTGGGTCTCGTCCATATATACAGAACAGAAAGACTGAACGACTGGGTCTCGTCCATAGATGCAGAACAGAAAGACTGAACGACTGGGTCTCGTCCATAGATGCAGAACAGAAACAATGAACGACTGGGTCTTGTCCATAGATACAGAACAGAAAGAATGAACGACTGGGTCTCGTCCATAGATACAGAACAGAAAGACTGAACGACTGGGTCTCGTCCATAGATACAGAACAGAAAGAATGAACGACTGGGTCTTGTCCATAGATACAGAACAGAAACAATGAACGACTGGGTCTTGTCCATATATACAGAACAGAAAGACTGAACGACTGGGTCTCGTCCATAGATACAGAACAGAAAGAATGAACGACTGGGTCTCGTCCATAGATACAGAACAGAAAGAATGAACGACTGGGTCTTGTCCATAGATACAGAACAGAAACAATGAACGACTGGGTCTCGTCCATATATACAGAACAGAAAGACTGAACGACTGGGTCTCGTCCATAGATACAGAACAGAAAGAATGAACGACTGGGTCTTGTCCATAGATACAGAACAGAAAGAATGAACGACTGGGTCTCGTCCATAGATACAGAACAGAAAGAATGAACGACTGGGTCTCGTCCATAGATACAGAACAGAAAGAATGAACGACAGGATCGCGTCCATAGATACAGAACAGAAACAATGAACGACTGGGTCTCGTCCATAGATACAGAACAGAAAGACTGAACGACTGGGTCTCCATAGATACAGAACAGAAACAATGAACGACTGGGTCTCGTCCATAGATACAGAACAGAAAGAATGAACGACAGGATCGCGTCCATAGATACAGAACAGAAACAATGAACGACTGGGTCTCGTCCATAGATACAGAACAGAAAGACTGAACGACTGGGTCTCCATAGATACAGAACAGAAACAATGAACGACTGGGTCTCGTCCATAGATACAGAACAGAAACAATGAACGACTGGGTCTCGTCCATAGATACAGAACAGAAACAATGAACGACTGGGTCTCGTCCATAGATACAGAACAGAAACAATGAACGACTGGGTCTCGTCCATAGATACAGAACAGAAAGAATGAACGACAGGATCGCGTCCATAGATACAGAACAGAAACAATGAACGACTGGGTCTCGTCCATAGATACAGAACAGAAAGACTGAACGACTGGGTCTCGTCCATAGATACAGAACAGAAAGAATGAACGACTGGGTCTCGTCCATAGATACAGAACAGAAAGACTGAACGACTGGGTCTCGTCCATAGATACAGAACAGAAAGACTGAACGACTGGGTCTCGTCCATAGATACAGAACAGAAAGACTGAACGACTGGGTCTCGTCCATAGATACAGAACAGAAAGAATGAACGACTGGGTCTCGTCCATAGATACAGAACAGAAAGAATGAACGACTGGGTCTCGTCCATAGATGCAGAACAGAAAGACTGAACGACTGGGTCTCGTCCATAGATGCAGAACAGAAACAATGAACGACTGGGTCTTGTCCATAGATACAGAACAGAAAGAATGAACGACTGGGTCTCGTCCATAGATACAGAACAGAAAGACTGAACGACTGGGTCTCGTCCATAGATACAGAACAGAAAGAATGAACGACTGGGTCTTGTCCATAGATACAGAACAGAAACAATGAACGACTGGGTCTTGTCCATATATACAGAACAGAAAGACTGAACGACTGGGTCTCGTCCATAGATACAGAACAGAAAGAATGAACGACTGGGTCTCGTCCATAGATACAGAACAGAAAGAATGAACGACTGGGTCTTGTCCATAGATACAGAACAGAAACAATGAACGACTGGGTCTCGTCCATATATACAGAACAGAAAGACTGAACGACTGGGTCTCGTCCATAGATACAGAACAGAAAGAATGAACGACTGGGTCTTGTCCATAGATACAGAACAGAAACAATGAACGACTGGGTCTCGTCCATATATACAGAACAGAAAGACTGAACGACTGGGTCTTGTCCATAGATACAGAACAGAAAGAATGAACGACTGGGTCTCGTCCATAGATGCAGAACAGAAAGACTGAACGATCCATAGATACAGAACAGAAAGAATGAACGACTGGGTCTCGTCCATATATACAGAACAGAAAGAATGAACGACTGGGTCTCGTCCATAGATGCAGAACAGAAAGACTGAACGACTGGGTCTCGTCCATAGATGCAGAACAGAAACAATGAACGACTGGGTCTTGTCCATAGATACAGAACAGAAAGAATGAACGACTGGGTCTCGTCCATAGATACAGAACAGAAAGAATGAACGACTGGGTCTCGTCCATAGATACAGAACAGAAAGAATGAACGACTGGGTCTCGTCCATAGATACAGAACAGAAAGAATGAACGACTGGGTCTTGTCCATAGATACAGAACAGAAACAATGAACGACTGGGTCTTGTCCATATATACAGAACAGAAAGACTGAACGACTGGGTCTCGTCCATAGATACAGAACAGAAAGAATGAACGACTGAGTCTCGTCCATAGATACAGAATAGAAACAATGAACGACTGGGTCTTGTCCATATATACAGAACAGAAAGACTGAACGACTGGGTCTCGTCCATAGATACAGAACAGAAAGAATGAACGACTGAGTCTCGTCCATAGATACAGAACAGAAACAATGAACGACTGGGTCTTGTCCATATATACAGAACAGAAAGACTGAACGACTGGGTCTCGTCCATAGATACAGAACAGAAAGACTGAACGACTGGGTCTCGTCCATAGATGCAGAACAGAAACAATGAACGACTGGGTCTTGTCCATAGATACAGAACAGAAAGAATGAACGACTGGGTCTCGTCCATAGATACAGAACAGAATGAATGAACGACTGGGTCTTGTCCATAGATACAGAACAGAAAGAATGAACGACTGGGTCTCGTCCATAGATACAGAACAGAAAGACTGAACGACTGGGTCTCGTCCATAGATACAGAACAGAAAGAATGAACGACTGAGTCTCGTCCATAGATACAGAACAGAATGAATGAACGACTGGGTCTTGTCCATAGATACAGAACAGAAAGAATGAACGACTGGGTCTCGTCCATAGATACAGAACAGAAAGAATGAACGACTGGGTCTTGTCCATAGATACAGAACAGAAACAATGAACGACTGGGTCTCGTCCATATATACAGAACAGAAAGACTGAACGACTGGGTCTCGTCCATAGATACAGAACAGAAAGAATGAACGACTGGGTCTTGTCCATAGATACAGAACAGAAACAATGAACGACTGGGTCTCGTCCATATATACAGAACAGAAAGACTGAACGACTGGGTCTTGTCCATAGATACAGAACAGAAAGAATGAACGACTGGGTCTCGTCCATAGATGCAGAACAGAAAGACTGAACGACTGGGTCTCGTCCATAGATACAGAACAGAAAGAATGAACGACTGGGTCTCGTCCATATATACAGAACAGAAAGAATGAACGACTGGGTCTCGTCCATAGATGCAGAACAGAAAGACTGAACGACTGGGTCTCGTCCATAGATGCAGAACAGAAACAATGAACGACTGGGTCTTGTCCATAGATACAGAACAGAAAGAATGAACGACTGGGTCTCGTCCATAGATACAGAACAGAAAGAAAGAACGACTGGGTCTGTCCATAGATACAGAACAGAAAGACTGAACGACTGGGTCTCGTCCATAGATACAGAACAGAAAGAATGAACGACTGGGTCTTGTCCATAGATACAGAACAGAAACAATGAACGAGATACAGAACAGAAAGACTGAACGACTGGGTCTCGTCCATAGATACAGAACAGAAAGAATGAACGACTGAGTCTCGTCCATAGATACAGAATAGAAACAATGAACGACTGGGTCTTGTCCATATATACAGAACAGAAAGACTGAACGACTGGGTCTCGTCCATAGATACAGAACAGAAAGAATGAACGACTGAGTCTCGTCCATAGATACAGAACAGAAACAATGAACGACTGGGTCTTGTCCATATATACAGAACAGAAAGACTGAACGACTGGGTCTCGTCCATAGATACAGAACAGAAAGAATGAACGACTGGGTCTCGTCCATAGATACAGAACAGAAAGACTGAACGACTGGGTCTCGTCCATAGATACAGAACAGAAAGAATGAACGACTGAGTCTCGTCCATAGATACAGAACAGAATGAATGAACGACTGGGTCTTGTCCATAGATACAGAACAGAAAGAATGAACGACTGGGTCTCGTCCATAGATACAGAACAGAAAGACTGAACGACTGGGTCTCGTCCATAGATACAGAACAGAAACAATGAACGACTGGGTCTCCATAGATACAGAACAGAAAGAATGAACGACTGGGTCTCGTCCATAGATACAGAACAGAAACAATGAACGACTGGGTCTTGTCCATAGATACAGAACAGAAAGACTGAACGACTGGGTCTCGTCCATAGATACAGAACAGAAAGAATGAACGACTGGGTCTCGTCCATAGATACAGAACAGAAAGAATGAACGACTGGGTCTTGTCCATAGATACAGAACAGAAAGAATGAACGACTGGGTCTCGTCCATAGATACAGAACAGAAAGACTGAACGACTGGGTCTCGTCCATAGATACAGAACAGAAACAATGAACGACTGGGTCGCATCTCTGGCAACCGAACCAATAGAACGACCAGCCGGCTTGGGTAGCAACCCTAGATCTGTTTCGGGACAATATCTTGTGCAAGAATGAAATAGTATGAATAAATTCATCTAAATAAGTTGAATTAAAATACGTCAATCATTATTTGAATATGTTGGTAACTCGTTTGTCTCGTGCCAAACAACACCGGTTCCATAATATCCTCCAAACACAGACTTCTTGGGCATTGTCACTTTATTAGAAAATGATTGAATTACCCAATTTACCTTACCCAATTTTAAAACCATCATCCACTAAGAGGACCCAATGTCAGTCAGTAGTACACAACCCTTAGATACTGTTATCTTCTCTCGCTCTCCAGAGAAGAGTGACCTGACAGTTGATGCACTCAAGCTGCACAACGAGCTGCAGGCAGGAACCCTGGAGAGGGGTGCGGGTGACCGGGGAGATGCCTGTATGGAGGAGACGGCAGAGCAGGCCCTTTCAGAGAGGAGCGCAGGGACCTTCCTCAGTGGGTTGTCGGACTGCTCTAACCTCACCTTCAGAAAGGTGCAGCGCTTCTGGGAGTCCAACTCAGCTGCCCATAAAGAGGTGTGTAACTCTGGGGGGGCTGTACTATTCTAAATGACCTGGTAAGTGTACGTTCGGAAAGTATTCAGACCCTTTGACTTTTTCCACATTTTGTTACATTACAGCATTCTAAAAATGATTAAATTGTTTTTGTTCCATCAATCTACACACAGTACCCCATAATGACAATGCAAAAATAGTTTTTTTTTTTAGAAATGTTTGCAATTTATTAAATAACATCTACATAAGTATTCAGACCCTTTACTCAGTACTTTTTTTTATTGGGTAAGATGCTACAAGCTTAACACACCTGTATTTGGAGAGTTTCTCCTAATATTTTCTGCAGATCCTCAAGCTCTGTCAGGTTAGATGGGGAGCGTCACTGCACAGCAGTGAGAGACTTGTCTCGTAGCCACTCCTGCGCTGTCTTGTTTAGGTTTGTGTGTTTAGGTTTGTTTGTTTGTTTAGGCTGTGTGTTTAGGTTTGTTGTCCTGTTGGAAGATGAACCTTCACCCCAGTCTGGGGGCTCTGGAGCAGGTTTGCATCAAGGATCTCTGTACTTTGCTCCATTCATCTTTCCCTCGATCCTGACTAATCTCCAAGTCCCTGCCGCTGAAAAATATCCCCACAGCATGATGCTGCCACCACCATGCTTCACTGTAGGGATGGTGCCAGGTTTCCTCCATACGTGACGCTTGGCATTCAGGGTTTTCTTGTTTCTCATGGTCTGAGAGTCTTTGGTTGCCTTTTCCAAGCCGGCTGTCATGTGCCTTTTACTGAGGAGTGGCTTCCGTCTAGTCACTTTACCATAAAGTCCTGATTGGTGGAGTGCTGCAGAGATGGTTGTCCTTCTGGAAAGCTCTCCCATCTCCACACAGGAACTCTAGAGCTCTGTCAGAGAGACCATCGGGTTCTTGGTCACCTCCCTGACCAAGGCCCTTCTCCCCCCATTGCTCAGTTTGGTCGGACGGCAAGCTCTTGGAAGAGTCCTGGTGTTTTCCAAACTTCTTCCATTTAAGAATGGAGGCCGCTGTGTTCTTGGGGACCTTCAATGCTTCAGAAATATTTTGTTACCCATCGCCAGATCTGTGCCTAGACACAATCCTGTCTCTGAGCTCTACGGACAATTCCTTCGACCTCATGGCTTGGTTTTTGCTCAGACATGCACTGTCAACTGTGGGACCTTTTATATAGACAGTTAAGCCTTTCCAAATCATGTCCAATCAATTGAATTTACCACAGGTGGCCTCCAATCAAGTTGTAGAAACATCTCAAGGAGGATCAATGGAAACTGGATGCACCTGAGTTCAATTTTGTCTGTGAATGCTTATGTAAATATGGTATTTCTGTTAATACATTTTCAAACATTTCTAAACATGTTTTCGCTTAGTCATTATGGGGTATTGTGTGTAGATTGATGATGGGGAAAAATGTATTTAACCAATTTTAGAATAAGGCTGTAACGTAAAAAAACGTGGGACAAGTCAAGGGGTCTGAATACTTTCCGAATGCGTTGTATGTTAGGGTTTGGCCGGGGAAAGGCCGTCATTGTAAATAAGAATTAGTTCTTAACCGACTTGCCTAGTTAAATAAAGGTGAGATGAGAATGTTGTAACAGAAGCTGACATCAACGGTGTACCACTGTTGTATTGATGTTATGTTAACCTCTCCGCTGCATAGGGTCTAAACCAGTACCTTGTCAAAGATATTCACTCTTCGTATCGGTCTCGTCCCATAGATCTGTGCAGTGCTGGCTGCGGTGACTGAGGTGATTCGATCTCAGGGAGGGAAGGAGACGGAAACCGAGTACTTTGCAGCTCTGGTGAGTAAGGGCCTAATTACCGCTTGTGCCTGTCTATCATAGTTTCAATATCACTAGATGAATGACCCTCCTACAAAGGTATAATTGCGTTGGATGCTTGCACTTGCGTACGAACAGGAGGCATTATTAAGATGAATGTTATTCTCTGTTGCATTATGCTCCTGCATTGAAGTCGATCAGAATTCACATACGCACAGTGGACAATACTCTGGTCAAACCAGAAGAAAAATAGTTTGTTTTCATGACTAAACTTGGTGTGTGTGTCTCTCTCTCTCTGGTTTCAGATGACCACCCTGGAGGCAGTGGATTCAGGGGAGTCTCTGGCTGCTGTAGCCTACCTCCTCAACCTGGTTATGAAACGGTTAGTCCCACAGTCCGTCACAGCTCTCGCCCATGCTAACTGGGGTCACTAGCTGTTTCCGTAAACTTGTCCAGTGATTTTAATTTATTTTTTATTTTCATTGTCGACATTTAGAAAAATAGATCTGACATTTACCTGCTAGGGTGTGTTTTCATTTATACTGAACAAACGTGTAAATGTTTCATAAGCTGAAATAAAAGATCCCCGAAATGTTCCATATGCACAGAATGCTTATTTCTCTAAAATTTTGTGCACACATTTGTTTACATCCCTGTTAGTGCGCATCTCTCCTTTGCCAAGATTATCCATCCAACTGACAGTTGTGGCATATCAAGAAGCTGATTAAACAGCATGATCATTACACAGGTGCTCCTTGTGCTGGGGACAATAAAAGGCCAGTGTGCAATTGGAGGGACACTGCATTTGGCATGCCGACTGAAGGAATGTCCACCATAGTTGTTGCCAGAAAATTCAATGTTAATTTCTCTACCATTAGCCGCCTCCAACGTTGTTTTGGAGAATTTGGCTGTACGTCTACCGGCCCCTTTAAAAAATGTCTCCTATATCTGCCATTTCCATTACACACGTCACAATGATATTTTTTGCGACAATGCTTTTGTCAAATAAACCTGGGTCAATGGAAACCTGCCTACTGTCTTAGGTCTGACTGTGGTTTATGTGTTTTAAGTATTTGTTAAGTGATTTGAATATGTATGTGGTGTCCCTCAGGGTTCCAGCACCAGTGTTGATTTCTAAGTTCTCTGACACGGCCAAAGCTCTGATGGACGTCATGTCCACCCTGGCCAGCTCAGAGTCCGCCTCCGCACTCAGATGGGTGAGTGTGTGTGTGTGTGTGTGTGTCCGTCCGGCGGGTACCTTTTAACATAACTTTATTTAAATGTTCAATGTGTGTCTTCTTTCTCCAGATCCTGTCGTGCCTCTCCACTCTTTTGCGGAAGCAGGATGTCACAGTGTGGAGTTACCCGTCTACTCTGCAGACATACCACGGTCTACTCAGCTTCACTGTCCACAGCAAGCCCAAGGTACGCGCGCCCGCTCGCACACACAGAGAGTACCTTATATTCACAATCATTTGGCAATCAATTGTTTCCACTCTCCACCTCAGATCCGTAAAGCAGCGCAGCACGGTGTGTGTTCCATCCTGAGAGGCAGTGACTTACTGTTTACAGACAACGCCCCGACCCACCACCCTGCTGCCGCGATGGCCGCCAAGTTCTGCATCAAAGAGATTGAACAGGCAGGAGGTACAACCCCCTATTTGAATACAGAGGCAACGATTTAAGTCTGTCATTTTATTTATGAGGTCCGTTGTTTTAACTCTATACTCTCAAAGCTTTGATTGACAGGGCTTGCGGCTTGTGATTATGCAAAGCTAGAGAACTCAAATCGCCCCTACATGACCCTTTAATTAAGCTTCTCTGGATTTTTACATTTTTAATTCAGGCAGTAAGGAGGACACCACCACCCTGCACGTCCTGGGTCTCCTGAAGGACCTCATGGTCACCTTCCCTCTCAATGCCGTCAAGTCCTGCTGTGAGACTCTGCTCAGGGTGATGACCCTCAGCCACGTGGTGAGAACACGCATACCTACATACATACACACACACACACACACCTCACCTTCCCAAACTGACCTCTCCCTGCTTTCTCTCTCTAGTTGGTGACAGCATGTGCCATGCAGGCCTTCCATAAGCTGTTCAGTGGGAAACCCAACCCTGTTACCCTGTCTGCTGAACTCAATGCTCAGATCATCACGGTAAGGTCACAAAGCTAAAGTCACAGCCTGGGATCCAAAAACACCACCACATATTCATACCCCCTTTACACTGTAAACCTGGGCTGAAAATGGTTAAATGGGTTAACGGTGCTGTGTTATGTTCTTCCTCTCTTCAGGCCCTGTATGACTACCTGCCCAGTGAGAATGACTTGCAGCCTCTACTAGCCTGGCTGGCTGTAATGGAGAAAGCCCACGTTCACCTGGCCAGGTAGGGTACTGCACCCGGGAGGGTACACTACACCAGGGTACACTACACCTGCAGCAGTAAAAATATAGTTAACTGAATGTTCTCTCTCTCTCTCTCTCTCTCCTCAGTGTTCAGTCGTCTCTAAGTCTGGGTCATCTCCCTCGTCTCTTCTCCACAGCCATGTCCTGCCTCCTGTCACCTCACCCACAGGTCGTCTCTGCTGCCACCAATACACTCAAGGTAAGATACTTCAAGCTCACCACTTTGTTTACACCTACCCTGTTAAGTGGCCCTAACTGTGCTCGTGTGCTGTTAGACTCTGCTGTCGGAGTGTGTGGCTCCTCGCATGGAGGAGATCGGCCCCGTCAGCCCCACCGCTTCCTCTGGAAACCCTTCCTACGTCTGCAAGATGTTCCGGTGAGACTCACACACACTCACCTAGGGACAGTGCGCTCGCTCACTAGGGCTGGGTGATACGGCCTAAAACTTATAGCAGATTCATGTTCTCTTTTTTTTTCTCGCTAAATAAGCTTTGTTGCATAATTAAATGTATTTCAAACAGTCAGGAATAAAGTTATACCTAGGCTAAACATAAGACTTCAACCATAAGACCCACTAATAGTTTAATTGTTATATCAAAATAGTTTAACCTGTTTTTGTTTTGCAATAGTCACTGATCTGGCTTTCAAGTGTAACTAGAACCATGCACATCAGCTATTAATGACCAACTTCTGGTAGAAGGCATTATAGACAATTAATACAGGTCACATCAAGGACAAGCCCACTGAGTAGCCAGCTAATCTTTATATTTAAAGTCTAGCCAACTTTGATCTATTTGCTTGCCTACAAGGTATAACAGTTGAGCAGTTATGAATACACCCTTGTCTGTCTCCAACTGTTCGAACAACATACCCGGTTCACTTTCTTTTTAGATGTTGAAATCAAAATGGCCTACCTGGATAAGAAGAAGCTTATTTCTCAGAATGAGAACGAGTTGCCAATTCCTTACACAAATATATTTTTATGCCCAGTGCACATTTTATAAAACGCAGACTACGGCGTGTGCGCGCGCGGCATGAAATTGAGTATTATTTTTCCACAATCATGTTCATTGATACTCCTGTCTTAGTAGGCTCTGCCCAGTCCAACATTTTGGGAGTTGATAATTAAACGGGTATTGTTACGTAGGTAAAGTTTTCCTCTATTACGTTAAAATAATGTCTCGATGTCTTTCTGTGTCCATATGACCGATTTAATAAATAAATAAAATAAAAAAATATATTTTATGCCGCACCAAACCTCAAATGCAAATGGTGAGTGGAAACTGCTTGTCAGAGAGGAGGAAGGGATCTTTCGTCTCTTTGTTGTGAGTGGCAGGGGGAGGGGCTTGGTGTCTGCTAATGAAACAAAGAACGTCCTTGATTTTTTTTGCGATTTGGAACATCAAGCTAACTGACTCAAGCAGGGGTCAAGGCATAATTAAGGAGTTTATATATAGATATGTATGTTTTGATATCCAGTTTTATGCTGCCTCTGTGTATTGTAGTATCGTGGAGGAGGGTCTGTCGTATCGTTTCCACGCCTCCTGGCCGTTTGTTCTGCAGTTGCTGGGCTGCTTCTACAGAGCAGCAGGGAAACACACGCACCCGGTCATGACCAAGGTAATGCTCCCCGACAGGACCAAGTTGAAACACACACTGGCTTTGTCATGCCCAACTACTACTTAGGTACTTTGTTTCTCTCAGTCTCTCCAGTCTCTAGCGGACCTGCGCTCCACCCCCCGGTTCCCGTTCTGTGGTGAGCTGGACCTGGCTGTAGGTGGCGCTGTAGAGAGCATGGGACCTGAAGTACTGCTGACCGCTGTACCGCTCAACATCACTGGACTGGAGTATGTCTGCTACTGGGATTACTGTTTGTTACTAAGTTATAGCTGTTTATTACGTTAGTGGATTGTATTTTTTTACGGTTAGTTTGTATTGTGTCTTCAGAGTTGACCAGATTAATAATTGTGTGTGTGTGTGTGTGTGTGTGTGTTGGCAGAGACAATCTGGAGTTCCCTCGTAGTTGGTTGATCCCTGTCATACGGGATCACGTTAAGAACACGCAACTGGCTTACTACACGTCATATCTCCTGCCGCTCGCTGCCACACTCCGACAGAGAGGTAAATAATGGTTTGTGTGTGAATGGGTGTAAGCGTAAACAATGCATCGCTCATTTCTGTGCCTGTCTGTGTTGTAGCTGAGGAGCTGGAGAAGGCTGGACAGAAACTGGAGGCTAAAGTCTACAAGACACTCCAGCTGCAGGTAAGAATCTTGTTAGATTAGGTCTCCATGCGGTGAGGGTGTTCCGTTTTTATATCTGTCATTTATACCACGGCATTGCTGAATACTCCATTCTGATTGGCTAGAAAGGGTTTCTAGAGTCGGCGTTAATATATATCTCTGAAGTAGTTCCAACAATGGGTACCGTTTTACTGTTTGAAATCACTGTACCATGTAGTAGGGATGCACCGATATGACATTTTTGGCCGATGCGATATGTTCCTAGCCAAAAAACCCAATGCTGATATTTAAAAATGTAGCGGCCTTTTTAAGCATTCTAGTGCAGTTAAATGGCTGAAACACACTGACCAAAAAGTTATTTTGGTGGCATGTATGTATGTATGTCCCCATTACCAGTAAAACATGATCAAAATCTTTTTCTTTCACTTACTTGCTGTGCTTTTTCGTTTTCCGTTTGTTCTGTCGTTTCATTCTCAACGGGGATTTCATCATACATGTCAAGCAGCTCTGTCTGTCCGTGGCCTCTTTTGTCGTGGGTCCTCTTCGTCGGAGCGCACTGTCACTGTCTGTTTCCATCTTGTCCAGCTGTGTCTTAACATTTCATGTAAACCCTGTTTCTTGTCTGCATCGAAATAGCGGTCCTTGTACCGAGCATCGACCATGGTGACAACACACAGTAAAGAGGCTCAGAGAGAATGCCACCGACTCGCTTGTTCACAGCCTCTGGAAGAGTACTTTTGCGAGTTGTAACCCCACAGTCTGTCGGCAGTTTCAATGCCATGACACCGGGAATCACGTCTGCTGCAGACACAGTTGATCAGCTTATTTTTTTGAGTCAGTTGTTCGAATGGAGCTTGGAGTGTGTTCATGTTTCAAACATCTCAAATGGCATTGAACTGGCAGCAGCGGTAAGAGAACCAGCGCATTCGGCTTTCCTCAGTACGAAATCATCGTTGACTCATTGTGCTGTCAGACTCCGCATGCTCATGGGGCTGACATCGCTGGTCCAAATGTCAGTCGTGAAGCTAATAGCAGTGACGCCCATAGCAAGTAGCTCACGGATGGGTGTTTCATTGGAAACGGAGGTCCAACAACGAACATTGATTTGGGCTCCCGAGTGACACAGTGGTCTAAGACACTGCATCTCAGTGCTAGAGGCTTCACTACAGACCCTGGTTTGATTCCAGGCGGTATCACAACCGACCGTGATTGGTAGTCCCATAGGGCAGCGCACAATTGGCCAGCGTCGTCGGGGTTTGGCCGGGCTAGGCAGTCATTGTAAATAAGAATTTGTTCTTAACTGACTACTTAAATAAATGTAAAAAAATAATATTTGTTTCTAGAGACTTGTTTTTTACAGCGTCTGATGACCTTAAGATGGTGAGCTTTGAATCTGATTTTCTCTGGTCCCTCTTTTACTATGTTGCAGTCATGACGCAAGTTGCGCTCGTTCTCTCATCCTCCCAACATGCTGTTACGTTTAACCAGCTGTTTTCAGTTGAATTTGGTTGTCATATTGGCAGAGTTTCCTGACTCCTGGCGAGACAGGAACTTTTTCCTGTACCAGCCGAAATCGCTCATCTGCATAGGCTACTTGTTATGGATGTGTCCACATAAATGTCACTAGAAAACAGCTTAAGCCAATGCTGTTAATCTAGCGGCACTGTTTGACGTGACTTTGTTAGCTGTGATTGGCTAGCTAGAAGACAATGAAAAATAATGCTTCCAGCCTGCGTAGCAATCGAATATTATAATTAACTACTGGTGCACGTCTCCAGAAACCTTTTACCAAAATAACAAATGGCCAGTCCGCTTCTCTAGCAATCTAACCAATAAAACGAATGACCAGGTTTTAGTGGAAGGATGAAATGGTATGAATTTACTTACCGACTGAAAGTATTGATAAAAGTCGATTCGACCAGTAAATTTGTGCTTTAGTTTTGTTTGGCAACCTTGGTATGGGTGGAATAAACCGCTCCTCATCGTCCATTATCCCCCCCCCTCCCCAAAAGGACAGTGTCAGTGTTGATCCCATACATACCTACCAGACTTGAGTGTTGTCTCTCTCCTTGCATCCCTGTCAAAGCTATTGTGTACTTCCTGTCATAGCTGTACTACTCCTACTTAGGCCATGTTTAACGGATGCCCCTCATTTTTCTTAATAAAACACAAAAATTGCTTCCAGTAAAGAGAGACAGAACTTTCTCAAATTATGGCTGAACTATGCCTCTTAAACTCATATCTCTTAATTAGGCTGCTAGGTTTTGACTATAATTATTATTACTTTTTCGCTTGCCTCACTTTAAAAACAACATTCAATACAATTTGTATGGCCTCTTGGTGTTGTGTGTCCCTGTCACATCTGCACCATGATAAGGTGTTTAGTTTTCTCCCGGTGATATGGTGTGTTCTGTGTGTGGCCATTCCTGGACCGTACTCACTGGTGTGTTTCTGCTCCCGTCAGATCTGGACCATGCTGCCAGGGTTCTGTGTGGGGCCCTTGGACCTGCTGGTGTCGTTTAAAGGTGTAGCAAGGGCACTGGGCATGGCCATCAACGAACGGCCTGACCTACGACTGACCATCTGCCAGGCCATACGCACACTCATCACCAAGAGCTGTAACACCGGTACACGCACGCACACAAACATAAAGTCTAGACATTAGCTCAAGTTTCTCATCATGTGATGATAGTTCCCAGAACCTCCTCTATTACACACACACACACGCGCTATGTAGGTCAGTTGCTAAACGCTCCTCTGCTATGTTCCCCCTGTAGAAGAGGAGAAGGCGGAGGTGGGGCGTTTTGCTAAGAACTTCCTGCCCATCCTGTTCAACGTGTTCAGCCAGCAGCCTGCTCCTGGAGACATTAGCCCCTACAGGATGGCTGTCCTAGACACCATTAAAGTCTACCTGACTGTCACAGACCCACAGGTACACACTCTGGCTCCTTAACGATCACAATTGTTCTTTTGATTTCCTCGCCTCCTTCTCAAAACGCAATGGAGGACAAGTTCCAAAATTCCTCTCCTCTGACTTTTCCTCCCCTGAGTTTTGAGAAGGCGAGAAGAGAAGATTCATGGAATCTAGGAAAAACTGAGAGAGCCTCTTTCATGCTCATTCATTTAGAGACCCACACCTCCATGCCTCAACAAAATGCCTTTAAAAAATGTACGTTTTGTCTCCTCCTGGTGGTGTAATGTTTTACCTCTCAGATGGTGTGTACCTTCCTATCGAAAGCTACAGAAAGACTCAGCAGCCCAGACAGCACTGAGTTCATACGGTAGGAATGTGCTTAGTTAGTTGTGTTTGGAGTGAATTATAAGATTACATTTCTGTATTACAATTGAATTGCCAATTACATTACTGTACACTGCCAATACCACATTCCTATTAACATTTAACAAAATGAAATCAAAATCTCACATCTGTGTCTCCCCCCAGGTTGTCTGTCATGGACCTGATGGTTGCCATGGCACCCTGTGTAGATGAGGTCACAATGAGTCAGACCTTTGAGCTGATTAGGCCATACCTGGAGGTTAGGACACGTGACATTTTGACTGCGCAAAGTTGTGGAGATGTTTTCCAAACCAGCCATATTATTTTAAATGCTAAACACGTCACTTTTAAAAGTGCGTAATATATTGTTTAGATTACCAGGAGTTGAATAACAGATTTATTTCCCCCTCCCCCCACCGCTCATACGTGTTTCCCTTTCTGATTTTTGGGTGTGTAGAATAAGGAGCCACACATGCAGAAGAAGGCATACCGCGTATTGGAGGAGATGTGCGGTGGAGAGAGGGAGGAGTGTAGATCTTTCGTTCTCTCTCACCTGGAGACGCTCAAACACGTTCTGCTGGGGACACTGAAGAATGCTTCATCTCCCGCCAAGAGGGTAAGACTGTGTGTCCTCGCCCTTAACTGAGTGCAAGGACGGCTCAACCAGCTTAATTTTTGTCTAACTCTCCCTCTCGTTCCCTTTTCCTCTCTCAGCCCAGACTAAAGTGTCTTATCCACATTGTGAAACAGCTGAGTGATGAACACAGAGACTTCATCACTGCCCTGCTACCAGAGGTATACACACACACACACACATACACATACACACGCGCACACATACTCACGCTAGCACTCACACACTTACACTATTCTTTAACTCTCCTAGGTGATCATATGTACTAAGGAGGTGTCAGTGGGAGCTCGTAAGAACGCCTACACTCTACTGGTGGAGATAGGAAACGCTTTTATCAGGTTCTGTGGAGATGCCAAAGGTAAGGATTACTCGACCAGAGGCGTTTGGTTAGGCTTACATGTCCTCTAGATTCTTACTATCACGTAGAGTTACTCCCCGTCTTTCTGTCCCTCTGTAGAAGCCTTGGAGCAGTACCTACTGTTGGTCTACGTGGGGCTGACCGGCTCGGTCACGATGATCACATGTACAGTCCTGGCTCTCACCAGACTGGTCTTTGAGTACAAAGGTAAATCCCCTGACACTGTTTACAGGGTGTGTTTATGGTGTGTTTATGTCCCTCTAGTTCAGGGCGTTCAAACTTGTTTCATGGGGGTTCGAGTGTCTGTTTTTTATTCATTCTTTCCTTTCAATTTGTATCCAATTAAGATGTAGGGAACCAGGTGAGGGGTCTTCCTAACTCATCAGTGACCTTAGTTGATCAATCTAGTACATGGGAGGAGTGAAAATCGCAGACACTCGGCCCTCCGTGGCATGAGTTTGACAGCCCTGCTCTAGCTGATTTCATCACTGGCGCAGCTGTTACAAAGTGTGTGTGCGTGTCAGACTCTATAGACATGGGATCGATGGAGCACCTCCTACACAACGTGTGCCTGCTGCTGACGTCTCGGACCAGGGAGATTGTGAAAGCAGCGCTCAGCTTCGTCAAGGTCATCCTCTTCGTCATGGACCCCAAGACGCTGGCTGGACACGTCACTGTGATGGTAGGGTTGTGTGCGGTTTGTTGGGTTTCTGGGTCTGTGTAGCAGAAAAACCACTTATGTTGGTGCTGAAGTTGGTTTGCAGACCTTTGCTTGAACATGGTTGTGTGTCTCTCTCAGATGGAGGGTGTTGGGAACATCAAGGATGACGTTAGAAGACACTTCAGGACGAAACTGAAAAACATTTTCACCAAGTTCATCAGGAAGTTTGGGTAAGTTTAGGAAACATATTTGATTTGACACTTTTCACTCTAGTTTGCTTGCTAGATGATTAGCCTTATGTGGATCTGAGTTGAAGAGTGGCATGCTGTAGCTGTTTTTATCAATACCCACATGGCAGTAATGGACAGGGACATATTGTACACACATTGGCATAGATGTTCCATATCCTGTATGATGCGTGTTTTGTCCGAGGTACTTGGTACACCCCTAATAATGTCGTCATTCACACAAGGGGCACGTCTGAGACCTCTCTCTCTCACACACACACACACACACACACAGTCAGTTCTCTGAGCCAGTAGATAATCTTTGGGAGGGATGTGCGAGACGGACTGATTTTAAGTGAATTAATAAAGTTTGTGGCAATACGCTTTGCATATTTTGCGGGCGTTTCACAAAGAACGAGGGGAGTTTATTGATGTTAGCTTCAACTGTAAGCTAAGGAAGGTTAGACGGCCAAGCTGAAATCTATCGGTATCGCCTTGCATTGTGAAGGCATTTTTCTTCTAACAGTTTCTGCATGCCGTGTCGCATTATTCACTCATGCTGCACAGAAGGGGGACATCGGCTGCGCTGATAGACTGACTTGATCCGTGAGACACAGTTGACATTACCGGCAGCAACAAAATCTAGTACCGAAAACGTATTTCATGTTCAGTATTGGAAAAGGTACAGAAGTTTCCGTACGCCGTTCAACACTACATGGACATATGGTTTACATTGTTTTCATGCTCATCAAGCCATTGTGACCACGCTTGCCCTATGGATGGGGGCATTGCCATGGTAGCCAAAATACCGGCCTGCCCCACATTTTTATAGATGACTTTAAGCATTATGGGATGTTAGTCGGGGATGTTATACCAACCTACAGGGGTTCTAAAATCCACAAATCGAATGGCTAAATGATCCATGGTATGACCATCTTACAACAATTCCATATGTTACCTAGATATCGCGAACCAAGGATGTAGACTTAACTCCGGAACCACACCTGTGTGGAAGTATCTGCTTTCAACATACACTACCGGTCAAAAGTTTTAGAACACCTACTCATTCAAGGTTTTAATTTTTTACCATTTTCTACATTGTAGAATAATAGTGAAGACATGAAAACTATGAAGTAACACATCAGCACTCCATCAGTCTCCTTCTTGGTCAAATAGCCCATACTAAGCATGGAGGTGTGTTGGGTCATTGTCCTGTTGAAAATCCAATGATAGTCCCACTAAGCCCAAACCAGATGGGATGGCGTATCGCTGCAGAATGCTATGGTAGCCATGCTGGTTAAGTGTGCCTTAAATTCTAAATAAATCAGTGTCACCCGCATAGCACTCCCACACCATAACACCACCTCCTCCATGCTTCACAGTGGGAAATGCACATGCAGAGATCTGTTCACCCACACCCAAAATCTCCAATTTGGACTCCAGACCAAAGGACAAATTTCTACCGGTCTAATGTCCATTGCTTGTGTTTCTTGGCCCAAGCAAGTCTCTTCTTCTTACTGGTTTCTTTGCAGCAATTCAACCATGAAGGCCTGATAGTGCTTGATGGTTTTTGCGACAGCACTTGAAGATACTTTCAAAGTTCTTGAAATGTTCCATATTGACTGACCTTCATGTCTTAAAGTGATGATCGACTGTCGTTATCTCTTTGCTTATTTGAGCGGTTCTTGCCATAATATGGACTTGGCCTTTTACCAAATAGAGGTATGTTCTGTATACCTCCCCACCTTGTCACAACACAACTGATTGGGTCAAACGCATTAAGAAGGAAAGAATTTCCACAAATTAACTTAAGGCACACCTGTTAATTGAAATGCATTCCAGGTGACTACCACATGAAGCTGGTTGGGAGAATGCCAAGAGTGTGCAAAGCTGTCATCAAGGCAATGGGTGGCTACTTTGACGAATCTCAAAAATAAAATATATTTGTATTTGTTTAACACTTTTTTTTGGTTACTACATATGTGTTATTTCATAGTTTTGATGTCTTCACTATTATTATATAATGTAGAAAATGGTAAAAATAAAGAAAACCCCTTAAATGAGTAGGTGTTCTAAAACTTTTGACCGATAGTGTATACTGAAAAAAATATATATAAACACAACATGTAAAGTGTTGGTCCCATGTTTCATGAGTTGAAATAAAAGATCCCAGAAATGTTCCATACGCACAAGAAGATTTACTCTGAAATGTTGTGCACACATTTGTTTATCCCCGTTAGTGAGTATTTCTCCTTTGCCTGTATAATCCATCCACTTGATAGGTGTGGCATAGCAAGAAGCTGATTAAATCATGTGAAATACATTGATTAGGGCCGAATTCCTTTTATTTTGACTGATTTCCTGATATGAACTTTAACTTGGTATAATTGTTGCATTTCTATTTTTGTTCAGTGTACTTTATGTTCCCTCATTTACTCAAGTGTTTCCATTATTTTCGCAGTTACCTGCACGTTATAAAACATTCAAGTTAAAAAACAAGTGAAATCCATGACTACATTGACTACATTGTGAAGAGGACTGGCCACCCCTCATAGCCTGGTTTCTTCCTAGGTTTTGGCCTTTTCTAGGGAGTTTTTCCTAATCACTGTGCTTCTACACCTGCATTGCTTGCGGTTTGGGGTTTTAGGCTCAGTTTCTGTACAGCACTTTGAGATAGCCCTTCTTACATCAGCTGATATATAAATACATTTGATTTGTAGGTTTGAGTTGGTGAAAAGCAAGCTGCCTGCGGAGCATCATAAGGTGTTGGTGAACATCCGTAAGGCTGAGGCCAGAACCAAGAGATCAAGACTGGCAGACGAAGACCACGACGACTCAGACAGCGGGGACGACAAGCCAAAAGCCAGGGGAGCGAGGTATACACACGCTACACTACTCTTGACTCCGTAATACACATCTTAACATTCGATTTGTGACTCTCTCTTCATCACTTCTTCTGTCCTCTTCCCTCCCTCAGTATTGAGGAGATCTTGGCCGAGTCGGACTCTGATATGTCAGATGACGAAAGGCCTAAGGGCGCTAAGACCCAGAAGCCCACAAAGCAGAAGGGGCGGGCCTGGCTGAAGGAGGGACAGGGAGACGAACCACTCAACTTCCTGGATCCCACTGTCTCCCAGAGGGTCTTGGGTAATGGAGCCTTTACTCTCAACTTTGTGGTGTTGAAACTACAACTGTGTATCATTCCAGGGAGCGTATTTCCTTCCCTTTGGTCATTCAGATCAGGATGAAACGTCTGGAACTACTGCTAACATCCACCCAGTTGTCTCCGATCAACAAAGAGAAGTGATCGAGGGAAGGAAGGATTGTCTGGAATGAAATATGACTAATATTGATCTAGATTTGTTCATTAGGACATGCAAAGGAAAATGTTTTCAACAATTTGCGATATGAAAATGAGCTGTTCTTATTCGACAAGTCAATGTAGTTTCTTGCTGTTGATGTCAGTTTTCTTTTTGGTGCTTAATGATCACGACCCATGGTTTTTGGTAGACGGGGAGATTAATTGTTTTGTATGGAGAGTGTATGTATTGACCTGGGAGTGTGTGTGTGTTTCAGCCACCAACCCAGACATGAAGAAGAGGGCAAAAGTTCAGCACAACTTCAAGGTCACGTCAGACGGAAGACTCATCATCAAAGAGGACAATGACGAGGGAGACAAGACTAAAGGTCACACACACACACACAGACACCCAAACTCACTCTTTGTTATGGGAGGAGAGAGAGAAGTGATCTGAAATTCTCTTCAACCACATTTTCATCTACAACTAATTTAAAATAAAATATATACTTTATCTTCCAGTTTGTGGAAATGAAAATGAGTATTTTGCCTTCACCCACATTACTCAATCTCTACATCTAGTAATAGTCTATCATAACCTGCTTCTGCTTTCTCTTTGCGGTCCAGGTTGGGTTACTGTGTAGCTAAATTATGATGTGAAAAGGGCTTTATATATCCACGAATCCATCTTTTTTTGTTCACATTTCAGTATGATGTTTCTCTCTTCCCTTACAGATGACGAGGGAGAGATGAAAGACATTCTGGAGGAGGCTGGAGTCAAGAGTGTGAGTATCCATCAGTGTTGCCTACTGATTTTCCACGTTACCATGGGATCTGTGCTCACTGTGGCGACTTCCTAGACGCGGTACACGACCTCCCCACGTCCCGAATAAAGCTCCTTTCATGTTGTAGCATCGGGACAATATGCACAAACACTCGTGAAACTGGCTTCATCGGAGGGATTATACAACCTGTTAAATGTGTCTACCCGAAAGTCCACTCAAGCCACATTTTCACTTAGGCTGCATTTACACAGGCAGCCTAATTCCGATCTTTTGCCACTAAATTGGTCTTTTGACAAATCATTTGATAATTGTGCAACATGTTAGAATTGGGCTGCCCATGGAAACACATTGCCATTAATTAGGTTGGATAAAGTTAGGATTTGCCACTAAATGAATATCATTGTGTAAGAAGTTGCCTGCTGAGATTACTGACACAAGGGTGGGAAGAGTACTGAATATTGTACTTATGGTAGAAGTACAGTTTAACCTCATTCGATGTAATGGCAAAACGTAGATTTCCGCCTAAATAGACATACCCAAAGGTACATGCTATTCATGTGTAATTACATGATTCGGACATGCAAAAACTTGGTATATATTTGGAAAGAAACATCTGGGAGATTATGAGGAAATGATAGGAGTTACAGTTGAAGTCGGAATTTTACATACACTTAGGTTGGAGTCATTAAAACTAGTTTTTTTTCAACCACTCCACAAATTTCTTGTTAACAAACTATTGTTTTGGCAAGTCTGTTAGGATATCTACTTTGGCATGACACAAGTAATTTATCCAACAATTGTTTACAGACAGTGAGTTATAAGTCAAATAATCTATCACAATTCCAGTGGGTCAGAAGTTTACATACACTAAGTTGACTGCACCTTTAAACATCTTGGAAAATTCCAGAAAATGATGTCATGGCTTTAGAAGCTTCTGACACAATTTGAGTCAATTGGAGGTGTACCTGTGGATGTATTTCAAGGCCTCCCTTCAAACTCACTGTCTCTTTGCTTGACATCATGGGGAAATCAAAAGAAATTAGCAAAGACTTCACACAAAATATTGTAGACCGCCACAAGTCTGGTTCATCCTTGGGAGCAATTTCCAAACACCTGAAGGTACCACGTTCATCTGTACAAACAATAGTATGCCAGTATAAACACCATGGGACCACACAGCCGTCATACCGCTCAGGAAAGAGAGGCGTTCTGTCTCCTCGAGATGAATGTGCTTTAGTACGAAAAGCACGAATCAATCTCAGAACAGCAGCAAAGGACCTTGTGAAGATGCTGGAGGAAACAGGTACAAAAGTATCTATATCCACAGTAAAAACGAGTCCTATATTGACATAAACTGAAAGGCTGCTCAGCAAGGAAGAAGCCACTGCTCCAAAACCGCCATAAAAAAACAGACTATGGTTTGCAACTGCACATGGAGACAAAGATCGTACTTTTTGGAGAAATGTCCTCTGGTCTGATGAAACAAAAATAGAACTGTTTGGCCATAATGACCATCATTATGTTTGGAGGAAAAGGGGGAGGCTTGCAAGCCGAAGAACACCATCCCACCCATGAAGCACGGGGTGGCAGCATCATGTTGTGGGGGTGCTTTGCTGCAGGAGGGACTGGTGCACTTCACAAAATAGATGGCATCATGAGGAAAGAAAATGATGTGGATATATTGACGCAACATCTCAAGACATTTAGTCGGGAAGTTTAAGCTTGTTTGCAAATGGGTCTTCCAAATGGACAATGACCCCAAGCATTCTTCCAAAGTTGTGGCACAATTGCTTAAGGACAACAAAGTCAAGGTATTGGAGTCGCCATCACAAAGCCCTGACCTCAATCCTAGAAAATTTGTGGGCAGAACTGAAAAAGAAATGTTTAAAGGCAATGCTTCCAAATACTAATTGAGTGTATGTAAACTTCTGACCCACTGGGAATGTGATGAAAGAAATAAAAGCTGAAATAAATAGTTCTCTACTTTTATTCTGACATTTCACATTCTTAAAATAAAGTGGTGATCCTAACTGACCTAAGACCGAGAATTATTTTCTATTAAATGTCAGGAATTGTGAAACACCGTAGCCAAATACATTTAAACTTAAGTTTATGTAAACTTCCATATGTCCACAGTTTCTGGTTAGGGTTGATTCTAATAGTCACAGTGGGTACATCTCCTATACACTTCCTGATAAACTCAGTCACCGTATCAGTGTATTCATCCATGTTATTCTCAGATGCTACCCGGAACATATCCCAGTCCGCGTGATCAAAACAATCTTGAAGCGTGGATTCCGATTGGTCAGACTAGCGTTGAATATTCCTTTTTCAAACTCCCGAAAATGCCTAAACATGTAGCCTAGACATATCCAATGTATTGTCCCCACATACAAATGAACTGTTTCTAAAGAAAGAACATATAAAAGCAACAGATATATACACACAACAATATATAAAAATGTCTTATCAACTTGGTTACACACGTGTCCTTCACTAAAAAAGGTGCAAGAATAGAAATAAGCTGAACTATTTACAAATGGCTTTTGTTTTGCATCAAAAGTGTAAATAGATTAGATTCCACTTTCACCATACCATGTGCATGTTGTGACTTGTCTCTTGGCATGCGAGTTGGATAGTGGCACTCACCTTGAGTGTTGATTTGGGCCCCCAATTCAGCCATTCCCAACACCAACTGCTCTCGGAAAGCCAACTGGGAAAGAGGGGTTTGACCTTTTTGCTTTGGTCATCTACTTGTGGAGAATTAAAGCTATTTTATTGTAGCAATGTCCACAAAGTGTTGAAATAGTCTACTATTTCCTGGTCTTGTGGAGGACCTGGTAGTAATGCAAATAGAAGCACAAATAAACAATGGTCATGAGAGTTTAGTGGCCTCTCCAAAGTTACAAGGATGAAACGGCATACAGTGAACTAATATGAAACATGGACAATAACTACTTTGGAATTATATAACATTGAAATGACTTGTTACATAGGCCTATGTAAACTAAATCAAAAGCGCAAAATGCAGACAACTTAACTCTAAAAGGGGATCCAATCCTCCTGGAAAGCAATTGGCCAAGTCGAAATCCTCGTATTTTTCACGTTTTTCCCCCTCTCCTTGAGAAGCCATCTTTTATGCTAAAGCGATGTCACTTTAATTTCAGTCTGTTTACATTGTTAATGTAGCGTGCTCTGTGAGTCTTGTCTCTGAGCCAGGTAGCAATATTTTGCATTACGCATAAAAGGTTCCAGGCCTTGCTTTGTCCCACCCAGGTGAACTGCATATCCCTGGAAAGCTTATCTCATTGGCTACAAAACTGTCAATGTGCCATAACCAATCCCCTGTGTAATGGATGCCTACAGTGTGTAAGCAAGCAACACATTTTTGATGCGCAAAGATATAGTCACTCGGTGGACATTCAATGTTGCTATTAAGTCATACATCTTCCGATAACATTGTCAATATGTTAGATTTGTTCCTACCAACCTAAGGATTCATTTGATACCCCCATGTTGCTATCGGTCAAACACAGACCAAATCGAAGCTTACCTTGTAAGATGTTTGTTGAAAACGTTGAGCAAAATAAACATTTTGACTCTTGGGGCTGGTGATCAATAACTAGGTCACAGGCAGACAAATAATATATTCCCATGATTTGTGGAGTCCTGGCTGTCGCTGTGTATCAACGTATTCAGTGTTTATTTTGTTTATGCTTCACAAAACTAACCGGAATGTAGGTAGCAGCCATCTTGAAATTAGGTCATCGGCTCGGCCTCCCCTTTATATATTTGTATGCCAAAATATATGGTTGTAAATCACACCCAAGATTTAATTAAGATTAAAATTAAATTAATGTACAGTAGGAACTAGGTTCATTTATTTTATCAGTTGTAAACAGGGCACATCTGTATGTTAAAAAAAAAAAAAAGCTATTCAAATGTAAATAAAAAAAATCTATAGAAAATAAAGTGCATAAACAAAGTTGCCAGACTTCAATATTCTTCAGACTCGAGAAATAAACAATTGTAATTATTTCAACCATCAATCACTCATTCACTCCTCTGTTACTTTTTAATGTCATGGAACCGGCTGATATTCACTCAAACACCCATTTACACTCTTTCCCTCACTCACAAGCTCCCCCACTCACCAGGGTGGAAAGAGTACTGAAAAATCCCACTCAAGTAGAATAACTGTTACTGACAAAAAAAAATACTTGAGTACCAGTACTCGTAAAAGCTACCCTGACAGTAACAAGAGTATTTGAAATGTGTTACTTCCTACCTCTGCTGACACAACTTCTGAAACCTCTGAACCCCCCATCTCTTTCTCTCTTAGATAAAGACTAAGAGGAGGACATTCCGGGATGGTCACTACGATGACGACATGGAGATTGAACCCCAGCTGAAATACAAAGGTACAGCTGACTATAAGTCTGTCTCTATTTGTCTGTGTTTTCTGGTTGCTGGTCTCAGCCGTCTCTTGTGTGTATGCATTCATGCAAGTTCTTTCTTTCAGCTGGAGGCTCGGGGATCCACAGACCTCTGGGTGGGAGCAGAGACCTGGGGGGAGACTACAAGGCCAAGGTGACACATGCACACAGGCTGAAGTGTGTTTAGGTTGATTTCAAGCGGGGACTATTGGTCAGCTCTTTGTTGAATCTCCACAAGGCTGAAGTGTGTTTTTTTTTGTTTTTTTTCTCCAGAAGGGTAAAGGAGATGTGAAGAGGAAAGGAAAGGTTGATCCATATGCCTACATTCCTCTGAGGAAAGCACAGCTCAACCGCAGGTAAACACATAGCAATGAACTAGTAATAAACATTGTAGTAGAGTTGTAATGGCGAAAGCTTAATAACCCTTTGTTGTGTTTTGCGTGTGTAGGAAGAAAGCAAAGATGCAGGGCCAGTTTAAAGGCATGGTGAGAGGGGCCCAGAAGGGAGCGCAGTCTGGGAAGAGGATGCAAAGGAACAAGAGGAGGGCCTGAAAGGTTTACATCCCAAAGGTTGAATGTGTCCTTCTGCCTGTTGTCCAAGAGGGTCTGTGCATAGAAATCTAATTAAAGCTAATTCTATGGGTCTGAGTCTATGCAGTTTATTGCTCAGGCATATCCCCCCCCCCCCCCATAACAAGCAGTCCATGTATGTCTGCGAGCAACAGAATGGGAGAAGGAACGAGAAGAGGATTTGAATAGCTCTTCAAATGGATCTGTAGATTTCTCTTTTGGGGGGGTCTTGCCTAATTCCCATTGTTATCAATGGATACAATCAGGCGTACACATGAAACTTTAGCTTTATAGGTGTGTTCAATTAAAATGTCTAATGATGGATAAACATCTGTTTTTAAATGTATTTATGTTCCCTACTTTTAAAGGATGGAGAAAAAAATGTTGATGGTGTGAAAATGAAGAATGACTTGTTATTGCTCTGTTTGACCGCTAGATGGTGGTCTAGATTGCGGTTGAATATAAACAAGTGTTGGTTAATACATATTCCAGCGCATGAAATTAGGATTACTGTTTGAATGTATTAAACTATTGATTCATCAGACTTAAAACAGTTTTCTTTGTTTAAGATTGATTGGCATGAAGGAAATACAGAAGTGGGTTTTTGCCCAAAATCAACACCTAGCCCCAGACACTTCTCCATTTAGATTTGATTAACATCAGCAATATGGCTTCTTCTATAAGACGTACACTCATCCCTTTCTTCCAGATCTACAAGGCGGCATACCAAATTGGCTGTAGGGTTGGGGAGGCTGGGAGTTTATCCTTGGGAGGCTTTGGCTGTAGTGTTTGAATGAAGCAGTCTGTCATTGCAGTGGGGGAGCCCTGTTCACGCCGTACTAAAGCAACTGTGAACAGGAGAGCAACAGAATGGCTCCATTCATGAAATGACTAGAGTACTACAACACTCCTACTGTTCATTGTTCTGACCAACCCCTCTGACACAGCCGAGCAAAGGAAGTCTGGCCTGCTCGCTCTCTCCTTCCTTCCCTCACACTCTTTCTAATCTCGTCACCCAGACCCAAATAGCTGTGCTTATGTAAGTCTCATGAGAGAATGCCCTCTGTAACCTGAGCAGATTTCAAGATGATGAAGACCATGAGACTGCACAAGGGTTGATGAGTGAGTGTGAGATCTGTCATCACTTGAAGCCTGAGTTCTTGTCTTTGGGCTTGTGCTCAGCAAATGATTCATGTAAATTTAAATATTTTAGGGGTAGGGTCTATGGAGGAAAAGAGCAGGGGGTAAGAGAAGTGGGGGCTAGGGAAAGAAGTGGGTTTTGTACAGACCAGGAAAGAGTTACCAGACACGCGAGTCGTGAAGCCGTCACTTGTTACATAATTAGTCGTAGGGTTACACACGGAACCGATGACCATTTGAGTAATTATCTAAACCAGAGGTTCTCTGAGGAGACTGTCCCATGCCTCTCTGAGGGGGTAGGCAGATGTTCTGGCCCATTCTCGGAATAAATCGACAAACTGTTTATTGCCTTTTTGATATTTGGGAGCACTGAGTAATTATGAACTCAATCTAATAATCCATCAAGAGTTTCCTTACAGTACGATAAATTAACTACATTTACCATTTACATTTTATTAACCTAAAATAATAAATATGTCTAGGTTTCAGCACCCGTAACTCATTTATTATACTCGTCATATCAGCTCAGCTGGTTAACATGACTTAAGGAAAGTCACTTGCATATAGGGCTGGTGTATAAATATACATCCCTTCAAATTAGCGGATTCAGGTATTTCAGCCACACCTGTTGCTGACAGGTGTATAAAATCGATCACACAGCCATGCAATCTCCATAGACAAACAGTGGCCATAGAATACTGAAGACCTATGGTGGGGAGAACAAGTATTTGATACACTGCTGATTTTGCAGGTTTTCCTACTTACAAAGCATGTAGAGGTCTGTAATTTTGATCATCTGGTACACTTCAACTGTGAGAGACGGAATCTAAAACAAAAATCCATAAAATCTCATTGTATGATTAAGTAATTCATTTGCATTTTATTGCATGACATAAATATTATCACCTACCAACCAGTAATAATTCTGGCTCTCACAGACTTGTTAGTTTTTCTTTAAGAATCCCTCCTGTTCTCCACTCATTACCTGTATTAACTGCACCTGTTTGAACTCGTTACCTGTATAAAAGACACCTGTCCACACACTCAATCAAACAGACTCCAACCTCTCCACAATGGCCAAGACCAGAGAGCTGTGTAAGGTCATCAGGGATAGAATTGTAGACATGCACAAGGCTGGGATGGGCTACAGGACAATAGGCGAGCAGCTTGGTGAGAGGGCAACAACTGTTGGCGCAATTATTAGAAAAGTTCAAGATGATGGTCAATCACCCTCGGTCTGGGACTGCATGCAAGATCTCACCTCATGGGGCATCAATGATCATGAGGAAGGTGAGGGCTCAGCCCAGAACTACACGGCAGGACCTGGTCAATGACCTGAAGAGAGCTGGGACCACAGTCTCAAAGAAAACCATTAACAACACTACGCCGTCATGGATTAAAATCCTGAAGAAGGATGCGTACAACCCCAAGAACACCATCCCAACCGTGAAGCATGGAGGTGGAAACATCATTCTTTGGGGATGCTTTTCTGCACTGTATTGAGGGGAGGATGGATGGGGCCATGTAACACGAGAACTTGGCCAACAACCTCCTTCCCTCAGTAAGAGCATTGAAGATGGGTCGTGGCCATGACAAAGACCCGAAACACACAGCCACGGCAACTAAGGAGTGGCTCCGTAAGAAGCATCTCAAGGTCCTGGAGTGGCCTAGCCAGTCTCCAGACCTGAACCCAATAGAAAATCTTTGGAGGGAGCTGAAAGTCCGTATTGCCCAGCGACAGCCCCGAAACCTGAAGGATCTGGAGAAGGTCTGTATAGAGGAGTGGGCTAAAATACCTGCTGCAGTGTGTGCAAACCTGGTGAAGAACTACAGGAAACGTATGATCTCTGTAATTGTAAACAAAGGTTTCTGTACCAAATATTAAGTTCTGCTTTTCTGATGTATCAAATACTTATGTCATGCAAAAAAATTCCCAGAATAGTGGAGGCTGTTGTAGCAGCAAAGCGGGAACCAACTCTATATTAATGCCCATGATATTGAAATGAGATGTTAGATGAGCAGGTGTCCACATACTTTTGGTAACATAGTGTATTTAACTTTTTTTTCTCAAGGCAAATATGGACAATTCTTTAAATTTTTAAAGTTGGTACACAGAATAATAATGCTGGATGCAAATATTGGAAAGAAAATGCTTTAATGATGGACAAAATTATTTTCACTTAACAGATGAACACAAAGCAGATTATAATTTTAGTCTCTAGTGAGGGACCTTTAGCCTGGCCTCCAAACAAACATTATAAAAAGTTTACATTTGAGGTTACATTTAATTCCTCATCAGCCTATCAAAGATATTAAACTTTTTCTCCACAAACCAATGGCATTTCTTTAAATATGTCAACTCGGCCAGCAGAGGGATATTGTAAACCTCCAATGTCAAGGTTCACAATATCCCTCTGTGGCCAAGTTGACCTATTTACGATTCAATCCATGTACAATTCAATACCATTACAATTGGATTTCTGTTCATAAGACAACACAATTTGAGGAAACAGAATTTGTCTGCACCTCCTAAAAGACCAGAGGCATTTACTGTGAACTCAGTAGTTTATTCGGTATTCACCAAAATATGATATTTGCTGTCCAGCAACAAACCTTTGAGATCAAAGCCTGAACCCGTGTATTAAATAAATACCTTTGCTTTTGGTGGTGTGAGGAGAGTGTTTTGGGGGGTGTTACTACTGTGAGGGCGTAATTGGGGTTTGTCTTGTCCTCAGGGCCTGGGTGGCGGGCGAGAGGGAGGGGGGCCTGGGGGTGCACGGGCTGGAGGGGGGCCTGGGGGAAGTCGGCTGGACGGGGGGGCACGGGAGGGAGGGATGGAGACGGAGGGAGGAGTGGAGTGTGGGGGAGGAGAGGACGGTTGGACTAGAGGCCTCTGAACTGGAGGAGGGGGAAGGGTTTGAGAGCGACGGGCAGAAGGGGGTCGAATGGACTCCTTGTTTTTTACGCGTGTGAAGTTGATACAACGACCCTGCAACACAGACAGACGGAACCAAGTTAGACCAGGGGTTCAGAACACAGACGCCTTTTCCACAGTTAGTTACATCACTGTTTGGCTGCAGAGTCTTCTGATTAAAAGGTGACAAAGTAAACCAGCATGCACATACACACGTGTGTGTGTGTGTGTATATGTCCTGTTTGCATCAAGATAGGTGAAGATTGGCGGGAACAATGCAAACTAAGAATAATGGTATTAGGGTGCTAATAAAAACAAGTGTTAAAGAATCCACTCTTCTAGGTGGTCCGAGTGTTGCAGAGAATTTAGAACTGGGCCGTTTAATTGGAAACAACTTTCCAGAGTCTGTAACACATCGTCTCTGAGTCTCACACACACACACACACACACACACAAAGCCCCTTTACAAGTTCTTCACACGTCATTAACTGGGCAGAATACATCTTCAAATCACGAGGTGCAATGAGGGGAGAAATCAAAAGACAATGACTTTTTTATTTCTGTATTGTTATTTAGGGAGCCAATTTCAGATGCAAACACACTTTTCTGTGAAAAGACAAAGCATTATCTCATCTCTGTATGTTTTTGAGTCATCTTCCAGGGTTTTATTCATACATAGGTATTGGATGTATTTTAAAAATTGTCATACAACTTAATGACAAATCAAAACAACAAAAGGCACAACGACAAAAAGTGCAACAAAAACGACAAAAGCACACGGTTAAAAAGCACATCAACTACGAAAAGCACAACAAGAAAAGGCACAGGGATAACGAGCTCAACAATATAACACAAAGCACTAAGACATCCAGATCAATTATGAAAATCTCCCATCTCTGACAAACACACACATCTCACTCTCCCATCTCTCCACATTACTCTCACTCTAATGCGCTCATGAATGGCCATCAGCAGGTTACCAGTTTCTGCCACAATGTGTGTGTGTGTGTGTGTGTGTGTATGTCATCCTCTGTGAAAGCGCGTCACCCAACCAGATGGGAAGTTGAAAGGCCACAAGCCAAATTGTGACAGAAGAGATTCCCTTTCATTGTCCCCTGATGGCCCTGTCACACAGCGGAGAGGAGAGGAAATAGGGAAAAGTAGGAAAGAGGGAGGAGAGGGCCCTGTTTATTAAATAGGCAAAGCAAATCAGGACCTCCCATCTTCTCTCTCCACCAAACTCACATTAACCTCTGGCCAAATAGAGATATCACATCTGCAGAATAAGGGTCTTGTTCCGCTATATGCATAGCGTGTGTAAGTGGATCCTCGGTTGTGTGATGGAGGGATCTTATACAGTTGCCTGTGAAGTGTGTGTGTGAGTGGATCCTTTTAAGGTCATGTGAGGTGACATGCAGAGCTGTCAGTTCAGAGCGCACTCTCATGAAACGCCGCGATGCGTGGGGTTTTGTTCTATCCTCGCAGGGACCTAAAAGTCCCCACAAGGATAGTAAAACAATTTCCCACGAGGACAAAGGCTATTTTGGCTTTAGAGGGCTAGGATTACGATTAGAATTAGGAGTTAACCCTAAAGCTAGGGTTAGGTTTCAGGAAAATTCTCCTTCGTGGGGACATTTCCCACATCCACACGAGGACAAAGGTTAGTTTAGGGGCTAGGTTTAGGGTTACAATTGGGGTTAGGGAAAATAGGATTTTGAATGGAAATACATTAGAGGTCCCCATGAGGATAGAAAAACAAGTGTGTGGGTGTGTGTGAGAGAGGGACTGAGAGGTTTGGGTATGCTGAGGGTTGTAAATGGAGCTGTGTTTGTTTCCCACCAGAGGCGGGTTATGACTTGCCTGAGTAGTGAGTACCAGTATCTTGAGTTAACATTCCACTCCTTACCACTGCTTTCGGCAATCTTAACTATGATCTCAACTTTCAATATGCAGTTGTTGATTGGTAGTTGGAAACAGCATGAATATTTTCTATGTCGTTATGGAACACAGGGTGCGAGCAAATTTGGCGCAATGTCGAATTTTTTAAGAACAAACAACACCTTGATGACCTGCTGCGGTCATTCCCTCGTAAGAAGGCAGTGTCACTGCAAGATCACGTTGTTCAAAGTCAAGTGGCGAGAGAGGACTCCGTAATGAGAGAAAAAAAATATTTGGAAAATATCAGCCTACAAGATTTAATCGAGCAGTGTTTGCTCCAGTTGCATCCCATTAATGAGAGGAAAGAAACTAAATAACCGGCCACCTGTCGTCATTCCTCGAACACATGCTGATCAGTGCTTGATATGATATGAAAGAAGTATGCGAGAAGTACAGGAACTGTCAGTCCCCCCCCCCCCCAAGTTGGTACATTAGACTGTTCGCCGAAATTCACAAATGACATTATGCTATATAGACCTCTTATTATTTATTCACTATTAAGGTTTCATACATATTGTCCATAACTAGTATTATTATAGCCGACATGAAAAAAGTAACCATTAATGACACTGGAATGCTGCTGTATCTGATCGCATGCAGGCCTACCATCTATTGCCGTTGTACACTTGATTGAGGCACTAAAACCCCCGCAAAGAAGTCTAACCCCCGCAAAGTAGAACTGCACTGTAAGTCACATGTGGCCAACCCACCGTCTGCAGAGCTCCTGGGTGTGCAGGCTTGGCAGGCTTGTGCAGATCCAGCCCTGAAACACCCAAGTCTGCTTATCAAGGTCCTGTTGAGCAATTGGTGTTTAGGCTACAACGAGGTTAGTCCAAGGCTCGACGAAATGCCTGCACACGCAGTAGCTCTCCTGGAGGATGGTTGCTACCCTTGATATAAAATATTGTTTAATTACAACCAAATACTTTGTCGTATTTATAGAAAATCATTCCCCAATTCAATTAATCGGGGATCAAATGGATAAGGCTACTTTGAAGTAGCCTAACTAGACATGTTTATATACAGTACCAGTCAAAAGTTTGAAAAGACCTACTCGTTCAAGGGTTTTTCTTTATTTGTATTATTTTGTACATTGTAGAATAATAGTGAAGACAACAACACTTTGAAATAACACATATGGAATCACGTAGTAACCAAGTGTTATACAAATCAAAATATATTAGAAATGTTAGATTCTTCAAAGCAGACACCCTTTGCACAATCTTGGTATTCTCTCAACCAGCTTCACCTGGAATGCTTTTCCAACAGTCTTGAAGTAGTTCCTACACATGCTGAGCACTTGTTGGCTGCTTTTCCTTCACTTTGTGGTCCAACTCATCCCAAACCATCTCAACTGGGTTGAGGTCGGATGATTGTGGAGGCCAGGTCATCTGATGCATCACTCCATCACTCTCCTTCTTGGTCAAATAGCCCTTACACAGCCTGGAGGTGTGTTGGGTAATTGTCTTGTTGAAAAACAAATGATAGTCCACTAAGCGCAAACCAGATGGGATGGCATATCGCTGCAGAACGCTGTGGTAGCCATGCTGGTTAAGTATGCCTTAAATTTGAAATAAATCACAGACAGTGTCACTAGCAAAGCACTATCACACCACCTCCTCCATGCTTCACAGTGGGAACCACATGCGGAGATCATCCATTCACTTATTCTGCATCTCACAAAGACACGGCGGTTGGAACGAAAATCTCAAATTTGGATCCATCAGACCAAAGGACAGATTTCCACCTGGCTAATGTCCATTGCTCGTGTTTCTTGGCCCAAGCAAGTCTCTTTCTTATTGATGTCCTTTGGGCTCCTGAGTGGTGCAGCGGTCTAAGGCACTGCATCTCAGTGCTAGAGGTGTCATTACAGACCCTGGTTCAATTCCTGGGCTGTATCACAACCGGCTGTGATTGGGAGTCCCATTGGGCAGTTGCGCAATTTGCCCAGCGTCGTCCGGGTAAGGTTTGGCCGGGGTAGACCGTCATTGTAAATAACAGTAGCAAGAAAAGGTATGTGAATTACATGGACTTCTGCATCAATTGGTCATGAAATTTGATCTGATCTTCTGTTGTTGATTTACTTCTGTGTTTTGGGTCGTTGTGCTGTTGTATCACCCAACTTCGATTGAGCTTCAATTGGTGGACAGATAGCCTTACATCCTCCTGCAAAATGTCTTCAATTCATTGTTCCGGCGATGAAAGCTTCTTCCAATTCGAGGTGAGTAATCGCTGTTCTGATGTCCAGAAGTTATTTTCGGTAGCAGCAACATTATGTACAAAATAAGTTGAAAAAATAAGTTACAAACAACACAAAAAAAATTATGTCTTTATATGCTTTTCCAAGAGAGAAATCACTTTGTTTAATGAAGCCTGATCACTGTTAGTTAGTGTTTGTTGCTGAATTATGATGACCGACAGCTTGTTGTTGAGTCATACACCAAGCGTTGGGGGTCATCGCGTTTTCTACCTTGGCAGTACTCTGCGCCTTGTGTCTGGCTGACTGTTCGTCTCTGTGATGGCTGTCAATCATTTCCTGTAAATCTCCAACGGTCCAATTTTCAAAAGGCTTGCACCTTTTATCTTTATCTTTCACCTTTATTTAACCAGGTAGGCCAGTTGAGAACAAGTTCTTGATTACAACTGCAACCTGGCCAAGATAAAGCAAAGCAGTGCGACAAAAACAACACAGAGTTACACATGGGAGAAACAAACATACAGTCAATAACATAATAGAAAAACTGTATACAGTGTGTGCAAATGAAGTAAGGAGGTAAGCCAATAAATAGGCCAATAGTGGAGAAGTAATTACAATTGGTCAATTTACACTGGAGTGATAGATGTGCAGATGAGGATGTGCAAGTAGAAATACAGGTGTGTAAAAGAGCAGAAAAACCAAAACAAATATGGGGATTAGGTAGGTAGTTGGTTGGATGGGCTATTTACAGATGGGCTGTGTACAGCTGCAGCGATCGGTAAGCTGCTATGACAGCTGACGCTTCAAGTTAGTGAGGGAGATATAAGTCTCTAACTTCAGAGATTTTTGCAATTCGTTCCAGTCATTGGCAGCAGAGAACTGGAAAGAAAGGCGGCCAAAGGAGATGTTGGCTTTGGGGATGACCAGTGAAATATACCTGCTGGAGCGCGTGTTGCTATGGTGACCAGTGAGCTGAGATAAGGCGGAGCTTTACCTAGTAAAGACTTATAGATGACCTGGAGCCAGTGGGTTTGGCGTCGAATATGTAGCGAGGACCAGCCAACAAGAGTATATAGGTCGCAGTGGTAGGTAGTATATGGGGCTTTGGTGACAAAACGGATGACACTGTGATAGACTGCATCCAATTTGCTATTTGCTATTTTGCTAATTACATCGCCGAAGTCAAGGATCGGTAGGATAGTCAGTTTTACGAGGATAGTCAGTTTTGTTTTACGCAGCATGAGTGAAGGAGGCTTTGTTGCGAAATAGGAAGCTGTTTCTTGATTTAACTTTGGATTGGAGATGCTTAATGTGGTTCTGGAAGGAGAGTTTACAGTCTACAGTCTACAGTCTTGAAGAGCATGCATTTAGTTTTACTAGCATTTAAGAGCAGTTGGAGGCCACGGAAGGAGTGTTGTATGGCGTTGAAGCTCGTTTGGAGGTTTGTTAACACAGTGTCCAAAGAAGGGCCAGATGTATTGTATACAGAATGGTGTCGTCTGCGTAGAGGTGGATCAAATAATCACCCGCAGAAGAATGACATCATTGATCTATACAGAGAAAAGAGTTGGCCTGAGAATTGAACCATGTGCCAGAGGTCCGGACAACTGGCCCTTCGATTTGGCACACAGAACTCTATCTGAGAAGTAGTTAGTGAACCAGGCGAGGCAGTCATTAGAGAAACCAAGGTTGCTGAGTCTGCCGATAAGAATACGGTGATTGACAGAGTCGAAAGACTTGGCCAGGTCGATGAAGATGGCTGCACAGTACTGTCTTTTATCGATGGCGATTATGATATCGTTTAGGACCTTGAGCGTGGCTGAGGTGCACCCGTGACCAGCTCGGAAACTAGATTGCATAGCGGAGAAGGTATGGTGGGATTCGACATGGTTGGTGATCTGTTTGTTCACTTGGCTTTCAAAGACTTTATAAAGGCAGGGCAGGATGGATATAGGTCTAACAGTTTGGGTCTAGAGTGTCTCCCCCTTTGAAGAGAGGGATGACCGCGGCCGCTTTCCAATCTTTAGGAATCTCAGATGATACGAAAGAGAGGTTGAACAGACTAGTAAGACTAGTAATAGGGGTTGCAACAATGACGGCGGATAACATTTTAGGATGAGAGGGTCCAGATTGTCTAACCCAGCTGATTTGTAGGGATCTGGATTTTGCAGCTCTTTCAGAACATCAGCTGTCTGGATTTGGGTAAAGGAGAAGCGGGGGGAGGCTTGGGCCAGTTGCTGCGGGGTGTGCAGATCAGTTGGCTGGTGTTGGGATAGCCAGGTGGAAAGCATGGCCAGCCGTAGAGAAATGCTTATTGAAATTTCTGTTTGAAAAAGCTAGCCTTTGCTTTCCTAACTGACTGTGTGTATTGGTTCCTGACTTCCCTGAAAAGTTGCATATCGCGGGGACTATTCGATGCAAGTGCAGTACGCCACAGGGTGTTTTTGTGCTGGTCGAGGGCAGTCAAGTCTGGAGTGAACCAAGGGCTACATCTGTTCTTAGTTATACATTTTTTGAAAGGGGCATGCTTATTTAAGATGGTAAGGAAAGCAATTTTAAAGAACAACCAAGCATCCTCTACTGACTGGACGAGGTCAATATCCTTCCAGGATACCCGGGCCAGGTTGGGTAGAAAGGCCTGCTCGCAGAAGTGTTTAAGGGAGCGTTTGACAGTGATGAGGGGTGGTTGTTTGACCGCGGACCCATAACGTACGCAGGCAATGATCGCTGAGATCCTGGTTGAAAACAGCAGAGTTGTATTTAGAGAGCATCATCCACTCTTTCCCCCTGTCTTTGCAAGCACTCACTGGAAAGGTCAAATGCTTTGCTCAGTCTGACCAAATAATCCAAGCAGCTCTCTGACTGTCTTGGTAAGGTTTCATAGAAGTATCCTAATGTAATTGAGGATTAGACTGCCTCTTCAAAGTCCTGCCTCAGGATATTGTATTTAGCTTCAGGGTCTCTGCTTAAGTGAACGGAGAGGGTTTCCACGGAGCCCAATCCTGAATATGTCTTTAGCCCGCCCCATTAGTCAGTCCTGTATCTCTTGCCCCTGTTCTTATGTACTGCATCCCTTTTTTTCAAGTAAGCCTGCATAAGTTCTTGCCATTCAGTCACTGTGCACCGGTATGTGCTATAACCCCTGAAGTGGGGTGGTTCTCTGATGTCTGACTTCAGAATTAGATTGACCACTGACCAATCAGGTATTAGTACTATGGGCTGGGGAGTGCTTAGAGCAGCCCCTGCTAGACTCGTGGCAACTTGATTTCCTATTTCACGGCCCAGTTGTTTGACTAACTCTGCTAGGGCTATGTTGATCCGGGTCGCGGCCCAAATCTGTAGCGGTCGTTATATGTACCACGGAAAAACCAAGAAATGAAGAGCGACACCACGGCTGTCTTTTTTGGGCTTTAATGTAGATCTGCAATGGTATTAGGAAAAGTCAGGGCAGGAATGAATCATTCTTCAATGCACTATCTGACAAGTTGTTCTTTCTCTCTGTGTCACTGTTTCGTGAGCAAATTAGAGCAGATGGTGTTAATACTATATAGCCTTCCGGGATTTTGTTTCAATGCAAGCACATTCTGCCTAGTGGCACAGTTTTGGCCGCATGAGAAGAAAAATGTGACTATTCAGCCAACCATCCTAAAATCTCATAAGAAAGGTGATGTTTTTGGTTTAACAGTAAAGCCATACTATGCAAATATATTTGGTTCTGTTATGTAAAATATAAAATGAATCATTATGTGATCTTCCAAGACATTGATTCAGCTTTGATCTAACTTGATTAAACAAGCACCATTGTGAGAAGTGGTAGCTTGACACGACACCAATGCTTCCACTGCAGCGAACGAAGCGCACCAAGTAGGCTATAGCCTACCTCCCGCAACATTTGGTGATGGCGAAACAAGAGACCACGTGTGGCTTTTATGAAGATCTGGGAATATTTGGCCAATGAAACATTTTTGGTTCGTCTCAGAGATTGTAAAGCAGTTAGGGAGGGAGACTTTCAAACAGTTTTGCATGAAGAAGCAGCAAATATGTTGAATGAGCAACTAATGATCATGGAGAGCATCACACGTTTGAGGAAATTACAAAGGGCTAAAATGCGGGACTGTCCCGCACAATCTGGGACGTGGTCATTCTACTACCTGGGTGCCCAGGCCAGATGCATCGAATCCCCTTATTGAATATAACGGTTGTTCCCATTCAAGACAATGGTGGTATAATGGGTGGACTGGGGAGTGTACCCATAAGAGCAAAGCAGGAAGTTAAAGCATAAAGTAAAAGCAGGAAGTGTACCCATCAATCTGTGCTGTGATTTGTTGAGACCACTCAACAGACATTCCATTCCATTGTATGAGCCAAAGCTGATGTAATTAGCATCATTTGAATGTTACCATGGAAATTATTGCATCACAATACCAGGCAGCCATTGCGAGTTTTACAACGGGTGGGTCTAATCCTGAATGCTGATTGGTTAAAACGGCATTCCCGATGTGTCTATTCCACAAGTTAACACTGGCTAAATCTATGACTTTAAAATGCCTATTTACTCTGTTCCATCTGACTGTGCAATCCACTGTCTCATCAGCCCAGCCAAGCAATTTATGAACTTGATCTCCACTATAAAAAGTATCTAGACATTATCTCACATTTCTTTGAGACTAATATTTAGTTTTCAACAGCGGAGATTTGTATAAGTCTTGCCTTCTTTCTCTCCGATATTTGCAACATTGTTTCAATAATCAAATTCAATCTCCAGCTGTCCTATAGTAATGAATGTGTAGGGACAAGACAGACAGACAGGCAATGTTTTTCAGCGAGTCGAAATCATGAATCAGTTGGTATCATTTTTATGGATATATACAAAGAAATGTCCATTGAAAACAGGTAAAACGAAACAAGTGCAGCTAGTTTGCAGTCTTTCCAGCTTCAGTTTGAAGTGATTGTGTTAGCTGTGTGGAGTCTGACATTTGCAACGGCAAATACACTTTTGACACGTTACCATCTCATTGTTTACTTTAACTTTCGTTCTGACTTCCTTGCTTGAAGACCAATAGTAAGATGCTCCTTTGTCCCACCTTCGTCCTGCCTACTGTAATTATCAATCTAGGAACCACGAAGAAGAGATCCTCCAGATTACAGATGAAATGGAAGGCCTTTGCACTAGCATGAAGTAGGACTATGTTTTTTTACACTTTTTACATAAAAACAACAACATTTATTTGGCAATTTAGTGCCGAGACATCATTCGCTGTTCATGTAACAATAAATACACATAGTTTTGAATGCATTTTAAGTACTTTTGGAAATTCTGCAATTTAAAATTAAACAATGGACCTGAAAACAGTCTGGGGTACTGCCAGGCAAATGTTACTGGCCAAAAGTGGTTTTGGGTGAACTTCCCCTTTAACTTAGAAATTAGAAGTTTGGAGCAACTTCGAAATTAGAAGTTTGGAGAAACTGAACAATGCTGAGCAGGAGTCAACCTCTGGATGTCAAAAACCATTTGAAATTTGATGTTTGGAGAAAAGTGCAAAAACCTATATAATTCTACAGTGAGAGAATGTTGGCAATAAGCACCTGAGACACAACTCTCCCTTACCCCAAACCACATTGGTTACAATACACCCGGCTCGCCACGCTGGTTTACAGCAGCATATGGAGGGGATTCCCTCCTCCCTCTCTCTCTGATATTCATGAGCTTGTGTTCTCATTGTGTCCATATGCTGTCTCTGGTGTAGGTCTGCTGCTCTGCTGCTTCCCTTTTCACGACCAGACCACCGCAGTCACAACCAACCAGGCTGCCCACATCAATCTACTGTTGCTACACTCTCTTTTCCCCTCTCAACTCAACAATGGGACTCCTTCTCAATGGGCTGTGTAATGTCCCTTGTGTGACTTTAGGGCCTCTCGCTCTGTGTTTTTGTGTGTGTGACTTTAGGACCCATCGATGTGTGTTTGTGCATGTGTGCACATGTATGCATGTGTGAGTGTGCGAATTCAGGGCCTCACTGTTTAATAAGGTGTTAAATCAGACCACCAAGGTTCTGTTAAAGGCACCTCTAACCTCTCTCCCCTCTAACCCTAACCCATTCACCCAGTCAAGAAGGTGTGAAAGACAGGATAAGGGTACAGAGAGATAAAAACAAAGAGCACTGAGAGGGAGAATGAGAGAAAGATGGAAATAGAGATAGTGAGAGAGAAGGACAGAGAAGGAGAGAGACAAAAAGAGAGAGACAGAGGGAGAAGAAGAGAAAGAGGATGAAAGAGAGGAGTAAATGTGAAGAAGATTCTCATTGAAAAGGAAGAGAGATAGAGAGGGCGGGTGGTCTCTCTCTGTCTCTCCCCTCCCCTTCTTTGCACAACAATAATACCAACATAACACAAAAAATAGCAGCCCTGTCACATCCCAATACATATTTTCTTCCAAGTGAATGAAACAGAGACTACTGGAAAGGTGGTTCCTATCTGTACTCACTGTCATGTTAAATGACATCATCTCTGCCTGATCCTTTTTTTAAATCTCTTTTTAGGCAAACTACTGTATCTGAGCTCGCAGTTTCTCCCAGGGGAGTAAGCAGAGGACTCCTACACAAAGCTGGAAACTCCATCAACTCCCAGTCAGTATCAGTACATAACTCTCCCTGTGTTTGAACAATAGTAGCTTTGTGTGTGTAGGACAGAAAGAGTGTTATTGGCGGTTCATTCAGAAAGTATGTGTGCACATGTGTGTGTCAGTAAGAGACAGATTTCAGCAGCTTATTCACAGAGTTCATATAGAAACATCCATCTGTGTGTGTGTGTGAGTGTGTGTGTGTTTGAGGCCGATAGCTGTACTATGGGAGCTACCAGTGACTAATAGTATAGTACTGTGATTGTTTCACTAGCACCTGCCATTTCTATGGTACAGAGAGTGCAGATGCTTCATTGAAAAGGATCACTGGAACACACACAAACAACCCAGAAGAGCGCTTTAGAGGAACCAGACTCTATAGGGGGATTCCTGTGTGTGTGTGTGTGTGTGTGTGTGCCTGTGTGTGAATAGTAACAGTCTCACCTTGTCTCCAGGCTGAGGTCTCATCAGGGACACCTGATCATATCCTCGACGACACAGAGCCCGCAGAGCATCCAACTTCCCCTGCGGATAGAGAAAGGGGAGTGGAAGAAGAAGGTTCCACCAGGGGATCATATTAAAAGCTGGGGATAAAAAAAATAAGCTTTTCTATGGTGCTCTATTAATTCTTTATATATCTTGGTGAATACCATAGTCCTTATTCACAGCGGAACATTCTACCATAGAAGGCTATTGCATCGAGCTAATAAACTGTTGTTGTATAATGTCAGGACTGATAATGACAAATATAGTTTCAAGCAGCCATGCCGGGGGTTCAAGCCAGAGTTATGGACTCGAGTCACATGAATTGGACTCGAGTCACCAATTTGATATCAAATAAAATAACTTGAGACTTGACTTGGACCCTAGACTCAGGACTCGAATGATCTGGCCAGGTTTTGGACCGTTTTGTCACTCATTTTGTGGCACAGAGTCTCTGTGGATTATATTCTTGTAAAGCTCAAAGAGAATCTCATGACAAATGAAATTCAAGTTCTGTGGTTGCAGCTTCACCTGCCTCATCGAAAGCCTTTTAGGGTGCTGCTATAGGTCACCAAGTGCAAACGGTGCGTATCTGGAGAATGTGTGTAAATGTTAGATAAGGTCTCTGATGCCAACAAAGAAATGTGTTTTCTTGGTGACCTGAACATTGGATTATTATAATCTAGTTGTCCTCTCAAGAGGAAGCATCTTACTGTTACTAATGATGTACCATGACCCAGGTTATCACTCAACCAACTAAAGCAGGGGTAGGAAACACTGTTCCTGGAGTACTGCAGAATTCTGTTCACAATTGGCACCACACCTGACCAATTGAGCTAATTGTTCAGTTCAGTGATTGCCTAAATTCAACACACCTGGTCTTCCAGGTCGGTTAAATCAAAAACATGAAGTGGATGCGGCACTCCAGGACCAGGGTTGCCTACCCCGAACTAGAATGTATACCAACAGTGTTGGATCTGTGACATCCACTTGTATTGATCATATCTTCACTAATGCTGCAGAACTTTGCTACAAAGCAATATCAGTTCCCTGTTTGGCTCTAGTGACCATAACATTGTGGCAAGAACAATGACAGCCAAAGTAGCAAAAGGCAGGGCCTACAATTATTTATCAGAGATCATACAAAATGTTTTCTCAGGACTCTTTTGTTGACGATGTAAAACATGTATGTTGGTCTGATGTGTTTAAGGAGGAGAATTCAGATCCAGCACTTGGGACTATTTGTCAAATTAGTCTTGACAAGCATGCACTTGCTAAGAAACTAACTGTGAGAACTACTGTGAGCCCCCTGGATTGATGATGAATTGAAAAATGGTATGGTTCAAAGAAATTATGCAACGAAGGTGGCAAACAAGTCAGGCTGCTCAGGTGATTGGTTGACATACTGTTCATATTGAAATTTGGTGGCTTAAGAAATTATATTACCAAAACAAGAGAAATGACATATTACCATGGAAAAAAAACTTTGGAGCACCTTAAATGATATTATGGGCTGAAAGTGCAATTAATCTTCATCGTTCGTTGAAGTTGATATGATTGATATAGCCTTTCATTTCAATGACTACTTTACTTGTAAAGTGAACAAACCGAGATGTCAAATGAAAACATTGAACAGTGAACCAACATATCTGTTCTTTTGAAGTTGGTCAAGTTGATGCGGAAGAGGTGGGAAAACTATTGTTATCCATCAATAATAATAAGCCACCAGGTATAGACAACCTAGATGGGAAACTATTGAGTATGGAAGCAGACTGTATTGCCACCCCTATTTGCCATGTCTTTAACCAAAGCCTAAAGGAGTGTGTGTGCCCACAGGAGTGGAAGGAAGCTAAAGCAATTCCACAACCTAAAAATAGTAACGCACCATTTGCTGTCTGTAACAGCCGACCAATCAGTTTGCTGTCTGTTCTTAATAAACTGATGGGGAACATGTTTTTTGAACAAATACAATGCTATTCTTCAAAGAACAAGCTGACTACTGACTTTCAGCATGCATATAGGGAAGAGACCTCAACTTGTACTGCACTGAAAAATACATTGATAATAAGATGATAGTTGGAGCTGTATTGTTATATTTCAGTGCAGCCTTTGATGTTATTGATCATCATTTGTTACTTAAAAAACTCGTTATGGCTTTACATCACCTGCCATTACATGGTTTGAGTAACTTATCCAATAGAACTCAGAGAGTATTCTTCAATGGAAGCTTCTCTAACATCAGATATGTACAGTGCAATATCCCTCAGGGCATTTGCCTTGGGTTGTTACTCTTCTGTATTTTTGCAAATGGTTTGACAATTGTATGATTGTGGGTGCTGATGTGTAGAGTGTGCAGAGACAGTGAGCTCACTGAGACTCTTAGCAAGGAGTTACTGTCAGCGTCGGAATGGGTAATTAACAATAAACTGGTCTTAAATACATCTAAAACCTTAAGCATTGCATTTGATTCAACGCATTCTCTTAGACCTAAAGCTCACCTGGAGTTGTGTATATAAAGGGTGTGACCACTGAACAAGTTGAAGAAGCTAAATTCCTAGGAGTAAAATTGGATAGTCAGTTATCATGGTCAACTCATATTGACAAAGTTGTTATGAAGATGGGTAGAGGTAGAGAGGGTCGCCTCGCTTCTAGTCCTTAGGAAATGGCAGTGTTTTGTTTTATTATGTATTATTTCTTATATTGTTAGCCCAGAAAATCTTAAGTGTTAGCCGGGAAGAACTATTGGATATCAGAGCGACGTCAACTTACCAGCATTACGACCAGGAATATGATTTTCCCGAAGCAGATCCTTTGTTTGAACCATCCAAGGCATTAAAACTGATTCCAGACGCTGACCCAAAACAACGTTACCGCAGAATAGATAGAAATTCTGGTCAGACTTCGGAGGTGTGCACACCACCCACCACTTCCGAGTATATTACTCGCTAATGTCCAGTCTCTAGATAACAATTTAGACGAAATTAGGGCAAGGGTTGCTTTCCAAAGAGACATCAGGGATTGTAACATACTCTGTTTCATGGAAACATGGCTCTCTGGGGATATGCTGTCGGAGTTGTTACAGCCACAGGGATTCTTTGTGATTTGCGCTGACAGAAATAAACATCTCTCCGGGAAGAAGAAGGGCGGGGGTGTATGTTTCATGACTCAAGTCCTTTTGTTCACCTGACCTAGAATTCCTCACAATCAAATGCCGACCGTATTATCTCCCAAGATAATTCTCGTCGGTTATTGTCACAGCCGTGTATATCCCCCCTCAAGCCGATACCACAACAGTCCTCAAGGAACTTCACTGGATTCTATGCAAACTGGAAACCATAAGTCCTGAGGCTGCATTTATTGTAGCTGGGGATTTTAACAAAGACAATTTGAGAACAAGGCTACCTAAATTCTATCAGCATATCGATTGTAGTACCCGGGCTGGCAAAACACTGGATCACTGCTATTCTAACTTCTGCGACGCATACAAGGCCCTCCCCCGCCCTCCTTTCAGCAAATCTGACCATGACTCCATTTAGCTTCTCCCCTCCTATAGGCAGAAACTCAAACAGGATGTACCCATGACAAGGACTATTCAACACTAGTCTGATCAATCGTAATCAAGGCTTCAAGATTGTTTTGATCACGCGGACTGGGATATGTTCCGGGAAGGTAGATCCTCAACAGTGGGGCCCCACAAGGGTGTGTGCTCAGCCCCCTCCTGTACTCCCTGTTCACCCATGACTGCGTGGCCCTGTACGCTTCCAACTTGACCATCAATTTGGCAGACGACATAACAGTAGTAGGCTTGATCACCAACAATGACGAGTGTGGTGCCAGGAAAATAATCTCTTACTCAATGTCGACAAATGTCGACAAAACAAAGGAGCTGATCGTGGACAGCAGAGGGAGCACGCACATATCCACATCGACGGGACCGCAGAGGAGAAGGTGGAAGATTTTAAGTTCCTTGGCATACACATCACGGACAAACTGAAATGGTCCACTAACACAGACAGTGTGGTGAAGAAGGCGCAACAGCGCCGCTTCGAACTCAGGAGGCTGAAGAAATTTGGCTTGTCACCTAATAAAACCCTCACAAACTTTTACAGATGAACAATTGAGAGCATCCTGTCGGGCTGTATCACCGCATGGTATGACAACTGCACCGCCCACAACCGCAGGGCTCTCCAGAGGGCGGTGTGGTCTGCACAATGCGTCACCGGGGGCAAAGTACCCTCCAGGACACCTACAGCACCCTATGTCACAGGAAAATAGCTTCTATCTCAAGGCCACCAGACTGTTAAACAGCCATCACTGCTGCCTCTGTGTTTAAATCATTGGCCACTCTAACAAATGGATCACTAGTCACTTTATTAATGCCTCTTTAATAATGATGTTTACATGTCTTGCATTACTCATCCCATATGTATATACTGTATTTTATACCATCTATTTTGTCTTGCCTATGCCGCTCAGTCATTGTTCATCCATATATTTATATGTACGTATTCTTATTCCATCCCGTTACTTAGATGTGTGTGTATTAGGTAGTTGTTGTGGAACTGTTAGATTACGGAACTAGAAGCACAAGCATTTCGCTACACTCGCAATAACATCTGCTAACCATGTGTATGTGACCAATAAAATTTGATCTGATTCAATGTCTGTTCTAAAAATATGTTTTGTGGTTTTGACACAATGATCAACTGCACTAGTTGTTCAGGGTTTGATCTTGTCCCATCTTGATTACTGTCTGGTAATATGGTCAGATGCAGCAAAGAAAGACCTGGCTGAATGAAAAGCTGCAGCTGGCTCCTTAACTGCACACATAGAACTTTGTATTGGTGTAGACTTGACGGACCAGATGGGACTCATTCCCACCCAAACTAAAAGGAGAAACCAATGTTTTCTCTGGTAGGCACAACCTACCTGGCACTATAAATAATAACCTCAAGTCAAAACCGTTACAATGTGAACAACCAAAACATCAACAACATGCATGATGAACTAACATCAACAACATGCATGTCTTTCATGGTTGAGGGTTGAGGATAAATTGACTACTTCTCTTCTTGTCTTTTTAAGAAACATTTGTGTGTTGAAAATACCTAACCACTTGTATAATATATTTAAAGTAGCTACTAAACAATTGAATACCACGTCAAGTTGGGGACAAAAAATTAAAATAAAAATTACAAATTAAATTAAATAAAAAAAAAATAGTGAAGACAAAAAATGGAATTAAATCAATTTGAATCCCATCTTGTATCAAAGCAAAATGTGTTAAAAATATTTCAGATTATATTTAAAAGGCAGTAAATATTCTGAGAACATTGTAACCTTGTAGATACATAGATAAGTTCTGCTTGACCTTAAGGGAATTTTCAAAAACAGATTTAACACTCCGAACTAATGGAAAACTGGAAACTCAAACATTTGTTTAACTTAACATTACAAAAACAAGTTTAACTGGGGAAAAACAGAGGAAAAAGAACGCCTATCACATTTGCATATGTATTCAGACCCTTTACTCAGTACTTTTTAAAGCAGCTTTGGTAAGTGATTACAGTTGTAGTCTTGGGCATGACGCAATATACATTGTACATATATTTATTTAGCAAGGAATTTAATGTCCCCAATATATGACTGTTCTGCTGCTCCAGTTTCAACTGTTCTGCCTTATTATTATGTGGACCATGCTGGTCATTTATGAACATTTGAACATCTTGGTCATGTTCTGTTATAAACTCTACTCCACACAGCCAAGAAGAGCTGACTGGCCACCCCACATGCAGCCCGGTTCCTCTCTAGGTTTCTTCTAGGTTTTGGCAAACTTTCTAGGTCTTTAAACATATTTTCTCCAGAACAGCTTGCTTTTACACCTGCATTGTTTGATTTTGGGGTCATTTAGGTTGGGTCACAAAATGAAAAAGCCAGTTTCTTGCAGCTTTAATGCTGAACCTCTAACTACAAAATGTATAAAGTTCCTTGTGTGTTTGACTCATGCAGCTATATAAATAAATTTGATTTGATTGGAAGATTTGATTTTGTCACACCAAAATTGCAGGGAGAAGCTTCAGTAGGAAGGCAGATGGATGGATAATTTCTGATTAAAAAAAAGGGAGGAGAAAAAGAGATTAGTAGATATTTTCAAGGCTCAAGTCCGGCTGCTGGGCCACTCAACCATTCACATCCACGTTCATAAAGACTTAAAACCTCTTAGATTGTCCTGCATTGTTCTGGTACCAAATAGCATGCATTAAGGTGATCTGTTCCCCGGACACAGTAGTATATTTTCTGAGCGCTCTGGATGCAGGTTTGAAACCTGAAACCACTTGCAGCTGAGATGTCATCTTCCCATTTCATTCACTCTTTCAACTGTCCATCAACTCTGGCTAAACCAAAACATCCACTGACACAGCATGATGCCTGCAACCACCATGCTTCACAGCGGAGGGATGGTTTTGTCTTGTTTCAAATTCAGAGATCGATTTATAGTCATTAATCTAAAATAAATGATAGATTTTCACGTTCTGGTTTCATATGAGATGAAGATCAGTTCTTGTTTCTCATGGTCTGAGAATCCAGCGATAGGTGCATTTTAGCAAATTTCAAGCAAACTGTCATGTGCCATTTTACTGAGGAGTGGTTCCATCTGGTTACAGTCTTGTCCCATCGCTAAACTCCGTACGGACTGTTGAGTGCTGCAAAGTTAGATGGTTGTCCTTCTGGAAGATTCTCCCATCTCCACAGAGCCGAAATCTTGAGCTCTTAACCCAGAAGAGTGACCATCGGAGGGTTCTTGGTCACCTCCGACCATGCCCTTCTGCCCCCGCACTGCTTCAGTTTGACACAATGCCTGCCAACCTGGGAAGATCTTGTCGGTTCCAAACTACACCATTTAAGAATAATTCCTTTTAAGCCCACTGTGTTAATTGGGGACATAATTAAATACTGCAGAAATGTTTGGAATTTTCCCAGATCTGTGCCTGTACTTGAGCAATCCTGTCCTCAAAAGTGAGCTCACCGGGCAATTTATAACTATTTTTCATGGTTAGTTTTTAACTCTGACAAATTCACTTTCAGCCGGACAACTAACCTAAAACACAAGGCCAACTACACACTGGAGTTGAAGATGTCATGTTCCAATCAGTTACAGTTTTACTTAAAGGTGGACTGGCAAGACTTGAAAATGGATGTCTAGAAACATCTTGAGGATGATGAAGGGACACAGGATGCACCTGAGCTCAATTTCAACTCTCAAATCAAAGGGTCTGAATACCTATGTAAATAAGGTATTTCTGTATTTTATTTGTAATACATTTGCAACACATTCTAAAAAATGTGTGTTTCGCTTTGCCATTATGGGGTATTGTGTTTTGAAACCCGAATGAGCTAGCAATGTTCTGTTTGTGTGTTACCTGTATAGGTGTGTACCACCTTCTTTCCTGAGGAGGTTTCCAGGGCTTGGGTGTGCGTGGTTTGGGTTGGTACGCTTCATACTCCTGTTCAGGCATCTTCACCACTGCATTCTTAGGCTTGTCTAGCTTAGCCCCTTCCTCTGTAGAACCTTTATCTCCCCACCGCACCTACACACACACACACACACACACACACACACACACACACACACACACACACACACAAAAGACAGGAATTCCTTTCAGACAATTCTATATTATCTGATATCCATTTCCGCACAGGGTCGGACACTGCTATAATTTGTGTGTGTGCGCGTGTGTGTGTGTGTGTGTGTGTGCGCGCTTGAAGGTATACCTCCATGCGTTTGATGCCCCCCACCCCTCTCCCTCCGTAGTAGGATGCGTCCACAGTGGGCCATCGCATTTTGGGCATACCATCTTCATCATCAGACTCCTGACATGGGAAGAGTTAGTTAGGAGTTGAGGTTTAAATGAAAGGTTTTATTTGTATAAATATGAGTATGGGAGTGGAGGTGTACGCTGTGAAACCATTCAGACATGTAGAGGAGTTTCCTTGGGTGACCACACAATTAAATATAACACTAGAATGGACATTTGCATCCTAGCAACATCAGGAAAAAATAATTGTATAATATCTATGTGTGTGACTTACTGGCTCTGGGGGAGGAGGTGGTGGGGGCTCTTTAATGACCTGGAGAGAGAACCATTGACATTGAACAAGTAAATCAGGAAGAAGATACATTAAACACTACAAAACATCCTCCCTCTCTATACGCAAAATGACTACAATTCCCATAGTAATACCCCTGACTTTGCTGAATGAATACACAAGAGCTAGTCTTACCAAGGTGCAGCAGAGTGGCCAGAACCACCACATGAACAGCAAGCCCAACAAAAGTGTCAGAACTAGCAATGAGATCAGCAGGAGGGTCCCATCAAACTGCACAGAGAGACACAGCAAAGGTGTAATTGCAAACCAATATGGTATCTTGTTTGGAGTTAGACTGAGATGAGATTGATTGGGGGGGGGGGGTTAATTTACTGGATTACGGTACAATTCTGGTGTGACTACAGACAGATCAAAAGATGAAGGAGAGAACATACCCACAGCCTCCTCTGATGACAGAGAGAGCAGAGGAGACCGCAGAGAATAGGCGGAGGGAAAAAAGAGGAGGAAACTATAGGAAGAACAGAAATACAAAAAAGGGCAAGATTATACCAAAGAGCATTATTTTTCATTGCTTCAGGATATGTGTTGTTGAATGTTGCTTACCATTTCAGAACGTTGCTTAGTGCTTATTTAAAATTGATTTATTTAACTATGCAAGTAAGTTAATAAGAACAAATTCTTATTTGCAATGACGGCCTAGGAACACTGGGTTAACTGCCTTGTTCAGGGGGCAGAACAACAGATTTTTACCTTGTCAGCTCGGGGACTCAACCTAGGAACCTTTTGGTTACTGGCCCAACGCTCTAACCACTAGACTACCTGGCGCCACAAATAAGTTTTCTTCTTTTTTTTACAACAAAATCAACATTTTTGATGTAAATGGTGTGTTATAGAAGGGTCCAGTCACCTTTTTTGTGATTTCACATGTTTTTGAGAAACCCCAAAACAGAAAATCCCTTCTTCATCCTCGTTGCGTGATATGGGAGCCCGTAAAACACATGAACAAAGGCCACGGAAATACTCAAATATATCCCGTTAGAACTGGAAAAGCTCTTATTATAGTGACGCAGGTCCTTCAATGTTTTGTGCACATGAAACTGTGTCATTCGCAAAGTTATATTTCATTTTGTCGCGACTCGAGCGATACCTCTCCCTTCATTCTACAGGTAACTGCCAAAATAAAAGAAACACTTGAGTAAATAAGGGATACAAAGTATATTGAAAGCATGGGGTGCTTCCACACAGGAAGTCCCAGACAATCATTATTATTCCGTCGTTTCTGGAGCCTTTGTTCATGTTGTTGAACATCGCTGTACTCACACATTCGATGGTGGTGATGTGAACAGAACTGGTGACGTAGGAGAGTCCTTCATTCATACTGACCTGGAGATAGATCACCCTGCAACACACACACAGCACTACATTACCCATCACACCCAGAATCCATATATAATATATGCCATTTAGCAGACTTTTACACACTTACAGTCATGTGTGTATACATTCCATATCCCCCGAACCCACTACCCCCAAATACCCCTACAGAAGGACCCCCAAAAAAAAAACACATCCATGTTCTTTTCAGACTTGAGCTTAATATATACCTTATGTACTGTAAGTAAACAATGCAAGTACACAATTAGTTACTTACAATGGCTGTTCTGCGTACTTGCGTACCAAACATAGGTGCAGCCCACAATTTGAGTCTCCGTGCAATCACGCAGGATCGCCATTTTGCATAGTTAATTGAGTTATTGCGTTGCATACTTGCATAACGTCGCTGTCGTATGAAAAACTTGTAACAACATCTTTGCCAATTTGAGCAGTAACTCCCCTCAATGAACTCGGAACATTTCATGACTCTGGGACCAAGAATACTTACTCAAAATACTTGCTGAAGTTGCACAATTGCATGTTCGTTAATGGGAAAATAGTTTCTGTTTTGAAGATAAAGGTAGAAATGAGGCTGTAGCAGGAACGCAAGACATTACATGCATCATGCCAAGGGACACGTGGATGCCCACCTGCACACAGATCTACGTTTGATACTCATGGCTTTCTTTAGAAATCTGAAGCATGAATAAGATCTAGGCCATTAACACATTCCTGTCTCCGTCCGTCTCTCGTCTGTTCATGCTCTCTTTCACTAATACCTGCTTTCGGACAGCCATCCCAATTTGGCCCTGTGGACTTTGGTTCGGCATGGGACCTGTAAGGCTTACCGTGTTGGGGAATGCGTCTTTACGGGGTCAGGGTAGCAAAGTAACAGTTGTTAGGATTGCATTGTCGACTGCCAGCAAGTCTTTAAAAAGGATGGGACCTTTGGACTTTGGGTTGATTCCAGAGTCCCAATGTGGAAAGTTGTCATTAGGCCACTGAATGACTTCCCCGCCCTAATGTTAGTGCTTCTATCTACAACACAGATCGTGGAGACACATACAGAGGGGAGGAATGTACATGTGTGTTTGTGTGTGTGTGTGTGTGTGTGTGTATGTGTGTTTGTGTGTGTAGGGTTGTTGCAAAAAAAACTCTACTAAATAGTGATTTGAGGTTGGTGGGTTGATATTTGAGAGGAGAGTGTGTAAGTGAATGATTTAGGAGGCAAGAGAAGAGAGGGGTCATTGAGAGTGTGGTTTAGGACTGAGGGAGGGGAGGGAAGGGAAGGGGGAGGCTAGGGGAAGGGGGATTGAGGTCATTTGAGGGTGGATGAGAAAGGAGGGAGCAGACAAAGACAGGAAATGGAAAAGGGAGAAGGGGGAGTTGAGGAGGGGAGGAGAGGCAAGAGGGAGTACATCCCCCCAGACTCCCTTCTAGGACCTCCCCCTCCCTCTCCCTCTCTCTCTAACAGAATGGAGAGAGAAAACCAGAGAAAAACAGAGATCACTACTGAGACTCACAGAAAAATATGTATTCCCTCTCCCTTTTCCCCCTTTTCTTTTGCCTCTGTACCTCTATCTCTCTCTCTCTCTCTCTCTCTCCCTCTTTCTCTCTCTGGGCAGGCAGGGGGCACAGCGCGATCAGCACCCTGGTGACAGAGCCATCGTACCACCCATCAATCAGCCCTCCGCCATGAGTGTGTGTGTATATGTGTTTGTGTAGCTTCTTCCAGAAGGTTTCCAGTCACCATATGCTTGCGTGACAGCAGCAATGATGACTTCATCATATGAGACAGGGCTGAGGGGGGTGTGTGTGTGTGTGTGTGTGTGTGTGTGTGTGTGTGTGTGTGTGTGTGTGTGTGTGTGTGTGTGTGTGTGGGGGCTTACATCTCATGGGCCCTCAAATGCTCTTAAACATTTCAAATATACACTGAGTATTCAAAACATTAAAACACCTGCTCTTTCCATGACATAGACTGACCAGGTGAATCCAGGTGAAAGCTATGATCCCTTAGTGATGTCACTTGTTAATTCCACTTCAAACAGTGTATATGAATGGGAGGAGACAGGTTAAAGAAGGATTTTTAAGTATTGAGATAATTGAGACATAGATTGTGTATGTGTGCCGTTCAGTGGGTGAATGGGCAAGACAAAGAATTTAAGTGCCTTTAAACGGGGTATGGTAGTAGGTGCCAGGTGCACCGGTTTGTGTCAAGAACTGCAACGCTGCTGGGTTTTTCACACTCATCAGTTTCCCGTGTGTATCAAGAATGGTCCCACTATCCAAAGGACATCCAGCCAACTTGACACAACATTGAAGTCAACATGGGCCAGCATCACTGTGGAACACTTTCGACACCTTGTAGAGTCCATGCCCTGACAAATTGAGTCTGTTCTGAGGGCAAAAGGGGGAGGGGTTTGGTATACTAAGTGCAGTTTGACATACAGTATTGTTAATGACACATAACCAAACCATCAACCATCATGTTTTTAAAAATAACCTTATGATTATGCATTTTCAGACAAGTGTGAAAGATAGAAATATGATGACCTTTAGGGTAAACACATAAAAACAGGCCTCATCGTCTCGCCCTTGGGTTGTTCACAGTTGATTTCCTCTTACTCACATGCCCCAAGTGTTGTTGGTCGAGCATGTGCTAATGGGGGTGGCTCAGTAACAGTAATAGAACAACACAGAGACTCATGGGCACCATTATGGGCACAGAAATGGAGAAGCAGCACAATTATGCCCATAGGGAGTGGGGGGTGTGGGTGTGGTTGTGGGCACGAGCCAACCTGACAGCCAGGTATTGACTGCTCCTTTCTACCCTTCTCGTTTTTGCTGAACAGTATACAAGCAGTTGGTTTAAGGGAGTGAACATGATTTATAATAAGGGTTACATTGAGAAAATCAGACCCCTGAAATGCAAATAGATGGCCCTCCCTTCAGCAAAACATATTTTACCTAAACCCTCCCTGAGAGCTTGAAAAATAAAACGAGTGACCCTCCCCTATAACCAAAATAATAGTGAAGACAAAGTGGATAGAAGAGAACATGTCTACTGTTTACCCTCACTTTGTGGACAGACCAGAGTTTTAGATATGCAGTTTTAGAATACGTTCTTTGTTCAGTTAGCATTACGTGTCAACGTGGGCTACGGGCCAGAAGGTTGTGGGTTTGCAGACCGTGTGGACAAGAGTAGGGGTGGAAAGATCTCTTTTATATGAAAAGCATTGTACCTTTTAAAATATGTTCATGCAATTCTACCTATTTTTATTTTTTATTTTTATTTTTTTACATATCACCAGAAACTTAATACCACACAAATGACTGAAATGACAGGCTATGAATGGAAAGAGAGATAGGCCTATGTGTTTATCTTGTCACGTTTCTCCAATGCCAAATCAGTGTGTCTTGTTTGCAAATGTAAGCTATTAAATAACTTAAGGATCCGCCGGTTTTTATACATTTTAGCCTAAAATGACATACCCATATCTAACTGCCTGTAACTTCCCTGTTGCTTCAGGGAATCAAGGATATGCATATTGTTGGTATCATTTGAAAGGAAACACTTTGAAGTGTGTGGAAATGTGAAAGGAATATAGTAGAATATAACACAATACATCTGGTTAAAGATAATACAAAGAGAAAACCAACCGTTCTTTTGTATTTTTTTGTACCATCATCTTTGAAATGCAAGAGAAAGGCCATCATGTATTATTCCATCCCAGGTGCAATTTAGATTTTGGCCTGTAGATTTGCAGCAGTGTATGTGCAAAGTTTTAGACTGATCCAATGAACCATTTCCATATTTTTGTTGTGCCTAATATGTTTATTAATAACTTTTCATGTTCAAAATTGTTCACTTTCCTCAAACAATAGCATGGTATTATTTCACTGTAATAGCTACTGTAAATTGGACAGTGCAGTTAGATTAACAAGAATTTAAGCTTTCTGCCATTATCAGATATGTCTATGTCCTTGGACATTTTCTTACTTACAACATGCTAATCGCATTAGCCTACGTTAGCTCAACCGTCCCGTGGATGCTACACCGATTACAAAGAAGTTTTTAAAGATTGCTGTACACCAGCGGAACCAATCCAACTTGAATGAGCTGGAGCAGTTTGCCTTGAAAAATGGGCAAAAATCCCAGTGGCTAGATGTGCCAAGCTTATAGAGACACACCCCAAGAGACTTGTAGCTGTAATTGCTGCAAAAGGTGGCTCTACAAAGTATTGACTTAGGGAGTTATGCACGCTCAAGTTCAGTTTTTTTCCTATTTCTTGTTTGTTTCACAATAAAAAATATTTAGCATTTTCAAAGTGGTAGGCATGTTGTGTCAATCAAATGATACAACCCCCCCCCAAAATGTATCTTAATTCCAGGTTGTAAAGCAACAAAATAGGAAAAATGCCAAGGGGGGTGAATACTTTCGTAAGCCACTGTACATGTACAAATGACCTCAACCCCTTCTATACAGCCTTGATACTGTTGTGTACTTTTCTTTGTTATGTAATTTTCTACTTTAGTTTATTTAGTAAATATTTTCTTGCATATTTTCGGTGCATATTACAAATCAAATTTGAAAGGTGCAAAAGGTGCTTCAACAAAGTACTGAGTAAAATATCTGAATACTTTAGTTTTTTATTTTATAATTTTGCAAAAAATTCTAAAACTCTGATTTTGCTTTGTCATTATGGGGTATTGTGTGTAGATTGATGAGGGGGGGAAACATTTTAATCAATTTTAGAATATGTCTTTAACGTAACAAAATGTAGAAAAAGTAATGGAGTCTGAATACTTTCCTAATGCACTGTATATCATTGTTTCATTTCTTTGAGGCTGATTTTGCTTGGGAAGTAATCTAAGTCTGTCACTATCAATTGGTTAAGCTATTCACATTCTGTACAATAGAAGATGTTTAAACCCAGACAGCTTTTAGGGAAACACTTCTCTCGTTGGGTTAAGCCACGGAAGAAGAGTAGCCAGCTGTTAACAACAAAAAAAATACAAAAGAACGGTTGTTTTTTTCTTTGTATTATCTTTTACCTGTTCTATTGTGTTATATTCCCCTACATTCCTTTCACATTTCCACAAACTTCAACGTGTCTACTTTCAAATGGTACCAATAATATGCTTATCCTTGCTTCAGGGCCGGAGTTACAGGCAGTTAGATTTGGGTATGTCATTTTAGGCGAAAATAGAAAACAAGGGGAGGATCCTTAAGAGGTTTTAAGTCTTACCACAGATTCTCAATTGAATTGAGGTCCGGGCTTTGACTAGGGCATTCCAAGACATTTAAATGTTTCCCCTTAAACCACTCGAGTTTTGCTTCAGCAGTATGCTTAGGGTCATTGTCCTGCTGGAACATGAACCTCCGTGCCAGTCTCAAATCTCTGGAAGACTGAAACAGGTTTCCCTCAAGAATTTCCCTGTATTTAGCGCCATCCATCAATTCTTCAATTCTGACCAGTTTCCCAGTCCCTGTCAATGAAACATCCTAGCGTGATGCTGCCACCACCATGCTTCACTGTGTGGATGGTGTTCTCGGGGTGATGAAAGGTGTTGGGTTTGTGCCAGACATAGCGTTATCCTTGATGGCCAAAAGCTCAATTTTAGTCGAACCTGACCAGAGTAACTTCTTCCATATGTTTGGGGAGTCTCTCAGAATTCCTTTTGGCAAACACCAAATGTGTTTGCTTATATTTTTCTTTAACCAATGACTTTTTTCTGGCCACTCTTCCGTAAAGCCCAGCTCTGTGGAGTGTACGGCTTAAAACAGTTTTGTGGACAGATACTCATATTTTTTACAAGCCAACCCTGATCTGTACTTCTCCACAACTTTCTCCCTGACCTGCTGGAGAGCTCCTTGGTCTTCATGGTGTCACTTGCTTGGTGGTGCCCCTTGCTTAGTGGTGTTACAGACTTCGTTTCAGAAGAGGTGTATATATACTGAGATCATGTGACAGATCATGTGACACTTAGATTGCACACAGATGGACTTTATTTAACTAATTATGTGACTTCTGAAGGTAATTGGTTGCACCAGATCTTAATTAGAGGCTTCATAGCAAAGGGGGAGATTACATATTCATGGACCACTTTTCCATTTTTTTTCCCTCAAATATTTTGAAACAAGATCTTTTTTTAATTTCACTTCACCAATTTGGACTATTTTGTGTATGTCCATTACATGAAATGTAAATAAAAATCTATTTCAATTACAGGCTGTAATGCAACAAAATAGGAAAAATGCCAAGGGGGATGAATACTTTTACAAGGCACTGTAGGTAGGGGTAAAGAGACCATGAATATATAATAAACAGTGTAAATATTCCGGGTGGTCATTTGAGAAATTGTTCAATAGCCTTTAGGCTTGGGGATAGAAGCTTTTAAGGAGCCTTTTGGACATAGACTTTGCACTCCGGTACTGATTGCCGTGCGATAGCAGAGAGAATAGTTTATTTCTTGAACTGCATTGTTGGTTAAGGGCTTGTAAGTAGGCTTTCCTCTGACACCGCCTAATAAATAGGTCCTGGATGAAAGGAAGCTTGGCACCAGTGATGTACTGGGCCATACACACTACCCTCTGTAGCGCCTTACGATCAGATGCCGAGCAGTTGCCATACCAGGCAGGGGTGCATTTTCAGGCCTGTTCAGACCATTTTTTCCTGTAGTCTCAATCAACTCCTTTGTCTTTTTCATATTGAGGGAGAGGTTGTTTTCCCGGTACCACATTCCCAGGTCTCTGAGAGATGTTCAGTCCCAGGCTCCTTAGCTTCGTGATGAGTTTGTGGGCACTATGGTGTTGAACACTGAGCTGTAGTCAAAGAATAGCATTCTCACATACGTGTTCCTTTAGTCCAGGTGGGAAAGGGCAGTGTGGATTGCGATTGATATTGAGTCATCTGTGGATCTGTTGAGAATTGGAGTGGGTCTAGGGTTTCTGGTATGATGGTGTTGATGTGAACCATGAGCAGCCTTTAAAAGAACTTCAGTGATTTGGGGCGGTAGTCATTTAGGCACGTTACCTTCGCTTTCTTGGGCACAGGGACATGACCAGCCTTTCAAATCACTTCATGGCTACCGATATGAGTGCTTTGGGGCGGTAGTCACTTAGACAGGTTACCTTTGCTTTTGTAGGCACAGAGACTATGGTGGTCTGCTTGAAACATGTAGGTATTATAGACTCAGTCAGGGAGAGGTTCAAAATGTCAGTGAAGACTGGCCTGTGTATGCTTTGTTGGTCTGCGCATGCTTTGAGTACACTTCCTGGTAATCCGTCTGGCCCCGCGGCTTTGTGAATGTTGACCTGTTTAAAGGTCTTGCTCACCTTGGCTAATAGAGAGCGTGATCAAACAGCTGGTGCTCTCATGCATGTTTCAGTGTTGCTTGCCTCGAAGCGAGCATAAAAGGCATTTAGCTTGTCTGGTAGACTCGCGTCACTGGCGGCTGGGTTTCCCTTTGAAGTCTGTAATAGTTTGCAAGCCCTGCCACATCCGACGAGCGTCAGAGCCGGTGTAGTAGAATTAAATCTTAGTCCTGTATTGACGCTTTGCCTGTTTGATGGTTAGTCTGAGGGCATAGCAGGATTTCTTATAAGCGTCCGGATTAGTGTCCCGCTCCTTGAAAGTGGCAGCTTTAGCCTTTAGCTTGGTGCGGATGTTGCCTGTAATCCATGGCTTCTGGTTGGGATACGTACGTATGGTCGCTGTGGGGACGACGCCATTGGTGCAGTTATTGACGAAGCCGGTGACTGAGGTGGTAAACTCCTCAATGCCATTGGATAAATCCTGAATCATATTCCAGTCTGTGCTAGCAAAACAGTCCTGTAGCGTAGCATCTGACCACTTCCGTATTGAGTCTTCTTGGATATGACGCTACAAGCTTAGCACACCTGTATTTGGGGAGCTTCTCTCATTTTTCAGGTCTCTCCAGAGATGTTTGATCGTGTTCAAGTCCGGGCTCTGGCTGGGCCAGTCAAGGACACTCAGAGACTTGACACGAAGCCACTCCTACATTGTCTTGTCTGTGTGCTTAGTGTCATTGTCCTGTTGGAAGGTGAAGCTCCACCCCAGTCTGATGTCCTGAGCACACTGGAGCAGGTTTTCATCAGGTTTCTCTCTGTACTTTGCGCCGTTCATCTTTCCATCGATCCTAACTAGTCTCCCTGCCACTGAAAAATATCCCCACAGCATGATGCTGCCACCACCATGCTTCACCTTAGGGATGGTATTGGCCAGGTGATGAACGGTGCCAGGTTTACTCCAGATGTGACGCTTGGCATACAGGCCAAGGAGTTCAATCTTGGTTTCATCAGATCAGAGAATCTTGTTTCTCATGGTCTGAGAGTCCTTTATGTGCCTTTTAGCTAACTCCAAGTGGGCTGTCATGTGCCTTTTAGGAGGAGTGGCATCTGTCTGGCCATAAAGTCCTGATTGGTGGAGTGCTGTAGAAATGGTTGTCCTTCTGGAAGGTTCTACCATCTCCACATAGGAACTTTGGAGCTCTGTCATAGTGACCATTGGGTTCTTAGTCATCTCCCTGAACAAGGCCCTTCTCCCCCAATTGCTCAGTTTGGCCGGGCGGCCAGCTCTAGGAAAAGTCTTGGTGGTTCCAAACTTCTTCCATTTAAGAATTATGGAGGCCACTGTGTTCTTTGGGACTTTCAATGCTGCAGACATTTTTGGGTACTTTTCCCCAGATCTGTGCCTCCCCACAATTGTTTTAAAAAATTTATTTCACCTTTATTTAACCAGGTAGGCTAGTTGAGAACAAGTTCTCATTTACAACTGCGACCTGGCCAAGATAAACGCATAGGAGTGTGAACAGACAACAACACAGAGTTACACATGGAGTAAACAATGAACAAGTCAATAACACAGTAGAAAAAGGAAAAAAAAGAGTCTATATACTTTGTGTGCAAAAGGCATGAGGAGGTAGGCAAATAATTACAATTTAGCAGATTAACACTGGAGTGATACATGATCAGATGGTCATGTGCAGGTAGAGATACTGGTGTGCAAAAGAGCAGAAAAGTAAATAAATAAAAACAGTATGGGGATGAGGTAGGTAAATTGGGTGGGCTATTTACCGATGGACTATGTACAGCTGCAGCGATCGGTTAGCTGCTCAGATAGCAGATGTTTAAAGTTGGTGAAGGAGATAAAAGTCTCCAAAATCATGTATTGGAGCTCTACGGACAATTCCTTTGACCACATGGCTTGGTTTATGCTCTGGCAGGCACTCTCAACTGTGGGGACTTATACGGTTGGTAATCTTTTCCAAATCATGTACAATCAATTGCATGTACAACAGGTGGACTCAAGGATGATCAATGGAAACAGGATGCACCTGAGCTCAATTTCAAGTCTCATAGCAAAGGGTCTGAATACTTAATACGTAAATAAGGTATTTCTGTTGTTGTTTTTTTGAATAAATGTGTAAACATATATGGGTTATTGTGTCTGCTGAATCTGCTACTGCTTCATGTTTCAGCGCCACATTCTAAATGACTTGAATCTGGCTTATTGAGAGTTTAATAACTCTGATAAATACATAATGGGCAAGAAACCTATTGTTTTTAATCAAATCAAATATAGTAATAGCAAGCTATCAAAGTTGACCTCCGGTCCTCCTCCTAATCTTCACGCTCTCATTCTCAAACTGAACAGAATTTAGGCTATAGGCTAGTCCACGTGCAAGATTTTTGGACTAGGCTTTAATCAACAACAAACAATGTCAGAAGAAACCTTTGACTCTTCTCCTCCTACGCAGCACAGCCATTGGTTAAGCAGCACGCAGCACAGCCATTGGTTAAGCAGCACACAAAGACGTTTTGGATCAGCGAGAGCAGAGTAGGCCGGGACTCCGGGTTGGAATATCCCCTGCAGTGTGTAATGCAGTTTAGTTTAATTTACACCATCCCAGCAGCTATCTTAGAAATATAACCGTTGTGCTTCTCCGAGCATGCACTTTGTAGCCTATAGGTTGTGGATAATGATTGAGACTACATTAAATAGCCTATAAGCGCACTTGATATTGCGCGCCAAGTGGAGAATCAGAAATGGGGGACAGCATCAGGCAGACATCCATATCTAGCCTAATAAGGTATTCATTCTTAAGCACTGAGAAATATGGAAATATTGACCCTCCACTGGATTATATTTAACAAATACTAAACCCTCCCTTTGACTGAAATGTAAAAAGCATGACCCTCCCTCTTCCAGGTAACCATTCTGTAAATTTCGATCCATCCCTAAGCAGACTGACTAATAACAGACGGAGAAATTGAGAAATACATTTCACTCACCAAACCAACTTCTAAATCCAACGTCACAGTAAACAAAGACACATAATAAACTCTCTCTCCTTGCTACAGCGTGCAAACAAATTGTGTCTTTAAGAGTGGTGTTGCAGTGGTGAATCGATCTAGCCGCGAGTCAAGAAAATCTCAAGCCCTCCTCAGACTTCTGAGTGACAGCAACAAGACAGTTGATCACCTGGAGGTGTCTGTGGGTCGGGGACAGCGGTATAATTATGTGCTGGGCTGGAGGGCAGTTTGTCCCAGCTTCCAGCCCAGAGTAGATCTTTCTCTGCCCCCTGAGGTGCTCTCAAATTTGGGGTGGCTACAGAGGATGCTGGGGTGAAGGGTTTAGACAGGGCATACTTCTCTCTTCCGTAGTGACTGTGTTCATACACACACACACCCTCTCTTTCTCCTGCGTTTTTTCCCCCATATCTCATTAAACCATGTTCCTAGGCTCTACATCTCTCCTCCTCTATTCTTTCCTTCCCTCTCTCTAACTCGTTCTCTCTCTGATTACTGTCTAAGGTTGTTAGCGGTGACTGATTGATCACAGCAACAAACGACTTTGGCCCTAATTCGTTCAAGGACACTGATCTGCTAAACCAATCTACCAGTCCAGCAGCAGTGGCAGAGCGCTACAGAGTGTGCGGGTTAGTAGGCTGGAACTAATGCCCTAACTTCCTGTAGCACTCCAGGACCACGCAGGATTGACGAATACACTGGAATACTGCAGTAGGTAAAGGAGTAACTTACCTTCCTACTTCCTTTATAACAGGAGCAGGACAGAGCAGGAAAGTTTCCTCTACACCAGCAGGCCTCTCATCTAAAGAAACATTATATTCTGTTAATTGAAGAGGTTTAACATCATATTAAAGCTAGAATCCGTAGTTGCTACATTCATTTTTGGACTTGTAAATTAATGATACGTACCCATTGATTCACTATTTCTGATTGTTTTTACCCCAATTTCGTGATATCCAATTGGTAGTTACAGTCTTGTCCCATCGCTGCAACTCCCGTACGGACTCGGGAGAGGCAACGGTCAAGAGCCATGCGTCCTCCTAAACACGACCCTGCCAAGCCGCACTGCTTCTTGATACACTGCTCGCTCAACCCCAGAAGCCAGCTGCACCAATGTGTCGGAGGAAACACCGTACAACTGGCGACCAAAGTCAGCGTGTACGCGGCCGGCCCACCACAAGGAGTAGCTAGAGCACAATGGGACAAGAACATCCTGGCTGGCCAAACCCTCCCCTAACCCGGACGACGCTGGGCCAATTGTGTGCCATCTCATGGGTCTCCCGGTCACGGCCGGCTGCGACACAGCCCGGGATCAGACCCGGGTCTGTAGTGACACCTTAGACTGCTGCGCCAGTTGGTAGGCCCATACCCATTGATTCTTAAATAATATAAATTATAAATGCCTCATGAGCTTAGTTCAACTTTCGTAACCCATCAGAACCCAAACTATAAGCTTGTTTTACTCCAATGTTTGCATTAACAAACACTGTATAGCCTGAAAACATGGTTTAAACTATAATTGGATGGTCAGTCCATGGCTTTGTCTATGAATTTGAGAGTGGTTACATTTCTCCAGGGCCATCCCTCAGCTTTTTACCCAAACAGAGGAGCAGTGACCACTTGTTTCAACTGTGTACTGTAGCTTTCATGTTGCAAATAAACACAGAAAACATGTGTGTGTGAGCATTTGCGTGTGTGAGAGAGAGATTCATCAGACATTTTCTTAGTATATAATTATAGACAAAATGATGTCCCCATTTCTTACATAAACATCTATGTTTGTGTGTCTCACCCAGAGTGTGTGTGTCGTTGAGTTTGAAGCTACAGAGGACCTGGTCGGTGTTTCTGGCGTGGAGAAAACCGTTCCCTCGAACTACCACCTGAAACGACTCTGAGAGAAAGAAACAGAAATGGTAAGAACCATGTATCTCCAACCATTCAACGTTATTTGAGCGCATTATGCTTTTCTAGCAAAGTAGTCTCGTGAAAATTTGTTTTGAAAAATATGACCGTGAGGATGGCAGCAGCACTTCTCTGCCACTTCTCTGCCTTTGTCTCATGTGGCCCTGTTTTACATTAGAAAGTGTTCACAGCCTGAGGCCTTGTGTGTGTGTGAGTGTGAGTGTGAGTGTGAGTGTGAGTGTGAGTGTGTGTGTGTGTGTGTGTGTGTGTGTGTGTGTGTGTGTGTGTGTGTGTGTGTGTGTGTGTGTGCGTGCGTGCGTGTGCGCGCGGGGCTCTTTGCCTGCTCTCTTATGTGCTCCATGCTTAACCTTTCAGGAAGACTCAACTCAAGCTGGAGAAAAACAACCAGCATATGCTTCACTGGTGCTAACGTTGTGTGTGTGCTGATGTGCGTGGTGCGTGTGTGTACAGGCATATGCTCCACTGGTGCTAATGCTAAAAGTGCTGCTGTTCACAAATCTCTGCCTGCACAGCCGGGAGGGTTTTGAGTGACTGTATGTGTGTGTGGACAGGAATATGTGTGTGTGTGACTCTGACCTTTCGGTCCCCCCAGGCACCACTAAAGCGCATTGATGGAAGCTAACCAGCATATGCTGGAATGTGAGTGTGTGTGTCAGTGTGTGTATGTGTGTACAGCGTTTGTTGTAGAGAGGGGAGGGGGGAAACGCTCGCTTAGAAAGCGGTCGACAGGGTTACCAGCGGAAACAGAGTAGATCTGACCTTACCTATGACATCAACTGTGTGTGTGTGTGTGTGTGTGTGTGTGTGTGTGTGTGTGTGTGTGTGTGTGTGTGTGTGTGTGTGTGTGTGTGTGTGTGTGTGTGTGTGTGTGTGTGTGTGTGTGTGTGTGTGTGTGTGTGTGTGTGTGTGTGTGTAATTCCACCATGCACGTTTGTGTGTGATCTTTGCTGTGCACTGAGGCATATTCTAGCCTCATCCCTTCTTAATAGAAATGAACCTTCGCCACACCTTTAACATTTAAAGCTACAGAAAGTGTACAATTCACTGGATAAAAACATCACGGTGTGTGTGTTCCCCACAAGAGAAAAAGCGTGTTTCAAAAAGGTCAAGGCAACTAAGGTAAAACATTGTCACTCTCGCTGAAATGCCACCAATACATCATAATTAGTTATGTTGCTGTATTGAAGTGAATGTCATGTTCAGCACTAATGTAAAAACAAAGTCCTTCATGTTCTTCATGTTGTGATATTTAGTGCTACATTTGAAGATGTTCTGCTCTTTCTCTCACTGTTGGTCACATTTGCGTTTGCCTGTGACGCTGAGAGCTGTATTCATTGGCTGTATCTAGTGCATGTGTGTGTGTGTGTGCGTGCTGTTTCAGTTTCAAGTTTTAATGTCACATGAACAAGTAAAGTGAAATGCCTTTCTTGCTAGCTCAAAACCCAACAATGCCGTTATAAATATCAATGTAGTACTAAAAATAATCGATAACTCAATATATCCCCAAGCAAACGTGAAAGCGTGAGCGGTCAGTTATATACGACAGCGGACCAATCTGTGGGTAAAGCGACGCTGCGACTTGAACCCAACAAGCCATAGCTTCCCTTAGAGGAAAAGACGAAGAACAACTTGGAGATACAAATTAGAGCAATGAACAGATAAAGTATATCCAGGAAATGTCCAGGCTCAGGAGAAGAACCAGATGCAGACAGCTTCGAAGTAACAAGTTTATTTTAAAAAACAGGGGGTCAGGCAAAAGACAGGTCAAGGGCAGGCAGAGGTCAGTAGTCCAGGGTGGTGTGACCAGGTACAGAACAGCAGTCAGGCTCAGGGTCAGGGCAAGCAGAGGTCAGTAATCCAGGGTGGTGTGACCAGGTACAGAACAGCAGTCAGGCTCAGGGTCAGGGCAGGCAGAGGTCAGTAATCCAGGGTGGTGTGACCAGGTACAGAACAGCAGTCAGGCTCAGGGTCAGGGCAGGCAGAGGTCAGTAATCCAGGGTGGTGTGACCAGGTACAGAACAGCAGTCAGGCTCAGGGTCTGGGCAGGCAGAGGTCAGTAATCCAGGGTGGTGTGACCAGGTACAGAACAGCAGTCAGGCTCAGGGTCAGGGCAGGCAGAGGTCAGTAATCCAGGGTGATGTGACCAGGTACAGAACAGCAGTCAGGCTCAGGGTCAGGGCAGGCAGAGGTCAGTAATCCAGGGTGGTGTGACCAGGTACAGAACAGCAGTCAGGCTCAGGGTCTGGGCAGGCAGAGGTCAGTAATCCAGGGTGGTGTGACAAGGTACAGAACTACAAGCAAGGGGCATGGATGAACAGGACAACAAAATTGGCCTTCTGGAAGCAAATGTGCAAACTTTAGAAGATGAACTGCACCAGCAAGTAAACAGAATGTGACCAAACAACATGAGAATATTGTCTCTACCGGAAGACAAGGAAAAAGGAGACCTTTCCAGCTACGTGATCAAGCCGATTTCAGAGGAGCTTGGCGTAGATGTATCACCAGAGGATCTGCAGCGGCAAATACCCTTGCATGTCAATCTTTAAGCTGTGGAACTATTAAACCAAACTCAACATTCTGAAGGCACAAGGGAAAAGGGGACCTGTCTGCTAAGCTGAGGAAAAAACGCACGCAATTTATTCCGATCAGGCAGTCATTGGAGGAAAAAGTCTCAACTCTGATTCCTGGCAGTGCAGTGGGTATGGAAGGGAACACAGAGGATGGAGGGCACAAGTGCCAATGAAGCCCTGAACAGGCTAGAGGAAACCTTTCCAGGGGAAAGAGAGCCCAATGCCCTAAAAAGAAGTGGAGAAAGGTGATCAGCACACTACGCTACATACAGTGATGCACAAGACCAGCTTATCTTATGTTGAGACTATATCATTTCCCCCTCCCCCCAACACAACCTTGAATCTATTGTCCCCGAGTACCTGTTCTTCTCTAGGAAGTAACAGTAGAATTAGCCATTGGCAATGAGATACATAGACACAGAAAAGACAATAGAAAATAGGAAATATAGCATGTATGTCAATAATTGTCAATAACTGTTCAATGAATGGGTGTGTAATGTGTGGGCGAGAGGGTGTGAGTAGATGTGTGTATGTAGCTGTGCTTTTGAATTGTAGAGTGAAGGAGGGGGAATATGAACAAGTGTACGGGGGGATGGAGAGAATGGGTGTGCGGAAGCATAGGATAAATGTTGTTTGTGAATGAAGGAGAATGGATAAGTAAGTAGTTGTATGGAGGGGTATAAATGGGTCTGAGAAGACGGGAGGGGGAAAAGATGGGAGGTTGGGATAAACTTGGCCTGGATGGGTAAGGGTGGTAAAGAATGGGATGGTGGGACAAGGTTGGCTTGGGTGGGCAAGGGTGAGTAAAGATTGGAGGTTGGGATAAGATGGGCGTGGGTGGTGTAGATGGGGGAGAACTGGGAGGGGTGGTGGAGAGGGATGGATTTGGTTTGGGAGAGAGAAAAGGAAGGCAGGGTAGCCTAGTGGTTAGAGCGTTGGACTAGTAACCGAAAGGTTGCAAGTTCGAATCCCCGAGCTGACAAGGTACAAATCTGTTGTTCTGCCCCTGAACAGGCAGTTAACCCACTGTTCCTAGGCTGTCATTGAAAATAAGAATTTGTTCTTAACTGACTTGCCTAGTTAAATAAAGGTAAAAGGGACTTCATTATTTTACAATGTCATTTTATTTTTAGGATCTCTCTATGCTTTTCTCTGTTCACCTTTCCCTCAATCCTGACTAGTCTCCCAGTCCCTGCCGCTGAAAAACATCTTCACAGTATGATGCTGCCACCACCATGCTTCACCGTAGGGATGGTGCCAGGTTTCCTCCAGACGTGACGCTTGGCATTCAGGCCAAAGAATTCAATATTGGTTTCATCAGATCAGAGAATCTTGTTTCTCATGGTCTGAGAGTCTTTAGGTGCCTTTTGGCAAACTTCAAGCGGGTTGTCATGTGACTTTTACTGAAGAGAGTCTGGCCACTCGACCATAAAGGAATGATTGGTGGAGTGCTCCAGAGATGTGGATTAGTGGAGTGCTCCTTCTGTAAGGTTCTCCCATCTCCACAGAGGAACTCTGGAGCTCTGTCAGAGTGACCATCGGGTTCTTGGTCACCTCCCCCGATTGCTCAATTTGGCCGGGCGGCCAGCTCTAGGAAGAGTCTTAGTTGTTCCAAACTTATTCCATTTATGAATGGATGCCACTGTGTTCTTGGGGACCTTCAATGCTGCAGAAATGTTCTGGTACCCTTCCCCAGATCTGTGCCTCGACACAATATTGTCTCGGAGCTCTACGAACAATTCCTTCGACCTCATGGCTGTGTTTTTTCTCAGATATGCACTGTCAACTGTGTGACCTTACATAGACAGTTGTGTGCCCTTCCAAATCATATCCAATCAATTGAATTTACCACAGGTGGCCTCCAATCAAGTTGTAGAAACATCTCAAGGATGATCAATGGAAACAGGATGCACCTGAGCTCAATTTCGAGTCTCATAGCAAAGGGACTGAATACTTATGCAAATAAAGTAATTTTATATTTTATTTTAATACATTTGCAAAAAAAATGAAACACCTGTTTTTGCTTTGTCGTTATCCACTGTAAATGTCCTAAAGCAAAGAAATATTTGCACAAATAATACATTATCTGATCAAATTGCTTAGAAAAGGGCACAAGAGATGAATGTTTTCTCTCCCCCTTCTGCCTACACTAGCAATTGAACTGTTTGCAGAAATAATTAGACATGACCCAAACGTAACAGGTATCAGGATTAATAAACATGAATATAAACTAAACTTATTTGCAGATGATCTCCTGATATACCTGACCAATATTGAAAACGCAATGCCCTCCTTGCTAAAAAAGTATTTTCAGAATACTTCAACATTTCAAGATATAAAATGTATGCAGAAAAGAAACAGAATAATGGCAATAGGAAAAAGATGATTTACAGCAATCCTTTAAATGGACCACAAAAAATATCAAAAATTTAGGATGCTTAATGAGTGACAACAAACAACATATATGTAAAGATAACTTATCCCCATTATTCATATGAAAGCAGATCTAATTAAATGGATCAATCGTCCCATAAATTTAACAGATAGAATACACTTCTACAGAAGGACATAGTTCCCAAATGTTTTATACTTATTGTCGGTAATACCACCTACCCCAACGAAGACACTCTTTAAAATCTATACTCGCTCATAACAGACATTATATAGGCAATTCAAACTCAGAATAAAAAGGAAAGATTTACATCTTCTTAAGTCTTATGGTGGTTTTAACCATCCAGACTTGGATTGTATCAATTTCGCCTCCCAGGGCGATTTACTTGCGATATATTAAATGCTTTAAAGAGGAACAATGGGTAAATATTGAAGATTCGCCTGCTCATCCCCAGAATCTTTGTGTGTCTATTTTTGGAGGATAAACCTAAGAATATGAACAAGAAAGGAAGAAATTGTAAAGTATTCTACGAGAACCAATGAAACTTCCTAGAAACACAACACTATGGAATATTCCTTGGATTGTTTTTCATTGAGCTGTCGTCAATGAACAGCATTCTCACGTACAGTTGAAGTCAGAAGTTTACACACAGTTCGGTTGGAGTCATTAAAACTTGTTTTTCAACCACTCCGCAAATTTCTTGTTAACAAACTATAGTTTTGGCAAGTCGTTTAGGACATCTACTTTGTGCATGACGCAAGTCATTTTTACAACAATAGTTGACAGACAGATTATTTCACTTATAATTCACTGTATCACAATTTCAGTGGGTCAGAAGTTTACGTACACTAAGTTTACTGTGCCTTTAAAAGCTTGGAACATTCAGGAAAATTATGTCATGGCCTTAGAAGCTTCTGATAGGCTAATTGACATAATTTGAGTCAATTGGAGGTGTACCCGTGCATGTATTTCAAGGCCTACATTCACACTCAGTGCCTCTTTGCTTGACATCATTGGAAATTCGAAAGAAATCAGCCAAGACCTCATAAAAAAATGGTAGACCACAAATCTGGTTCATCCTTGGGAGCAATTTCCAAACGCCTGAAGGTACCACATTCATCTGTACAAACAATAGTACGCAAGTATAAACACCATTGCACCACGCAGCCATCATACCGCTCAGGAAGGAGAAGCGTTCTGTCTCCGAGAGATGAACGTACTTTTGGGCGAAAAGTGCAAAACAATCCCAGAACAACAGCAAAGGACCTTGTGAAGATGCTGGAGGAAACAGGTAAAAAAGTATCTATATCCACAGTAAAACGAGTCCTATATCGACATAACCTGAAAGGCCGCTCAGCAAGGAAGAAGCCACTGCACCAAAACCGCAACAAAAAAGCCAGACTACGGTTTGCAACTGCACATGGGGACAAAGATTACACTTTTTGGAGAAATGTCCTCTGGTCTGATTAAATAGAAATATAACTGTTTGGCCATAATGACCATCGTTATGTTTGGCGGAAAAAGGGGGAGGCTTGCAAGCCGAAAAACACCATCCCAACCATGAGGCACAGGGATGGCAGCATCATGTTGTGGGGGTGCTTTGCTGCAGGAGGGACTGGTGCACTTCACAAAATAGATGATGAAATAGGCAAATTAGGAAAATTATATGGATATATTGAAGCAACATCTCAAGACATCAGTCAGGAAGTTAAAGCTTGGTCGTAAATGGGTCTTCCAAATGGACAATGACCACAAGCATACTTCCAAAGTTGTGGCAAAATGGCTTAAGGACAACAAAGTCAAGGTATTGGAGTGGCCATCACAAAGTCCTGACCTCAATCCTATAGAAAATGTGTGGGCAGAACTGAAAAAGTGTGTGCGAGCAAGGAGGCCTACAAACCTGTCTCAGTTACACCAGCTCTGTCAGGAGGAATGGGCCAAAATTCACCCAACTTATTGTTGGAAGCTTGTGGAAGTCTACCCAAAACATTTGACCCAAGTTAAACAATTTAAAGGCAATGCTACCAACTACTAATTGAGTGTATGTAAACTTCTGACCCACTGGGAATGTGATGAAAGAAACATAAGCTGAAATAAATACTATTATTCTGACATTTCACATTCTTAAAATAAAGTGGTGATCCTAACTTTTACTAGGATTAAATGTCAGGCATTGTGAAAAACTGAGTTAAAATGTATTTGGCTAAGGTGTATGTCAACTTCCGACTTCAACTGTAGGTGTTCCTCTCATCTAGGTGGGTGAGGGCAGTGTGGAGTGCAATTGAGATGGCGTCGTCTGTGGATCTGTTCGGGCGGCATGAAAACTTTAATGGGACTAGGGGGTCTGGGATGATGGAGTTGATGTGTGCCATAACCAGCTTTTCAAAGAGGTTGAAAATGACTGTGAATATGCCTGTTAGCTTTGAAAAAATATATATATTATGACTCTGTGGAGGTCATAGCGGGACTTCTTGTACTTGTTGTCCTCAGCTGTAGCCTTAGGGTTGTCTGTGACAGCCCTGTGTGCGGTAGCCCTGTCCTTTGGTTTAGCGCCAACCTCTGTTAACCATGGCTTTTGATTGGTGAAGCAGCTGTGGGGACAACGTCTCCGGCGTCATTTCTAATGACGCCGGTGGCAGAGGTGGCTAGCTCGTCGATGTTATCGGTGGAGTCTCTGAACTTGTTCCAATCAGCGCTAGCAAAGCAGTCCAGCAGCATAATCTCTGATTCTCAACGGAGCGAGTCACATGTATTTCCCGTTTGACATTCTGCGAGTAAACAGGAAGCAGGAGTACGGAGTCATGATCTGATTTGCTGACTGGGGGACGAGGGAGAGCCTTGTATTCTTGCTTGTGGGTAGAGTGGCAAAGGAGACGTATTGATGGAAGTTGGTACATGACGTGGCTTAATGATGCGGAATTAAAATAGCCAGCAACAAGGAAAGCAGCCTCCGGGTGCAAGTTTTCCTGATTGTTTATAGCATCTTAGTTTGTTAAGTGCTATCTTGTTATTTTTCTTTTCCTGAGGTAGAATGTCGCAGTAACAGCTGAAAAGACACTTGACAATCAGGTATCTTGTCCGAAAGCCATGTTTCAGAAAAGCAGAAAAGAAAAGCAGAGACTATTGCAGTTACAAAATCGGTAGCAAATCGGCGATCGGAGGTCATCCATGTTATTATCAGGTGACTGTATATTGGCCAATAGAATGGAGGGAAGCAGAGGCTAGTTTTCCCTTCGTCTACATCTAGCAAGTACTCCCCCTCTCTTGCCTCTATAACGCCGGCGTTTCCTCTTGGATAACCCAAGAATTGGGTCGGAATTACAAAAAAAGCCCAGTACAGATGAGTCGAAGCCGGAATTTAGGTAAATAACTGCCGATCTGATGTTCAAAAGTTCTTGTCAGTTATAAGAAACGATAGAGGATACATTTCGTGAAAATAATGTAACAATAAACGCCAAAAGAATCACAAAATAGCAAAGTTGGGTCAGAGTTCGAAAAACGGTGGCCAGTCAGTATGACGCCATCTTATAAGAGCGTCAGGGGCTTTGCGACTTGTCACTAGTGCTCTTGTCGCCTTGCGTGGCCAAAACTGTGTGTGTTGATAGGCCAGGGCTGTGTGTGTGTGTTTGCATGTGCGTGTCTGTGTTTGTAGGGGGATTTGGCATGTCCGATTGTGGCCACTTCAATCACGTTAGTGCGACGGGACAGTAATGGGGACGAGGGGTTGGGGGTACAGGGAAATGCGGACAGAAGGGGGAGGGAAGGGGGAGGGGGAGGCGGGGTGAGAGGTCAGATGTTAATGAAAGCAGCAATCTCTGCTGTCAGGTTAGATAGCAGGACCACCTCTCACTGGCCTGTGTGTGTGTGTGTGTGTGTGTGTGTGTGTGTGTGTGTGTGTGTGTGTGTGTGTGCTCAGTGCTGTCAGGTTAGATAGCGTGGCTGGCGTTCACTGTCCAATCTGATGGCCTGTTTGCAGGCAGTGCGGTCTGGTCACTTTATATCAGTGTGAGGGACGTGTGTGTGTATGCTGGTTAAAAGAGCGTCTGGTTGTGCTTGTGTGTGGACTGGAAGAACGTCTATGTGTGTTTGTGTGTTAGTATGTATGTGTGTTTGCTGCCATCATTGTGCGCTGGGATCATGGCAGGAGGAGAGATCCATATAGACAGTTAAACCTTATCTAAATCATGAAGCGACTGTAGCACTAACTTACGTTTCCTGTGCAATTTTGTTATCTCATCTCATAACCTTTTTTGGTTAGGCTTCATGGTGAAAAACTGCCCCAGTCCTTCTCTACCCTCATCTTATCATTCATAACAGCATCCGGACTAGGGCATTTTCTGTCCTGGAAAAATACTTTCATATTGCCTCAGTATGTTCCCATGTTTATCACCACCCTCGTTAAGAATGACTCTGTCACACCGTAATATGAAAACGTATTTTCAATTAATACCAGAGTATATCTTAATTGAAAATGCATTAAAACTTTTACACATTTATATTGTATTTTTTTAAATAAATGTTTTATTTATTTAACCTTTATTTAACTAGGCAAGTCAGTTAAGAACAAATTCTTATTTACAATGACGGCTTACCCTGGCCAAACCCTAACCTGGACGACGCTGGGCCAATTGTGTGCCGCCCTATGGGACTCCCAATCACGGCCGATACAGCCTGGAATCGAACCAGGGTCTGCAGTGAAGCCTCTATCATTGATTAGCAGTGCCTTAGACAGCTGTGTCATCTCAGATTAATGGACGGTGCTTGGATTATTGCAAACTTTAAAAAAGATTTAGTCCAGAGTTTCATCTAACGTCATCTGTGTATTAAAGACATCACATTTACATTTGCTGCTCTTGATTGACAACTTAACCTCTAAATCTACTTATTCTGTCTCTTAGTTCACTGACCATTACTGTTCTCATTATTCAAATAGTAAATTAGCCTGTTTGGGACATTTGGGGACAGGCTGACCAGGCAAGGACGTGCTGTTCCTGATCCTGATTAGCATATTATTATACAGACAAGTCTTTATGAAGGGTCTGTCTCTTTCTCTCACTCTCTCCCACTCCCATCTCTATCTTCCTCCCCCTCTCTCCCTCCCTGCCTCGCTCTTCCCTCTTTTCCTCTTTTCCTCTTGCACTTGGCCGTCTCTGTCTTCTCTTTTTGTATCTCTACCCCCACCCCCCCCCGCCCCCATTCTCTCATATTCCATAATGAACATTGATCATGTCTGGTGAACACTAATCCCTTCCGCTGGTTGCTGTAGAGACAGAACAGTAGGAGCACTCTGGTAAGTGAGTCCTAATAAGGTCATGTCAGCCCTCATCCATCCTGCTGGCTACACACACCAGACCACTCTCTCACTCACTCACACACACACACACACACACACACACACACACACACACACACACACACACACACGCACGCGCACACACGCACACACGCACATTTTCTTTCAGAGTGGCTACTTAAGGTATCAGACGTGGAAAACTAGGCCAAAGAGGCAGCCAGGCTTAAAGAAGCATAGCTAATTTCCTGACGCACACACACACACACACACACATGCTAATTTCTCAGGACAATACGCTCTCTGTCACTTCCTTGGTCATCATGGTTGGTCGGCCATGCGCTCACCTCACACACCGCATTATGATAATGTATTCTGATGACCACCACTCAGCTGGACCAGTGGGCCAGAACACATTCACTGTCAGGTGTCTGTCTTTGACAAATACCATCATCGGAAATGGCGAAATTCCATGTTTGATCCAAATAACTACAGCTCCATCAGAGAGTATTCCCACCTCTTGACTTTTTCCACATGTTGTTGTGTTACAGCTTGAATTTCAAATGGATTCAATTGAGATTTTGTGTCACAATACCCCATGCAGTCAGGGTGGAATCATGATTTTTTAGAACTTTGTACAAATGAATAGGAAATTAAAAGCTGAAATGTCTTGTGTCAAAAAGTATTCAACCCCTTTTTTATGGTGCGACTAAAAATGTGCTTATCAAGCCACATAATAAGTTGCATGGACTCACCCTGTGTGCAATAATAGTGTTTAACCTGATTTTTGAATGACTACCTCATCTCTGTACCCCGACACATACAATTATCTGCAAGGTCCCTCAGTTGAGCAGTGAATTTAAAAACACAGATTCAACCACAAAAGGTAGGTTTTCCAAAGCTTCGGAAAGAAGGCCACCTATTGGTAGATGGGTTTCAAAAAAGAAGACAATGAATATCCCTTTGAGCATGGTGAAGTTATTCATTACACTTTGGGTGGTGTGTCACCCGGTCACTACAAAAATACAGGCGTCCTTCCTAACTCAGTTCCCGGAGAGGAAGTTAACCGCTCAGGGATCTCACCACGAGGCCAATGGTGACTTTAAAACAGTTACAGAGTTGAATGGCTGTTATAGGAGTAAACTGAGGATGGATCAACAACATTGTAGTTACTCCACCATACTAATCTCCCCAAATGACAGAGTGAAATGGAGGTAGCCTGTACAGAATCTTGTTTGCAATAAGGCACTCAATTAAAACTGCAAAAAATGTGCCAAAGACATGAACTTTATGTCCTGAATACAAAGCGTTATGTTTGGGGCAAATCCAACACAACACATCACTGTGTACCACTCTTCATATTTTCAAGCATGGTGGTGGCTGCATCATGTTATGGGTATGCTTGTCATCGGCAAGAACTGGGAGTTTTTTTTAGGATAAAAAGAAACATAATAGAGCTCAGCACAGGCAAAATCCCAGAGGAAAACCTGGTTCAGTCTGCTTTACAACAGACACTGGGAGACAAATTCACCTTTCAGCAGGACAATAACTTAAAACACAATGCCAAATATATCCTGGAGTTCCTTACCAAGCTGACAGTGAATGTTCCTTAGTGGCCTAGTTTTGAATTAAATTGGCTTGCAAATCAATGGCAAGACTTGAAAATGGCTGTCTAGCGATGATCAACAACCAACCTGACAGAGCTTGAAGAATTTTAAAAAGAATAATGTGCAAATATTGTACTATGTGGTTATGAAAAACTCTTAGAAACTTACCCACAAAGACTCACAGCTGTAATCGCTGCCAAAGATGATTCTAACATCTATTGACTCACAGGTGTGAAATCTAAATGAGATATTTCTGAATAATTGTTGTTAATGATAAATTGAATCAATTCTGAATTAAGGCTGCAACACGACAAAATGTGGAATAAGTCAAGGGGTATGAATACTTTCTGAAGTCACAGTATTTATTTGAATCCACAAGTTGGCTTAATCTGGTTCTTTAAAGTTTTTCCTAAGAGACTCGTTAGCAGAACTAATATTTTCAGCCCAGTTTGACAGCAAAAGATCCATTGTGCATAGCTCATGGCACATTTCAAACGCATCTATAATGCATTATGAAGAGGGTATTCATAAGAAGTGTAACCCAACTTTGGTACGACCAGCTCTTACCTCCTGCACACACACTGGACGGTTCAGCAGCTAGAATCTCAATGCAGGACTTCTTAATGATCTGAGAGATGAAAACACAGAAGACATTTTGTCGTTGTGGGCAAGACATACTGTATATCTTGGGACTCTATCTACTGAGAGAATACATGCTAAAATAGTTATTTGACAACTATAACCTGATAGATACACATATTTCTATGGACCACTCAACCATTAATATGGTGTTGAATTCCTTGAAGTACCAAAAACTATCCTTTGATTCTGGTATAAATACCATACGTACCGAATTGATGATGCCCCTGAGGGCTTGGAAACCCCCCCAGACAGGGAATACATGCTCCAGGGTGTCTGCTATGGTAGCCAGCTATAGGACACACACACACACACACACACACACACACACACACACACACACACACACACAGAGAGGAGATGAAATTGTTGCATTGCAGATGATCACAGAATGGACTATTGAGTGTGTATTTATGAGTGTCAGTTACCTGCGTCTCATTAAACTCTTTGACTCCCACACAGTAAACTATGGCTCCAAGCGACCGTGCCCTCTGCGCCTGCATGGAGAAAACACACACCGTTTTGACAATCTGTTAACGCCAACTTTGATTTTATAGTAGGACGCTACTGACCTCTCGTTAATGAAGTGTCAAACTGCGTGTGCATGTTGCTCCAAACGTCAAGATATTTTGACGTGTTTGGAATGAAATATCACATTTTTAAGTTAAAAAAAAACCCACAACCCTCAGAGCTGGAGCTCATGGATTATGCACGGCCAGCACCCCCGTCCACAACGCATTAGCAAAACCCAAGCCTATTTGATGGTAATTGTACTTACCGTTTCCCTTGTATTTAGTGGATATAGGTCCTGCATGAGCTCCAGACGTTTTAGGCATATTAGGCACAAAGAAACAAGTTAAGACATTAATTCTGACTAGGTTAAGTTAGGGGTTACGGTTTGGGATACTGAAACAACTCCAAGGTTAACCTCAGTCATTCATTTCGATTGGTTAACAATTCCGGCATTCATTCTGATTGATTAAGTTAAGGATTAAGGTTTGGGATCGGGTTAATTAACTTCAGGTATTAATTCAGATTGGTTAAGGATTAAGGTTTAAGGTTTGAGATCGGGTTAATCACGGTTGACAACTCCATTGTGTCCTCCTCCCAGAGCGCTAAGAACCTTGGCGTGATCCTGGACAACACCCTGTCGTTCTCAACTAACATCAAGGCGGTGGCCCGTTCCTGTAGGTTCATGCTCTACAACATCCGCAACTCTGCAACTCGCTGTTGGCTGGGCTCCTGCCTGTGCCATTAAACCCCTACAACTCATCCAGAACGCCGCAGCCCGTCTGGTGTTCAACCTTCCCAAGTTCTTCACGTCACCCCGCTCCTCCGCTCTCCACTGGCTTCGGGCATTACAAGACCATGGTGCTTGCCTACGGAGCTGTGAGGGGAACGGCACCTCAGTACCTCCAGGCTCTGATCAGGCCCTACACCCAAACAATGGCACTGCGTTCATCCACCTCTGGCCTGCTCGCCTCCCTACCACTGAGGAAGTACAGTTCCCGCTCAGCCCAGTCAAAACTGTTCGCTGCTCTGGCTCCCCAATGGTGGAACACACTCCCTCACGACGCCAGGACAGCGGAGTCAATCACCACCTTCCGGAGACACCTGAAACCCCACCTCTTTAAGGAATACCTAGGATAGGATAAAGTAATCCTTCTCACCCCCTTAAAAGATTTAGATGCACTATTGTAAAGTGGCTGTTCCACTGGATGTCATAAGGTGAATGCACCAATTTGTAAGTCGCTCTGGATAAGAGCGTCTGCTAAATGACTTAAATGTAAATGTAATGTAAATGTAATTAACTTCAGGCACTAATTCAGATTGGTTAAGGATTAAGGTTTGAGATCGGGTTAATTAACTTCAGGCACTAATTCAGATTGGTTAAGGATTAAGGTTTGGGATCGGGTTAATTAACTTCAGGCACTAATTCAGATTGGTTAAGGATTAAGGTTTGGGATCGGGTTAATTAACTTCAGGCACTAATTCAGATTGGATAAGGATTAAGGTTTGGGATCGGGTTAATTAACTTCAGGCACTAATTCAGATTGGATAAGGATTAAGGTTTGGGATCGGGTTAATTAACTTCAGGCACCAATTCAGATTGGTTAAGGATTAAGGTTTGGGATCGGGTTAATTAACTTCAGGCACCAATTCAGATTGGTTAAGGATTAAGGTTTGGGATCGGGTTAATTAACTTCAGGCACCAATTCAGATTGGTTAAGGATTAAGGTTTGGGATCGGGTTAATTAACTTCAGGCACCAATTCAGATTGGTTAAGGATTAAGGTTTGGGATCGGGTTAATTAACTTCAGGCACCAATTCAGATTGGTTAAGGATTAAGGTTTGGGATCGGGTTAATTAACTTCAGGCACCAATTCAGATTGGTTAAGGATTAAGGTTTGGGATCGGGTTAATTAACTTCAGGCACCAATTCAGATTGGTTAAGGATTAAGGTTTGGGATCGGGTTAATTAACTTCAGGCACCAATTCAGATTGGTTAAGGATTAAGGTTTGGGATCGGGTTAATTAACTTCAGGCACCAATTCAGATTGGTTAAGGATTAAGGTTTGAGATAAGGTTAAAACAGAAGAACAACCATACGGTTCATTTGAGCTATTAACTAAGACTCGCCTTGCTAACTCATTGTGGATGGATGGTGCAGTGGTCTAAGCAGTAAGCCCCCACTCCATATACTGTGTGTTCAAACCCAGTTCTGGGTACTTATTTAGATTTTTTATTTTTTTTTTGCTCCTAGTGGACAATTTTTAAGATCTCTCCCGACATCCTGGGTACCTGCAAAAAAAAAACAACATACAATTTTGACTTGAATTGCAAGTGCTGTCTCTGGTGTGTGTACTCACCTCTCGTTGTGCAGTAGCAAACTGCCACTCATTCAGTTCTCCATCAGTCAGTGCAATGATCACACTGGCTGTCCCTTTAAAAGCAGATAACATCATATTTCCTCAATACCAGCCTGTGCATACAAATACATACTAACAGAGCCATGTCTGCAGAAATCTGTATAACACATACCCATACAAAACACACGTGCTCAGCATAGCACGCGGACACTTACCATGGTTCTCATAGTGTATCTGTTCGTTGGCCTGCAAAAATGGAACGATAGAGTATCGATGTCAAGCATTAAAACAGTATGGATACTATGAGTTAGTGAGTGAGAGGTGATATATCGAAGGGCGATAGTACTACCTTCTCCAGGCCAAGGTTCATGAAGGTGTCTCCTCCTGGTGCCTCCCTCCTCAGAGTGGTTAGACCTCTGTTAATGGACTCCCTGTGAAGGGAAGGAGAGGAATGACAGCTGATCAAATACAGTGGGGGAAGACTAAGAACACCAAGGGACACACAGTGGTAAGATACAGTGAGAGAGAGAGACCCCCCCCCCCTGAAGGGATTTGACAGGTAAAGTATTGACAAGGCGAAATTGTGACTGTACGACGGTGTGTAACTCAATACCTGCTCTCTGTCAGTTTCATGATGGTGGTTCCTCGAGTGGAGAAGACGATGAAGGACATCCGTAACATGGGGCTGTAGACAGACGGGGTTAGACAGTCCTGTCAGAGGCCTCTTTACGCAAGTGCAGGAGAGGACAAGGAAAGGGAGCCATTTGAGACCACAGAGACGCAGCTAAAGAGGCAAAGATCGTGAAAGATCCTACCTGAGGAACTTCTCAGCCAGCTGCTCCACGAAGGAGTAGATCTCTATCCAGTGATGTTTCACACTGCCAGATCTGAAGGAACAAAACAAACCTAACACTACAGCAATGTCCATTTGCCACATTTCTCTGTGCGTGAACGCTTAAACCACTGCACCACCACGTACGTGTGTAAAGCCTATGGTATAAGTGAAGAAAGAAAGTTTGCTTGTAAGTGTAGCGTACGTAAGCTACACAACTTTGGAATTGCAGAGCGCTAACAACCAGAATTCAACAGCAGCCAGTTGGATGAGCTCATTTCCCAGGGGGCTAACGCTAATAATGCTAATGAGGGCTAATTGCTGGTAATAATGCTGATGCTAAATGCTAATAATGCCAGGAGGCTGGGGGCTAGATGTTCCAGCAGGGAAAGTGGGGTGTTCTCCCTCTCTCCTCCCCCTGTCTCCCCCGTCTCCTCCCCCACAATGGCTGTCTGTATGAGGGGGAACAGATGGTCCTGGTGAGCAGGGCAAACCTAATAACAGGTTGGGGGTCCGGGGAATGAAAAGGCTGCTGTATGAACAACGGAGGGACACAGGGCTCACCTCTGCAGTGTGTGTGTGTGGGGGGGGTAAATGGGTGGGAAAGTTATAAATAGAGAGACTTTGTGTGTGTGTGCGTGTGCGTGTGCGTGTGTGTGTGTGTGTGTGTGTGTGTGTGTGTGTGTGTGTGTGTGTGTGTGTGTGTGTGTGTGTGTGTGCGTGTGCGTTAACACATTGCTGCCTCCTGGCATATTGGCATAAACTTCATGTTGAAAGTCCATCTCGTTATGTCTCTAGCTGTATTCAGTGTGTCTGTATGTATTTAACCAACCACACTAATTATAACCTCTAAGAGCGGTACAAGCGCTTTCATAAGTATGTCTACATCAGACATTACATAAAGATATATAATCTCAGTCAATGATGGGAGTCATTTCATGTAAACGATTCGTGTGTGTGTGTTGTGTGCGTGTGTGTGTAAACTCAAATATGCCGACTGTCTGGGACTCCTTTTCAGTCTGTTGCTCTGCTATGCTGTGTATATAACTGGAAAGTGACATTGTAATAGACACATCACAGTATACTTAGGTGCTGGGCCCAGAAACATAAAGGATCCTAAACAGGACCAAATCAAGGCCTTTCTACACATCACAGACAGTTAAAATACTTTAATACTTGAGGATTATTCTGAGGTCACTGCTTGGCATTTAAAAACCCCAGACAGCCAGACAACAACGTGGAGACACTGTACCAGAGGCTTGGTGGTGTGTGTGTGTGTGTGTGTGTGTGTGTGTGTGTGTGTGTGTGTGTGTGTGTGTGTGTGTGTGTGTGTGTGTGTGTGTGTGTGTGTGTGTGTGTGTGTGTGTGTGTGTGTGTGTGTGTGTGTGTGTGTGTGTGTGTGTGTGTGTGTGTGTGAGGCATGGCCATGCGTGGCAGCCCAGCCACCTCAGGCGTGTTTTAAACTTTCAGGATTAAAGGGTAACGTGTGAAGGCTGACTAACAGATGTTCGGAGTGGCACAACAATAGAAAAGGTTAAAAAAAAAAAGGCACAACAGGAGAAAGATATAAAAATGTTGACCAACACTGAAACCAGTGTGAGGAACTGCAGCTCGCCTGATGTGATGCTGAGGACGTGACTAACTGGGGTTTGAACTTGGGTCAATTGTATGTCACAAGACTGTCAGGGAGCTAACACAAGTTTTACACAGACAAATGTCTGTTCTCACACTTATTCTTTGTGATGAATACCAGTGTTGTACACCCTGTGGGGTGGTAGGTAACCTAGCAGTTGAGAGCGTTGGGCCAGTAAACGAAAGGTCACTGGTTTGAATCCCCGAGCCGACAAAGGTGAAAAATCTGCCGATGTGCCATTGAGCAAGGTACATAAACTTAGTTGATCGTGTAAGTCTGACGTAAATGTAAAATGTACACCTGTTAAATTCCCTGGAAGTCTATACACTACCTATATACAAGACCTCTCTCTGTTTCAGTGGGAGAAAATTGCTCATGTACAACACATTGCCAGTTTAGCCTAGCACCTTATGATGACTGCTGTTGTCAGAGTTCTCAGCGTGTTCAGACACGCCGGCCTGCGTCCTCCTCTAATAACCTCTCCTCGCCTCTTTGATCTGTATCAGATGTACCAGAAATGTTGCGAGGTTAGACGGCCCGAGCCTCTGCTCTGGGACTGGAGCGATCACATAGACAGAGTAGACTACTGTTGTTATGATGACTATCGTCTATGGCATTCTAGTAGCGGGGATTGGCCTATTCTGAACGAGTAGCAGCCTTTGTAGGTAGGGCCAGGAGGTTTTCCTGAAAATGACCTGGCCGGGAGAAACTCTGGGCCCTATAGTCACAGGACATAACATTAGTCTGTAACACGCCATAATCATTTTTAAGCCATTAATAGATCATTCATAAATGCATGTTTTATTGACATGTTACACAATTTGTCAACCGTTACTGCTAGTTTATTAGACATCAGTAAGCTGTGTTAAACATCCAAAAACCCAACCGCAGCCAAGAAACAATAGCAGGATGAGAGAGAGGATACCGTACCAAAGACTTTTTAACACAGCCTCTAACAGTAGGTCTTTGTGCAGTCGGGAATACAGCTGCTGTACACCTCAGGGGTGATATATTCTTTAAAAATACCATTACTCTTCAAGGTTTTCACTGTCTGTCTGCCAGTGAACCATTCACTCTGCTGTTCTGTGCCTATGAGAAGGTTCTGCCCTCCCCATATCCTATCCTTAACCATTGGGGGAAAGCACCACGCTGACCTCAGATCAGTGTCTAGAGGGATAGCTTCCTATGGTCTGCCTGGCAGCTGCAGCAGTGTCTACTGGCGTCATCAGTCTGTAACTCAATTCCTGCATCCTGCCTGCCCTGCCTATCCCCTGGGGGAGAACAACTGTTTGCCCCAGAAGCTTTCAGTGGGCTGGAGGGGAGGACTATGCCTTTATCACAATGAACGAGGTGTTTACATCAAAACAGGCTACACAATCGAATGGCCACATGAAGTTAATGACAGACACTCCTATTCAATCAAATGAATCTGAGACAACACACAAGTAAAGACCTAAAAATGTAGCATGCACTACTGTTTTTTGTTTATTGTTGAGGGAGGAAATATCAAAATAATCCAAATAATTTGAGTAAAAATATAATAGCGGAAAAAGTTACTGGTGGCATAGCTTGCTTGTCAGGGCGGTTTTGAAAATATGGGAGAAAGAATTGGGAGACCGGCGCGCTGCTTCTCCCGGCAGTCAGTTTGACAGATAACTGGGCGGGTTGCAAGTAGATGTGCAGTGAGGAGGAAGTAACAAGTCATAAATGAAAACGGACACTTACTTGTCGAGGACAAAGTATAAATCGAAGGCACCTTGACAGGACCTCTCCTCCTGCTGTTCTTCTTTCATCTCTCCTTTTACGGAGGGAAGTTTGACAGTAAAAATCGCTAATCCCAAAAACACCACGGCTATAGACACGCTAATGGCAGCTCTCGCCATCTTTCCCGGACAGTTGTGTAGACTAACACCTCAAAACATCACCGAGTCCGAAATGTCTCTCACATTATAGTCTTGATGATAATGATTCACTCCAGGACAATGTAACGGTGCGCAAGTTTCGATATGGTGGTCATTAGATCGGTTGTCCACGGTGATGCGATAAACAGCCGTCAGTCCCAAATCCCTCTTCACTCCGGATTTCTCGCCTCAAGCAGCTCCTGGTGGTGTTGTGGAGGACAGGACTCAGCTCAATATTTCTTAGACAGGCACCGATCAGCCAGAATACTTCCCATTTCCGGGATAAAAAATCATCATAATGAATATCCCGATAGCCCTATAATAGGTTGGGAAGTTAAATAGGCAACAAAGATATAGGAAACGACTCACATTTCACTATGCACAAGAAAGTGCCTCTTTCTCCCCACCCTACAAAAAAATGACGGATGATGAGAGATGTGGACTTTAAAAATACATAAAAAGTTCAATTTGAGATCCAGACGTTTTAGTTGCTGTATTGGCTGTGCTTTGAGATTATGGCGCATTGGAAATGGATGGCAAAACATTCTGTTTAAGATTGAAACAGCAAAATATGTATTGTTATGCTTGTTAAAAGTGGCATTTACATAAAGTTATTTAAAAATGCAATTACATGTAAAAAAAAAGAAATATATGTTTTGTAATTCTTTCTCCACCCCACGTCTGGATTTCGAGCGCATCAGATGAGGGCATACCAGTTAGCGGCGGTGGCGAGGCGCACACACCCCCGGGCACAGATTTAATTTATGCCAACTACCAATTAGTGTAAGGGTGAATCGAGTATCGGAGGAGAGGTGTCCTGACATCTTATTGTTTAGTCAGAGAGAACATCTTTCCGGTGAAACGCTGTTCTTCACAAGTCTACTCAATATGATTCAGCCAAAATGTCTGATAAAACAGGATGCTGAATTGACTGGATTGTAGAGCTGTGGATGCAAAAAGTAAAGAAACACATATTTCATACAATTTATAAATGTCCCTACGCATCATATTTCAACGAATGTATGACATCTACTAAAAAGTGATTGGTAGTAAACGTATTTGAGTTTCAGGAAATGCATTAGCTCTGTTGTGCATACAGTGCATAAGAGAGAATGACAAATTGGCCTCTCGCTGAGGTGATAATAACGATAGGATACTGGTTAATTTTCAGGGGCTAAATGTAAAATTGAGCATTAGCTTACTAAATGCCATCTGATCCAGGGGGTACGGCCGAGCCACTGGGCAAATGCATTATTCGTCAAATTAAACTGGAAACGATTTAAAAAAAATATTATCTAATGAGAATTTAGTAGATTATTCTGCATCACGGGTTTAGTTGGGGTAAATATAATCTCTTCCAGGCTGAGAAATGTGTAAAATGCATTAGAACTACCATGGGACTATTGGAAATGTTTCAGCTTCGGTTGGTGGCCTACTATTTAGGGATAATGTCAACATGTATTTGGTATTTGAAGATTGAAAATTAAATGATTATACTTTGTCACTAAATATCACTGACACATAGGAAATACTTCTGCATACAGCTGGGTGTAAATTAAGTTTGAATAGGACCACTTCGAAATATTGTGTTCTATGGATTTGAATAGCATTCTTATGCAATTGAACATACATTTCGATGGAGGCTACATTTATGCTGAGTTAACATAGCTACGTAGCCTTCTCATTTCCATGCTCCTAACCAAGAACATTAGATAGATCCATGTTCGATTTGTCAACACAGGCATGACTTGTATGGTTTTCCCAGAGAAGATGGATAACAAAACTTAATAACAATTTGTTTGGGTAAAAATGAAGCATAACGTTATCTCTTTGCAACTAACAATTCGACTCTACTAAACAATACTGACAATGAATTGTGCAACCTTGAGCAAAAATGGGCATCTCTCTCTCTCTTTACCAGTTCAGAGTTCCTCTTATGCTAATTATCCTGACTGTAAACCAGAAAAGAACCAATCAGAGTTTCCCTGGAGGGACTGACGTAAGGTAGAGCGTGTGTATGTGTGTGGTGTGTGTGTGTGTGCGCGCGCGCGAGCAACGCCTCACTATTCCTGTCACTGATGGAGATAATGGGCTTGTTCCGACATTGCAGCCGAGAGTGCAGGCGAATGCCGATCAACAAAGACCTTGCATCATAAATAACCACTCATTAATATTTGTAGATCAGTCAGTCAGTCACAATTTACCCATGATACAATACGGTTTTGATCCTCTCGAACACGGTCGTTAAGTGTGTGTGTGAGCGGAGCAGAGAGGCAGTAACGAGGCAGACACTGTCGTGATCACTCTCGTTCTCAGACCGTAACAGCAACCGAAGGAAGGAGAATCGTTCTAGCGGCCAGTGTACCTGCTGATAACCAGCCTCCTCGCGGACATACCGAACCACACGCTACCTCCACGACCAGACGGTGAGTGGGCTATGGGCATGCAACAGACACTTTTGGGTTCTCTTGGATTAGTTTTTTTTTTTGGAAAAGGGAAATTGTTATCTCTAGCAAAGCTTTACGCTACAACTGGTGTTTGTTTGTGAATGAAAACCTTCTCATCAGACATTGTTAGGCTTTTACATTTATTGGAAAAATACCTACATCTTTATATAAATGTTTTATTTAATATGCATTTGTATTTGATATATCCAGAATAAATATTCCTTATTAATCAAAAGCCTATAGCCTACACTAAAATAGACACAACGTCCAGCTGAAGTAAATATACCAAAAACCTGTGAATGGACATTGTTTACAACAAATCTCAGTGTGGCTATAATGAATATATTAATATGACCAAACTGACTCGAAGCAGAGACGCATGTAGACCAACGAGGCAGTTGCAGCGCAGAAGGGAAGACAATTGGACAAACCGGCTGAAAAACTGAGACAAAGGACGCTAGAAGTCAAAACCATTTTACATGCCTGCTACACATTGTCGGAGAAAATTTAGCTGAATGATTTCATAAATCAGAATTTGCCACTCAAAAATATGGTTGAAAAATATAAACTACAAAAAGTCAAATCATGTTTAAAAAACAACAACTTATAAATGACAACGATGCCACGGGGATTATGAACTCTCAAATATGTGGTTTTAAACATTTAAAAGTATGTATATGTAATAATATTGAACGTGATTCATATTGTGGCATAATAAAGATACAGTATGATTAACCAAAAAAACATATTTTCCTATAGGTCTAATTGTATCTGGAGTCTGAACTATTTGCTATTAAAAAATGGATTTCTGATGGAAAACAACGAATATTTCGATTAAATGAATAGGCCTATTTATTCAGAAATAGAAAACGAATCAAAACCTCTAGTCATAGATCTAGTCTACTATTTTCGAAACGAATAAATTATAGTGATATAGGGCTACTTATTTGGGATTTTGCATGTTTAAGCCAAATTGATCAGGCCCACGTTTTAATATAAGAATGCAATACATTTTTACAATTATTTAACAAAAGCATCACATTCAAACGCTCCATTCCTCACCTTTAAAATGTCATACACTTTGGATCAGACGGCGATAAAATAACATTCATTCTTTAAACAATGGAAAGTTATTAACGCGTTTTGTTTTTCCTACAGGCTAACCATGGACCAGAGTTTTTTATCTCGTTCCCTCTGGACCAGTGAGGGTAAATTCCTCCAGCACCACGCGACAGACCTCTATACCAGCGTGCACGTCACTCGCAACATCCCAGCTGGGGCACAGTTCGGCCCGTGCATCCTTCAGAATACTTTCTATGACACGGTCGCCTTCATAGCGCTCAAATCCCGCGACAAGAGAAGCAAATCATACGTGTTCAGAGTAAGTTCGTTTTTTTTGAATATTTATTAATAACACAATTTAACTTGCAAGCTAGGATACCACAGAGACAATGAACACATTATACCTTCATAAAAACATAGGCTAAATCTAAATCTTATAAAAAAGAGCCATCAACAACAAAATGACATGTTCTACAATGAGATATGTGTGTTGGTGTAGCCTAATACATTTTCATTGCCATCCATATAGGCTATCCGTGGGAAATGATTGACCATGCCATTCGGTCACATTTGCACCTTTACAAATTCGAATCAATTCAGTGTTTTCACTATGACTGAGGAGAGGTGAACCTCATTGAAACTTTTGACAATGTTGTCTCTATGAAAGAATATTAACAATGATTTCTCTCAACAGGTGGACCCGGAGGCTATGCGGAGCTCTGCTCTCGTGCTGTCCTGGCTGCGACTGGTGCAGGCGGCGTGTGGCAGGGAGGAACAGAACACCGAAGCGTTCCTGAAGGGAGGCCAGCTGTATTTCCGGACCACCAGGGACATACGTCAGGAAGAGGAACTGTTGGTGTGGTATGACCAGGAATTGTCACATCTACTGGGCTTCACTGACATCTCAGCCAGAGGACAACACGAAGGTGAGAGAGAAATAGACACGTGGGAAAGCGCTATAGAAATACAACTCTTCGTCACCATCCTAATCATCATCCTCCTCATTTCAACATATAGGCTTACTAATGTTACGGATGTTGTTTGCTTGTTTTAGCATTTTGCTAGGAGTTTTGTTGTAGCCTGCGTAAATGCGTAATGCATTATTGGAAAATACAGAAGGAAGAGGAAACGACTGAAATTCTTCAGATAATATATATGGACTATTGTTATTTGATAAGTTTATATCTGAGTTAATTTTCCCCTAATGTGTTTTTTAATGTACATATTAACGAACAAATTGTATATCTCTTCACAGAGCTTAAATGCGCAACATGTAACCAGGTGTTCAAGAATGAGCATCCCTATTTGGCCCACTGCCGCTTCCTGTGCGCGCAGGTGAAGTATGACGCGCTGAGCAGAGAGGCCTACGAACACAAACACATGGAGATCAAGCGGCAACGACGCGTCACAGACTTCCACAACATCGCTAGGGATCTGGAACATAAAAGATACGGCGCCAGTGAAGACGCAGAGATTTCCCCGCGGAAATGGAAACACGAGGAGACGGGTTATCCCCGATGGAGGAAACCTGTGCTACTTGAGAAAACCAACATATCGAACAACAACAACATCACACAGATAACCAGAGACTACCACCCCACTGCGCCAGAGTCAACTGGCTCTGCATTGAAACTGAAGGCGGAGAAGTACCAGCTCAAAAAGGACCACGTGGAATGTAAAAATAGTGCGTTTACAGAGGTTGGAGCAGCGAAAATTTGTTTTACGCATGAGAAAGAAAAGCCAACGGAGGCTGATTCTGAGACAGTGCGGGAGATGAGCGCTGATTTAAACTCAAACAGCAACAGCAGTGCCTTTTCATTCGTTCTGCGCAGTGGAGCGGAGGAGCAGAAAAGCGCTTTCTGTAAACCCTATAAAAGGACTTCTAACGGCTCTACAGCGCACCCATCCAACACATTACCTGCTCAATTGAACCGCCTAGAGGATGTGAGAGACGTTTTTACCTCAAAGACGGTTCTGAGATACAACAATCTATTGGCTACTAATATGTTGAATGGTGATTTACCTCGCGCACAGACACTACCTACACAGGTTAATGGAAACGCTTTCCCGTACGCGCCAGAGCACTGGTCCAGGAGCATTGGAGACCAACTACAAACCACGCCGTCTTTAACAATTCTTCCACCAACGTTTACCTCCATTGGGGTGTCAGTGCAAAACTGGTGCGCCAAGTGTAACCTCTCCTTCCGCATGACGTCTGACCTAGTGTTACACATGCGCTCGCACCACAAGAAGGAGTTCGCGGCGGAGTCCCAGGTGAGGAGGAGGCGAGAGGAGAAACTTACCTGCCCTATCTGCCACGAGTTCTTCCGGGAACGGCACCACCTTTCACGTCACATGACATCGCACAATTAAAACCCATTTTGCATAAGAAAAGCCATTAGAAAACGTATATTTAAAGAAAACGACATCGGACATACTGTATGTAATTACAAGAGTAGAACAGAGTAATTTAGAGTAATTAAGCATTTAATGACAATTTGAAGTCACTAACATCTTAATGTAGGACCATCCACTTGTGATTATCGATCATTACGCATTAGGGCGTATTTGGGCACGTAGGTTCTCATTCAGGATTTCACACAGTGTCCACTAGATGTCCACAGAATACGAAATTGAATACACAACATATTCATTTTGATTATCTGCATAGTGGGTGATAGGAATATTGTGTGTAATTGGGATTATAAGGTTCTATCTGAATATTTGTCAAAATGGAGTTATGGACATTCTTGTTTTACTCAGTGTTCTATATAGTACTCTAAATGCCCCAATTAATGTTGTTAAGTTAAAAACAGTACACAATCAAAATTACTGACACCATTCAAACCAATGAGGGTTCAGAACTTTAAAGACAATTATCTCAGAATCATATTTTTTTTTGCCGATTTAAAGTCCCAAGCTCTCGGTATGTCTGATCCGTGCCTTATTGAAACTCAGGGTGGGACTGAAGAGAGAGACTGAAGGTCTCTTGCAGCTCTTGCTTTTGACCTCTGATTGTTATAAACATGTTTTCAATGTCTATTACTCAATGTGTTTGACGAGACCTACAGTATTACCAGAGCTTGTACGGGGATAGATGTGTAGATTCATTGAGCTTTTAAAAAAAATGTAAAACAACAACAACAACAACATCAGATCCAAACTCCACTTTGCCCTGTGTTTTCTTTAAACTTCCATAAAGACATTTTGTGTGAAACATATGGACATTGTATTACTTGACCCACCATATTCCCTGGCTTCACCCATACGTGACACAAGACATACAACCTGAACTATTTGTCCCATTTCATTTTGGCCCATTTAATGTATTGCTGAATAAAAATATACAGATGAAAATGACTGCAAATAACAAGAGTGGATGATAATATGGAAACACATCATTTATCTTTTTGAAGGCCATGTTAGCAAGTTGTCTCTCATATGTTTGAGACGTCATTGCCGTAAATCGCTTCTAATTCCAACAGGTGGCATCAGCCACCAATTTCCCTCCAATCCAACGGCCAGTGAGTCCAGTGGCCTCAATCTCATTCCAAGATACTTGCTGTTCTTTTTTTTACCTTGTTTAAAGGTGGGTAACGACTCATCTATGAGGCCAGGTGGGGCTAGTATCCAAACCAACAATACTGGTCAAGGTGTTATTAGGGAATTCTTTATAGTTCTGAAAAACATCAACTAATTGCGTCATTAAAAAAAAAACGTTTTTTTTGTTAATCTCATTCACAATAGTCTGACTCGTGTCTTCGTGTGTCAACCATCAAGCTAATAAGACATAATCTACAAGGTGACAGCGAGAACAGTCTTAATCACTTGGTCCCCATTTAATCAGATCCACTTTACCCGAAATCCGCATAGCTGATGTTTTGACGAAGTGGAACTGCGCTGTCAAATCCACAAGCGCGGCTTCCCGAAAACACTGTTGCGGTGAGATAACTCGAGCTGTTGCACTATGATGATACGAGCAGTACTTATCTCAAAGAGCGTTCATAAACCAGCTCTATGAGCAGACCCCCCCAGTTGAAACTTGTTCCCCAAACTTGTGCCCCCTCAGTTATGCTTTGATGTCCCTGTATTAAAATAGCAAAAAGTTCACATTTTTGAGTGACGGGTTGGCGCAAAATCTGTGTCTCTGCTGCGCTGTGTCAGCACAGTGGACAGTGTGGAAAGCCACTGAGGGGGACATTAGACGCGATAGAGTCAAGAGGGGAGGGGGGCAGTATACCTTTTCTGTCTGTGATGGAATATATTCTCCGAAAAGACAATCAACTTGCCAATGCACCGCACCATACCTCACTATGCCACACGATATTCAAAATTAAATCATAGGGCTCATGAGTCCACAGCTCCATGCGGAAACTAATTTTCCACTTTGACAAACGTGTTCAGTCAGCACAGAAGGAACATGCTACACCTGAGGAAAGCTCAACTAATCCAACTGGCGTTTGAAGGGGATCCTACAATAATATTTCGAGGAGAATGGAATGATCGATTACTCAGAAAAACAATCCAGCTTGTTGGTTTTTGGTGGTATAGCCAGTGGCGTCATTTCAGCGAAAATCGAGAGTATGGAATGGCAAAGTGGCTTCCATAGCAAGCAAGCTATTCAACAGCCTTGCTTTAGTGTGTAGGGCGCTGTCCATGGTGCTGATAGAGCGCAGTGGAGATTTCGCCGCAACCAGTCACTTCCTTTTCAAAAGCACTCAATGGTGTCGGCATTTGAACTTTTAGTTTTATTGTGGTATCGATGATATAAGCATAATTCAATATAATTCCAATGTGAGAACCCAAATTACGCCCCTGGGTCTAGCTACATATCGGTATGTTTCATCCTAGAAATAGATACCTTCTATTATGGTTTTCTTTGTAGCCTATTGTTATTTCGTGGTTGTAAAATGGAACTGTACGTAAGCTGCCGTTTCTGTACTCATGAGCGGCATGGTTTTCCCATGCTTGAAGCGGTCTTATAGGCCTATTTGTTTGGCAAGGCAACTGTGCATGGCTGCAACTCACTGATGTAGGTATCTCACTGCAACTCACTGATGTTTTGGATATTTGGATCTCTATTCGCCATTTGTTTATTGCGTTTATTTATTGCTAATGTAACTAGCCTAAATATAGATTGATATTCAGATTTTATACTAAGCCGAACTGCTATTCAGTATTTTTGTTTGGATGCATGATTAACTAGGCAACTACTTTCAGCATTTAGTTTGCTGAGCTGTTTGTTATAGTGAGCTCGAAAATTGTTGTGACAATAACCTCGTTTCCATCTACTGTTTTTCTGAGAGTAGTCATACCGTGTATAAAAAAAAGAATCCCGACAGCTGTGATGGAAGGCGGAAGTTTGGTAAATGCCAACAGATAATTACTTCCTTCGACATGGTGGGATCTTTTTGTGTCGGTAAAATTAATTATGCGAGGAATGGGGACGGGAACGCATTTATGCGGGAATATTGATAGAATTGACCATCATATTGAAGGTAACTTGGAATCACACGATGATATGTTGTGTGGTCCTCCCACTACGACTAGGGAAACCATGTAGTTTATTAGGCTACAGATAAAATACTTTATGATCAACTTCACAGGGCGGTGAAAGTGCACGGTGACCTTGATTCTCCTTTCCAATAAATATCTGATTCTGGTGTCATGATAACGGTCGATGCTTAACTACCGTTTGACAAATACAAATATCCTTGATGTTATCCATAATCATTTCATCATGTAGACTACCTGTTGGCTATATGCCAGCTGTTGGCACACGTGCCAAGACCAGAGGTTTTGTTACAAAACAATCTGCAGAGTCGAAAATGTTATTCATACTATACAAATCACAATAAAGACCACCACAGTGACAGTCACTTCATCCTCATGTTGATGTATTTTTTCATATATCATATATGGTCCTGTGAAAGTACATCGTCATGTCCCTGACAAACGGGAGACATCGATCAGGAGGAATAGACACACCATCCGTGGTACCATGAGGTTGTAGATGGCCTTTGCTGGACACTGCTGCCGTTTTTCTAGCTCCTGCTGCCATTTCTTTAATAAAAGAGAAAACGTTTTTTTTTGCAAACAAATCTCTATTTTTGATTTAAATGGCATTCTGTAGAAGGGTCCAGACACAATGGAATATGAAGTTGCGGATGAAGTTCAGAATGACACAATTTCATGTGTACAACATGTAAAGACCTGCATTACCACGGCTCAGAGCTTTGCCGTTTCTAAAAGGACATACAATATTTGGGTGTTTTTGGAACCCGACTAGCATCACTACTCTGGACGGTTCTCACTTAGAATATGTAGACAACTACAAATACCTAGGTGTCTGGCTAGACTGTAAACTCTCCTTCCAGAATCATATTAAACATCTCCAATCCAAAATTAAATCTAGAATCGGTTTCCTATTTCACAACAAAGCCTCCTTCACTCAAAGCCCCAAATACCACCCACCACTGCGACCTGTATGCTCTCGTCGGCTGGCCCTCGCTACCTATTCGTCGCCAGACCCGCTGACTCCAGGTCATCTATAAGTCTTTGCTAGGTAAAGCTCTGCCTTATCTCAGCTCCCTGGTCACGATAACAACACCCACCCACCCATAGCACGCTCCAGCAGGTATATCTCACTGGTCATCCCCAAAGCCAACACTTCCTTTGGCCACCTTTCCTTCCAGTTCTCTGCTGCCAATGACTAGAACAAATTGCAAAAATCGCTGAAGTTGGAGACTTATATCTCCCTCACTAACTTTAAACATCAGCTATCTGAGCAGCTAACCGATCGCTGCAGCTGTACATAGTCCATCTGTAAATACCCCATCCAATCTACCTACCTCATCCCCATATTGTTTTTATTTACTTTTTGCACACCAGTATTTCTACTTGCACATCATCATCTGCACATCTATCTCTCCAGTGTTAATTTGCTAAATTGTAATTACTTCGCTACTATGGCCTACATATTGCCTTACCTCCTCATGCCATTTGCACACAATGTATATAGACTTTTTCTATTGTGTTATTGACTGTACGTTCGTTTATTCCACGTGTAACTCTGTGTTGTTGTTTGTGTCGCACTGCTTTGCTTTACATTGGCCAGGTCGCAGTTGTAAATGAGAACTTATTCTCAACTGGCCAACCGGGTTAAATAAAGTTAAAATAAATAAATAAATACATCTTTAAATAATCTCCATGGGCTCCCTTGAGATACAATACGTACTCAAAACAAATGATTTCATAAACATATCGATTTTATTATCACACATGCACCACAGTGTCTGTTTTCAGATGTTTGAACTAGCATGGCTAATCATTATGATAGCACAGGCAACAAATATTTCCCACTCACAATGTCTCCCATCCAGAAAAGAGCTGATTGAAACACAAGATCAAACACACACACACTGTACCAAAGGATTCGGCTGCATGACAAGAGTACATACCATATCTGGCATATTGGTGTCTGTCTGAAGTTGTTTCACATAAACACGAAGCCGATAAAGTTTTCGGACAATTGGCAGGACACACACACCGGCAGAGGCCCCATTCCAGTCTCCTTCACCGGTCCCAAATCTTTCCCTAATGTTTCTTTGAAACATTGACATATTGTGCATTTGCAAAACTCGAAATAAAAGCACAAAACGGACCCTTGCAAGTAGAATACCAAGTAGTACCAGTGAAGTAGAAGTATGTCCATCTCTTCAGTGTTTATACCAAAAGGGACACCGGAAAATATGTGATGTAGACACAGGGGCGGGACTTAAGTTGCAAAACTCACTCAATATTGCCCCTCAAGTCTTTGCAAGGAATTATACAGCGATAATTACAATTCAGGTAAAGAGCATCACAGTCAGGCTGTAACACTAGTCATTGGAAGGAGTAGACCAAGGTGCAGCGTGGTGGCGTACATCTTTCTTTTATTGATGACACCGAAAAAACAACAAATACAAAACTAAATGCACTGTTCTGTAGGGCTGGAAAGCATCAGTACAAAAACAAGATCCCACAAACTAAGGTGGAAAAAAAGGCTGCCTAAGTATGATCCCCAATCAGAGACAACGATAGACAGCTGCCTCTGATTGGGAACCACACCCGGCCAACCAAGAAATATACAACATAGATTGCCCACCCTAGTCACACCCTGACCTAACCAAATAGAGCAACTAAAAGGATCTCTAAGGTCATGACACAGGCAGAAAAATCACATAATATTACCGCAGTCTAAGACCATCCACAGAACGTACTACATGCCAGGGACACTGAATTACATGCACTCAGAAATGTAATTATTCTGCTGGAGGTGTAAAACACTGTAGGGGACATACTGTATTTGCATATGTTATGGGTCTTGTGAAGGCTGCCTGAATTCTGGCAAAGAGTATGTTCTTTTATCTCGGCATGTCTACAGATTCTCCCTTCTCCCTGTTTTTGTTTGCTTGGAAATGTTGATACTGGAGACTGTTATCAGAAGAAACGGAGCAACCCAGCATTTATAGCAGCTAAGAAATTCATTGCCATTAATTGGAAGGTTGGTTGTCCTCCCTCCCTGTCCTTTTTTCTCAATTTCTGCCTGAATGATGTGCCCAAAGTAAACTGCCTGTTGCTCAGGCCCTGAAGCCAGAATATGCATAGAATTGGTACCATTGGAAAGAAAACATTTTGAAGTTTGTAGAAATGTTAAAATAATGTAGGAGAATATAACACAGTAGGAGAAAATCCAAAGAAAAAACAACCAGAATTCTTTTGTTTGTTGAGAGACCATCCTCTTAGAATGGCAAGTATAAGGTCATACTGAGAATTAGCTTCCTGGATGCAATTCCTGTGGCTTCCACGAGGTGTCAGTAGTCTATGTTCAAGGTTTCAGGCTTGTAACTTCAAAAACAGGGACCCCGTACAAGGACACAGTCTTGGAAATTCGTGTTTGCTCGCGCCATGAAAACAGGACTCACCTGCTGTCATGACTTCTACCGAAGGTAACTCCTTTCCCTGTTCGGGCGGCGTCCGGCGCTCGGCGTCACCGGTTTACTATCCGCTACCGATCCCTTTTCTGGTTGTTTTGTCTGTGTTCCTTTTCACACCTGGTTTCAATTGCATTTATTTCTGTGTGTATATATGGCACCTGTTACCTGCCTTAATTGGTGCAGGATTAAGCTTGTGGGCATTTGCGTTCGGTATTCTATGCTGTTTATTGTTTTCGCTATTACGTACGTGTATGTAGTGTCGGAACTGTGGTTGTTCCTCTGTGTATTGACACGAGTTTCTGTTCCTTCCAGAGCGTAGTTTTGGATTTTCATCTGTGCCAATTTTGTATTGGTGGACTATGGTGGACTATGTGTGTATACATATATCTATATTAAACACGCTTCTCAGAAATCCCTGCTCTCCTGCGCCTGACTCCTACACCTCTCACCGAGACGCACCTTATCACACCTGCTAAAATCGGTTTCCTATTGAGCATACTTCTTTCCGCAAGAAATATCATAGTTTGATTACATTTTAGGGTATCAGAGGAGCAAATAGAAATGTATTTTGACTTGTTGAAACAAAGCTTAGGGGTAGATCTTCAGATTACTTTCTCTGCATGTTGAACGAGTGGATTACTCAAATCGATGGTGCCAACTAAACTGACTTTTTGGGATATAAAGAAGGATTTTGTCTAACAAAACGACACTATAGCTGGGACCCTTTGGATGACAAATCAGAGAAAGATTGTCCAAAAGTAAGTGAATATTTAATCGCTATTTGTGAATTCATGAAACCTGTGCTGGTGGAAAAATATTTTTACGTGGGGCGCCGTCCTCAAACAATAGCATGGCATGTTTTCTCTGTAATAGCTACTGTAGATCGGACAGTGCAGTTAGATTAACAAGAATTTAAGCTCTCAACCGATATAAGACATGTACAGTGGGGCAAAAAAGTATTTAGTCAGCAACCAATTGTGCAAGTTCTCCCACTTAAAAAGACGAGAGGCCTGTAATTGTCATCATAGGTACACTTCAACTATGACAGACAAAATGACAAAGAAAATCCAGAAAATCACATTGTAGGATTTTTAATGAATTTATTTGCAAATTATGGTGGAAAATAAGTATTTGGTCACCTACAAACAAGCAAGATTTCTGGCTCACAGATCTGTAACTTCTTCTTTAAGAGGCTCCTCTGTCCTCCACTCGTTACCTGTATTAATGGCACCTGTTTGAACTTGTTATCAGTATAAAAGACACCTGTCCACAACCTCAAACACTGCAAACTCCAATATGGCCAAGACCAAAGAGCTGTCAAAGGACACCAGAAACAAAATTGTAGACCTGCACCAGGCTGGGAAGACTGAATCTGCAATAGGTAAGCAGCTTGGGTTGAAGAAATCAACTGTAGGAGCAATTATTAGGAAATGGAAGACATACAAGACCACTGATAATCTCCCTCGATCTGGGGCTCCACGCAAGATCTCACCCCGTGGGGTCAAAATGATCACAAGAACGGTAAGCAAAAATCCCAGAACCACACGGGGGGGACCTAGTGAATGACCTGCAGAGAGCTGGGACCAAAGTAACAAAGCCTACCATCAGCAAGGGCATTGAAGATGAAACGTGGCTGGGTCTTTCAGCATGACAATGATCCCAAACACACCGCCCGGGCAACGAAGGAGTGGCTTTGTATGAAGCATTTCAAGGTCCTGGAGTGGCCGAGCCAGTCTCCAGATCTCAACCCCATATACATTTTTGGAGGGAGTTGAAAGTCTGTGTTGCCCAGCAACAGCCCCAAAACATCACTGCTCTAGAGGAGATCTGCATGGAGGAATGGCCAAAATACCAGCAACAGTGTGTGAAAACCTTTTGAAGACTTACAGAAAACGTTTGACCTCTGTCATTGCCAACAAAGGGTATATAACAAAGTATTGAGGTAAACTTTTGTTATTGACGAAATACTTATTTTCCACCGTAATTTGCAAATAAATTCATAACAAATCCCACAATTTTCAGGATTTTTCCCCCTCATTTTGTCTGTCATATTTGAAGTGTACCTATGATGAAAATTATAGGCCTCTCTCATCTTTTTAAGTGGGAGAACTTGCACAATTAGTGGCTGACTAAATACTTTTTTGCCCCACTGTATGTATGTATATGTAACTAAATATTTAATATCCATAAGTTGTATGATTATTTCTTTGAATTGTGCGCCCTCCAGCGGGACGCCTAGGCCTAAACGGTTTTTAAGAAGGAATGAAATTCCACAAATGAACTTTTAACAAGGCCCACCTGTTAATTGAAATGCATTCCAGGTGACTACCTCATGAAACTGGTTGAGAGAATGCCAAGAGTATGCAAAGCTGTCATCAAGGCAAAAGGTGGCTACTTTGAAGAATCTAAAATATATTTTCACATAATAACACTTTTTTGGGTTACTACGTGATTCCATATGTGTTATTTCATAGTTTTGATGTCTTTACTATTATTCTACAATGTAGAAAATAGTACAAAATAAATAGAAAATCCTTGAATGAGTAGGTGTGTCCAAACCTTTGACCGGTACTGTACAAACAGCCAAATCTTAAAAACAGAGACCCTCCACACACTCTCCAAGCCAGCGGTGGACAACCCTGCTCCTGGAGAGCTATAGGGTGTGCGAGCTTACATATCAGCATTAACACACATGATACAGCTTATCAAAGACTTGATGAGAGGTTTTTATTTTTTTGAATTTTTATTTTTACCTTTATTTTACTAGGCAAGTCAGTTAAGAACAAATTCTTATTTACAATGACGGCCTAGGAACAGTGGGTTAACTGCCTGTTCAGGGGCAGAACGACCTTGTCAGCTCGGGGATTTGAACTCACAACCTTCCGGTTACTAGTCCAACACTCTAACCACTAGGCTACCCTGCCACTAGACTATATGCCGTATCAGGTTTGTTAGTGCTGGGCTGTCCAATGCAATTCACCTCCCATTCAAAGACCAATCCCTCAGTATCAGGAGAATACGTACCAATTCTGACATAATATAAAACAACATATTATACGCTACACAGTACATATTGTGAATAAATACTAGTGACATCACAGGGTCAGAGGTGATGAACTGGTTTGGAATGCTCCTACAGACTCAACTCTAACCACAATCTCATCTCCTAGTGCGAGAGAAGGGAATGAGAGGAGGAGGATAAGAAGAGAGGAGGAGTAGACTTTCACCCAGGGGTTGATGTGGCAGAGGGTTGAAGAGGATGTGTACCTGATGGACTGTAGTTTGGTCCAGATTCTGTGTGTGTGTGTCTAGAGGACAGACTTTAGTTTGACCCAGGGGTGTGGTCCGGCGTACCTCCATGGGCGGTTTGTTGGCGAAGATGTGGTTGCAGAGCTCGTCCAATGACGGCTCTGGCTCAAACTGGGCCCCATTCTCGTTCACCTTCCTGATCTTTACATCTATTTCTTAAGGATTGAAGGAGGGAATAAAAAAAATCATATTTGAGCACTTGGACCACCTGTGTGTGTGTGTTTGTGTGTGTGTGTGTGTGTGTGTGTGTGTGTGTGTGTGTGTGTGTGTGTGTGTGTGTGTGTGTGTGTGTGTGTGTGTGTGTGTGTGTGTGTGTGTGCATGTTGGTGAAAATGTGTGTACCTTGAGCTCCTTGACAGAAGCCACGTTGTTGGACAGCATGCATTCCTTCAGCATAGTGATGGGGTCACTCTTACTGCACACTTCCTGGATCTCCTCACGGGTATGGTTGCTACAGGAAGTTAAATCTCACACAGGCAGATGGGTTAGACCTGATTAGCAGGGTTCAGCTCTAGCCCTTGGTTGATGAGAGAGAGAAAGACAGAGCCCTGGAAAGGAAGCGGTGCTAGAGTAATAGGATGCATCCCAAACCAATACCGAACTAAAAGGGTGTCTAGACAGGTTCAAATAGGGAGTGAGGGAGAGTGGCAACACAAGAAGGTGGGTCAGGCTAAAACAGAACGGAGTACGGGATGAGAGAGAGAGTAGAGGAGGAGTGAGGAGGCTGAGAGAGACCCGGGGGTAGATAACGGTCACAGGGTCAGAGGTCAGAGATTACATCTCATCTAACCCCAGGGTCGCTCATGCTGTGTCCATGGTAACAGTAGGTCTCCAGCTCCATGACAATAGGACCCTGCCAGAGAGGTTTCCAATCCAAGAGAGTCGACAAGGTAGCCAACATCATGACAGTGCTGATCAGGGATTTCTATTGGAGCAGCAGTTTCTCAGCATCTTCCTATATCTATGCTTTTTGGCCCTGCAGTACACAAGGAGTGTCAGTAGTGGTTAAACGGGGACCAGTTGCAGCTCTGTACTGGAGTCTCTTCCACAGAGTCTCTCAGAGTTGGTCACATAGCCTCCCTCTGTCAGGGAAGAGACACTGGTGCGATACTAGAAGCTGATCATCACTCTGAGATTAGACTGTCTGAGACAAGGTTCTTAGCACTCTTTCAAGCTCTTAAACCACTTATAACATTCTTATCTCTGCACCAATCAGAACTCATCTTCTCAAACTCTACAAGCAATCATAGCTCACCTTCCTGGCTTTGCAGTGGTCTGCAGCGAACCTGTTGGCCTCCCTCACACACAAAACGTCCATGCCGTCCACCTATACCCAGAGTTAGGAAGGTCAATATAGCAGAGATACTGCACACTCACTGATTGTGTGTGTGTCCTACCATGAGGCCAGGAATATTGTTTCTTGAAGTACCCAGTGCGAGCAGAGGACCTCTCCACATGCGTTCCCATGCCAAACTTGTTTTTCTCACAGACGAAGATACACTGCTTCCACAGAGACATCATGTTGAAAGACTCAAAGATCTGGCCCTGATTGGACAAGAGGAGGAGAGTCGATGATGATGATGAAGATGACTACTGCAACCGTTAGATAGATAGAACAAGTCTCACCTGGTTGGCTGCTCCGTCTACAGTTTATTAGGCTACAGACAAAACGGTTATGATGAACTTCACAGGATAGGGAAAGTGCCTGTTGATGAGCTTGATGCTTTGACTCATTCCTCTCTGCCTCCTTCTTTCCACTCCTCTCCTCTTTTGACCTCACCCTCTCACCTTCCCCCCCTACTCACAAGGCAGGCAATACGCTCAACCTCATCTTTACTAGATGCTGTTCTTCCACTAACCTCATTGCAACTCCCCTCCAAGTCTCCGACCACTACCTTGTATCCTTTTCCCTCTCGCTCTCATCTAACACCTCCCACACGGCCCCTACTCGGATGGTATCGCGCCGTCCCAACCTTCGCTCTCTCTCCCCCGCTACTCTCTCCTCTTCCATCCTATCATCTCTTCCCTCTGCTCATACCTTCTCCAACCTATCTCCTGATTCTGCCTCCTCAACCCTCCTCTCCTCCCTTTCTGCATCCTTTGACTCTCTATGTCCCCTATCCTCCAGGCCGGCGCCCCTGGCCCGTGGCTCGACGACTCATTGCGAGCTCACAGAACAGGGCTCCGGGCAGCTGAGCGGAAATGGAGGAAAACTCGCCTCCCTGCGGACCTGGCATCCTTTCACTCCCTCCTCTCTACATTTTCCTCCTCTGTCTCTGCTGCTAAAGCCATTTTCTACCACTCTAAATTCCAAGCATCTGCCTCTAACCCTAGGAAGCTCTTTGCCACCTTCTCCTCACTCCTGAATCCCCCCTCCTCCCTCTCTGCAGATGACTTCGTCAACCATTTTGAAAAGAAGGTTGACGACATCCGATCCTCGTTTGCTAAGTCAAACGGCACCGCTGGTTCTGCTCACACTGCCCTACCCTGTGCTCTGACCTCTTTCTCCCCTCTCTCTCCAGATGAAATCTCGCGTCTTGTGACGGCCGGCCGCCCAACAACCTGCCCGCTTGACCCTATCCCCTCCTCTCTTCTCCAGACCATTTCCGGAGACCTTCTCCCCTACCTCACCTCGCTCATCAACTCATCCCTGACCGCTGGCTACGTCCCTTCCGTCCTCAAGAGAGCGAGAGTTGCACCCCTTCTGAAAAAACCTACACTCAATCCCTCCGATGTCAACAACTACAGACCAGTATCCCTTCTTTCTTTTCTCTCCAAAACTCTTGAACGTGCCGTCCTTGGCCAGCTCTCCCGCTATCTCTCTCTGAATGACCTTCTTGATCCAAATCAGTCAGGTTTCAAGACTAGTCATTCAACTGAGACTGCTCTTCTCTGTATCACGGAGGCGCTCCGCACTGCTAAAGCTAACTCTCTCTCCTCTGCTCTCATCCTTCTAGACCTATCGGCTGCCTTCGATACTGTGAACCATCAGATCCTCCTCTCCACCCTCTCCGAGTTGGGCATCTCCGGCGCGGCCCACGCTTGGATTGCGTCCTACCTGACAGGTCGCTCCTACCAGGTGGCGTGGCGAGAATCTGTCTCCTCACCACGCGCTCTCACCACTGGTGTCCCCCAGGGCTCTGTTCTAGGCCCTCTCCTATTCTCGCTATACACCAAGTCACTTGGCTCTGTTATAATCTCACATGGTCTCTCCTATCATTGCTATGCAGACGACACAATTAATCTTCTCCTTTCCCCCTTCTGATGACCAGGTGGCGAATCGCATCTCTGCATGTCTGGCAGACATATCAGTGTGGATGACGGATCACCACCTCAAGCTGAACCTCGGCAAGACGGAGCTGCTCTTCCTCCCGGGAAGGACTGCCCGTTCCATGATCTCGCCATCACGGTTGACAACTCCACTGTGTCCTCCTCCCAGAGCGCTAAGAACCTTGGCGTGATCCTGGACAACACCCTGTCGTTCTCAACTAACATCAAGGCGGTGGCCCGTTCCTGTAGGTTCATGCTCTACAACATCCGCAGAGTACGACCCTGCCTCACACAGGAAGCGGCGCAGGTCCTAATCCAGGCACTTGTCATCTCCCGTCTGGACTACTGCAACTCGCTGTTGGCTGGGCTCCCTGCCTGTGCCATTAAACCCCTACAACTCATCCAGAACGCCGCAGCCCGTCTGGTGTTCAACCTTCCCAAGTTCTCTCACGTCACCCCGCTCCTCCGCTCTCTCCACTGGCTTCCAGTTGAAGCTCGCATCTGCTACAAGACCATGGTGCTTGCCTACGGAGCTGTGAGGGGAACAGCACCTCAGTACCTCCAGGCTCTGATCAGGCCCTACACCCAAACAAGGGCACTGCGTTCATCCACCTCTGGCCTGCTCGCCTCCCTACCACTGAGGAAGTACAGTTCCCGCTCAGCCCAGTCAAAACTGTTCGCTGCTCTGGCCCCCCAATGGTGGAACAAACTCCCTCACGACGCCAGGACAGCGGAGTCAATCACCACCTTCCGGAGACACCTGAAACCCCACCTCTTTAAGGAATACCTAGGATAGGATAAGTATATCTTCTCACCCCCCCCCCCCCTTTAAGATTTAGATGCACTATTGTAAAGTGACTATTCTACTGGATGTCATAAGGTGAATGCACCAATTTGTAAGTCGCTCTGGATAAGAGCGTCTGCTAAATGACTTAAATGTAAATGTAATGTAATGTAAATGGTCTAATTCTGGTGACATGATGGCTGCCATTTGACAAGTTTGTCCAAAATAATCTCATCATGTAGTAGGCTATACCTGGTCTGTATCTGCAAGCTGTTGGGTTAGAGCGAACATGCCAATACCAGAGTGGACACATTCACTATATCTACAGTGGCTTGCGAAAGTATGCGCCCCCCTTGGCATTTTTCCTATTTTGTTGTCTTACAACCAGGAATTAAAATATTTGTTTTATTGTTAAACAAACAAGAAATAAGACAAAATAAAACTGAAAACTTGAGCATGCATAACTTTTCAACCCCCCCCCCCCCAAGAGCCACCTTTTGCAGCTTCAAGTTTCTTGGGGTATGTCTCTGCAAGCTTGGCACATCTCGCCACTGGGATTTTTGCCCATTCTTCAAGGCAAAACTGCTCCAGCTCATTCAAGTTGGATGGGTTCCACTGGTGTACAGCAATCTTTAAATCATACCACATATTCTTAATTGGATTGAGGTCTGGGCTTTGACAAGGCCATTCCAAGACATTTAAATGTTTCTCCTTAAACCACTCGAGTGTTTCCTTAGCAGTCTGCTTAGGCTCATTGTCCAGCTGGGCGGTGAACCTCTGTCCCAGTCTCAAATCTCTGGAAGACTGAAACAGGTTTCCTTCAAGAATTTCCCTGTATTTAGCACCATCCATAATTCCTTCAATTCTGACCAGTTTCTCAGTCCCTGCCAATGAAAAACATCCTCACAGCATGATGCTGCCACCACCATGCTTCACTGTGGAGATGGTTTTCTCGGGGTGATGAGAGAGGTTTGCACCAGACAGCGGTTTCCTTGAAGGCCAAAAAGCTCAATTTTAGTCTCATCTGACCAGAAAACCTTCTTCCATATGTTTGGGGAGTCTCCCACATGCCTTTTGGCAAACACCAAATGTGTTTGCTTATTTTTTCTTTAAGCCTGGCTGTTTTCTGACCACTCTTCCATTAAGGCCAGCTCTGTGGAGTGTACGGCTTAAAGTGGTCCTGTGGACAGACACTCCAATCTCTGCTGTGGAGCTTTGCAGCTCCATTCAGGGTTATCTTTGGTCTCTTTGTTGCTTCTCTGATTAATGCCCTCCTTGCCTGGTCCGTGAGTTTTGGTGGGCCGCCCACTCTTAGCAGGTTTGTTGTGGTGCCATATTCTTTCCATTTTTTAATATTGGTTTTAATGGTGCGCCGTGGGATGTTCAAAGTTTCGGATATTTTTTTTATAACTCAACCCTGATCTGT